>NW_016107316.1:1466690-1483963 GCF_001604975.1 Cebus imitator
AAAAAAAAAAAAAAAAAAAGAAAGAAAGAAAGAAAGAAAAGAAAAAGTCTGAAAATTACATAGCAAGATTTGGAGACTTCAAGGGTACATTATAGGCTCTTATTACTTTTAAGTTTTGAAGCAGTTTGGGAGCGTATGATGCTTCAACCTCCACAGGCTCCAAAAACCACCAAGAACTGAGCCTGCTATGAGCTGTCACTGGGCAGGGACCTATCCTACGGTACTTTGCATATCCAGGGCTGAGCACATAGTAGGTGCTCTGGGAAGTCAGCAGAATTTAATTGACTCTGACTTGAAGACAAGGCTCTACAAAAAATGGAGATTTTGGGAACAGTCTGTGTTTAAAATGTTACAGTAACAAGCAGTCAGCCAAACTGCATGGTGGAAAGACGGCCCCGCCTCTCCCTCTTCTCTTCCATCTCTATGGTGACTGTTACGGGACTGGTCAAGGTCAAACATGGTCAACCAAGCAGCAATATCCCAGGGACTCCAGCAGCTGCAGCTTAGGTTTATACCAGTGCATAGAGGTCTTCTGTATTTCCGATTATGAATATCTGTGCATTATATCAAAGTCTTTTTTGTTATGGCAGAAATTGATAAAGACATTAAATACATTTTTAAGAAAGAAAAATAAACCATCCCTTTGCGATTGGACTGATTGAATGTTTGCCTTTCCCTTCCAGCCTTTGTCTGTTTCCACATGCATTTCATCCTCCTCAGTGGTAATCACTGAACGTATAATTTTGTGTTCTGCTTATGATGCCTTTTTAAAAAAAGCATTGTTCTTTCATGGAGATTCCATGCTTGGGGCCAATCTTTGTTGGCATATCAGTTTCCCTCTCAGGAGCACATCATGGAAAAGACAATGGGAGATGTTTTCATTGCTTTGATTGGGAGTCTTGAAATGCTTTGTTTCCACAGACTAAGGAGTTAGCATAAGAACAGAACAGAACAGAACAGACTTTTCATACAGATTATTTGTATTGTTATCTCAATGGGGTGTTTCATTTGTATGGGAGGAAACCTCCCATATACATCAAGTGGACACAGCATGGGTGTTAGCCTGAACAATCAGGATTTTTATTCTGTGATAGTCACTAGCTATGTGACCTTGGGCCACTTACCTAATCTCTGGTCCTCATTTTCTATCTCTGAAAGTAAGAACAGTATCTACTAGGACTGGGGAGAGGAGAGAATGACGTGAGACAGAGACTGGGTTCTGACCCCTAACACTCACAGTCTACGTGTGTGACTCTGCATAACTACAGTTTTCTGAATGACACTGAGATTAACCTTGGGCAAGGCTCTCTGATCCTTTGCTTATATATATATGAAATGAGAAAATAAAGGTCCCAGTGAGACTGAATGAGATAATGAGTACAGGCTGGGCGCAGTGGCTCACGCCTCTAATCCCAGCACTTTGAGAGGCTGAGGTGGGCGGATCACCTGAGGTCAGGAGTTCAAGATCAGCCTGGCGAACATGGTGAAACCCCATCTCTACCAAAAATACAAAAATTAGCTGGGCGTGGTGGCACTTGCCTGTAATCACAACTACTTGGGAGGCCGAGGCAGGAGAATCACTTGAACTCAGGAGTGGAGGTTGCAGTGGGCCGAGATCGTGCCATTGCACTCCAGCCTGAGTGACAAAGTAAGACTGTTCTTAAAACAAACAACAACAACAACAACAACAAAAACACAAAGAGCTAATGAGTACGACAGTGCCCCCTGAGTGAAAATGCATCTGGTCATCATTCCACTACATCTTCCCGTCTCTTTCCTCTTGGCCCTAGCTAGTGGTGTGGAAGTTTGGGGGTGAGTTCTGAAGTGCGTTCCACAACTGGAACCACAGCAACCACTGACTGCCTTGGGCCAGCAGCTTACAGAGCCCAAGTGTGGACCTCTGCATCCCTTCAGGGCCCCAGCTCAAAGTACTGGGGTGTGGTGCTGAATGGGGCTGGAAGGCTGTCGGCTTTCCTAGCTGCCTCTGTGTGCTGCTCTCTCTCCAGGGCCCAGTTCTCTGGGAGCAGGAGCAAGTATGCTGAGGACTCCACCAGAGCCAGCCTTCTGAACAGCAGCAAGTTTGTGGGGACACCTGGGAACAGGATCTGGGACAGCCCAGCCCAGCCAGGCAGGGGAGACTGCAACAGCAGCAACTCTGCTAGAAATGACATGTGGGTGTTGGCTGGAAGCCATCTACCCTCCCTCCTTCCTTTTCTTTCATCTTCCCTTTCTTTCCCCCCTCCCTCCTGTCTTCTCTACTCCACTTTTCTCCTGTCTTCCACAATGCTTATGGCTGCCTATGTGGCACCAAGCATCATGCAGTATTAGCAGCCAATCTCTGCTTACCCGGAAAACTGGACTTTTCTGCTCACAGGCTTTAAGAGAGATGGGGACAGCCTGGGCTGCATGCAGAGGGAGACACCACGGCTGGTGGGGAGGTTTGAGACACATCAGAGGAGACACCTGAAGGACTGAGGCTATGGCTTAGAGGAGACTCTGAAAACTGTTATCATATATCTGATTGAAAGAGGAAAAAATTTTTTTCCTGGCCAGGTATGGTGGCTCACAGCTGTAATCTCAGCACTTCGGGAGGCCGAGGCAGGTGGGATCAACTTGAGGCCAGGAGTCTGAGACCAGCCTAGCCAACATGGTGAAAACCATATCTACTGAAAATACAACAAATTAGCTGGGTGTGGTGGCATACACCTATAGTACCAGCTTGGGAGGCTGAGGCCTGAGAATTGCTTGAGCCCGAGAGGCGGAGGTTGCAGTGAGCTGAGAGCATGCCACTGCACTCCAGACTGGGTGGCAGAGCCAGACCCTGTCAAAAAAATAAAAAACAAAAAACTGGGGGACCAGGTGTGGTTGCAGTTTGGGAGGTCAAGGTGGGAGGATCACGAGGTCAGGAGATCGAGACCATCTTGGCCAACATAGTGAAACCCCGTCTCTACTAAAAAATATAAAAATTAGCCAGGCTTGGTGGCACATGCCTGTAGTCCTGGCTACTCAGGAGCCTGAGGCAGGAGAATTGCTTGAACCCAGGATGTAGAAGCTGCAGTGAGCCAAAATCTTGCCACTACACTCCAGCCTGGGTGATAGAGCGAGACTCTGTCTCAAAAAAAAAAAAAAATTCTGTGAAACCCAAAAGGAACAAGCAGGTAGAGAGTTTCAGTTCTGTATCTGAGAGTTCTTTCATAATCTGAATTGTCCCAAGGTGGAAGAGGCTTCCCTGGAAGGTGAGTTCCTTGTCACCAAAGATGCTTAAAGACAGCAGGGACCATTCAGTGGCCAGAATGCTGGAGAGGGGAATCCAAGTCTCTGTTGTACTGGGAGCTCGTCAAACTCAATGACTTTCAGACTCTGCTCCTCCTTTAGCTCTTTGAGCTGAGAGTGGAAGAAGATGAAGTGTGACTCAGCTACTTAACCACGCTGCAACCCCAAGTGTCTTCAGTTTTTGTTCTGATTTTATCTCCAGTAGCTGGCTGACTGGGCATGAGTAATTCCAACTCCCCGTACAGGGCCGGGTGCACTTCACAGGCACAGTTCAGAATAAAGCGCAAGGCCGCCCTGACTGGTCACCAAAGATGCTTGCCCTGACCCTGGGGTAAGAAAGGAGCCCTCGGAGGGTCCTAGGTGTGCCCGGCCCCACCGATGTGACTGGTGGCCACCACCACAGTCTGCAGCTCTGGGCAGGGGAGCCTTCCCCTCCAAAGTTCTATAGCGTTTTAAAAAATGTTTAAGGGCCAGGCGCGGTGGCTCACGCCTGTAATCCCAGCACTTTGGAAGGCCGAGGCGGGCGGATCACGAGGTCAAGAGATCAAGACCATCCTGGCCAACTTAGTGAAACCCCGTCTCTACTAAAATATAAAAAATTAGCTGGGCATGGTGGTGCGTGTCTGTAGTCCCAGCTACCTGGGAGGCTGTGGCAGGAGAATTGCTTGAACCCGGGAGGCGGAGGTTGCAGTGAGCCGAGATCGCGCCATTGCACTCCAGCCTGGCACCTGGCGACAAGCAACAGGGTGAGACTCTGCCTCAAAAAAAAGAAAAGATGTTTAAAGAGATATTTACAGCAAAACAAAATCAATTATCAAATTTTGGGTCACCGCTCTTGCAAATAGAAACTTCTGTAAGAACTGCTTCCGCTAGGCCGGGCGCGGTGGCTCAAGCCTGTAATCCCAGCACTTTGGGAGGCTGAGGTGGGCGGATCACTAGGTCAGGCATTTGAGACCAGCCTGGCCAACATGGTGAAACCCCATCTCTACTAAAAACACACAAAAAATTAGCTGGCCTGATGGTGCACACCTGTGGTCCCAGATACTCAGGAGGCTGAGGCAGGAGAATAGCTTGAACCCAGGAGGTGGAGGTTGCAGTGAGCCAAGATTGCACCATTGCATTCCAGCCTGGGTGACAGAGTGAGACTCTGTCTCCAAAAAAAAAAAAAAAAAGAAAGAAAGAAAGAAAAAGAAAAAGAACGGCTTCTACTGGGAAAGAAAACCAGGGAGAAAACCATTTATAGATTATCTCAGATTTGTAGGTGAGAACTACAGGCCTGACCCCAGTTCACCTACCCCAGGGCTGAGTCTACACAGTCAACAGCCTCGAGATGCAGGGATGAGTCAGTGTGAAACAAAGACTCATCCCCCAGCTAACCGAGCCCCTTCCCTGCTGTGCTCAGCCTGCACAGAGTCTGACTCTAGACAACCCAGACAGCCAGAGGCCATGCAACTGACTGAGAGGAGTGGCTAGTAACTTTCCTTTTTAAAAACTTTCTTATTAGCTGGGCATGGTGGCTCATGCCTGTAATCTCAGCACTTTGGGAGGCCAAGGCGGGCAGATAGACTTGAGGCCAGGAGTTCGAGACCAGCCTGGCCAACATGGCAAAACCCCATCTCTACCAAAAATACAAAAATTAGCTGGATGTGGTTGTACAAGCCTATAGTCCCAGCTACTTGAGAGGCTGAAGCACGAAAATCACTTGAGCCTGGGAGGCAGAAGTTGCAGAGCTGAGATGGCGCCATTGCACTCCAGCCTGGAAGAGAGAGCGGAGACTCCATCTCAAAACAAAAAACAAACAAAAAAAACCCCACTTTTCCTATTATAACACATCTGCCTCCAAGCATGCTTCTGACAGTCCCTCCAGAAGCCCCTTTCCCGGTCTCTGGATTTGAGTGGAGTGACAAAAAGGCTGAACGTGGTTGGAGCTTGTCCTTTGGCTTCAGTCCCCTAAATCCCCAGAGCTCCTCTGGTCTCTGTCTTCTCTGAAGCTTGATTCTTCAGCTTTTCCGTTAGGACTCTGAGGTCACTTCTGTTGTTTACAATCAAAGAACCTTGACAAGGAGAAAGTGCCCACTTCGTCCCCATAGCTTCAGGGCCAGTGTATATTCTGATACGCAGCAAAATTCAAAGATGTTCAGCTGAGTTGAACTGTGATGACTCCCCTCTTGCAGTCTGGGGGTCAGAGACAGAGTCGCCTGGGTGTCCTTCATGGAAGAAGATCTTCTCGATCACTTTGGATTGAACAGGGCTTGCAGGAGAACGTGCTCAGGGCCCTGGGCCCCAGGCGGGGGTTCCACATCACTCTGTGCAAAGCTTCAGAAACTAATGGGACCCTCAGCCCATCTTGAAAGCTTGCTTCCTCCTTCCTGTTAGGCATAAGCCCGATGCCAAGGCCTTGCAGAATTCTGACCCACCTTTCCCACTTCCAGCCTTCCCCAAACAAAGTTTCTACTTCTCTCCCGCCTCTCTGTTCAACCCCTAACCACCCAATTCTGCTGCTTCTAGGAATTCTCAAAACACTGCAAATAATATTTGAGTGTATTAGCCCACTGAACGTACAGGAATCTTAAGAATCAGAAATCAAGTTGGATTTTATAAAAACGAGGGTTTAGAAGGAAGGTTTTAATGTAGGCAATTAAGCTGTCGGCTCCAGGATGGGGGAAGGTGTGAAGTCCAACACCTTTTCTCTCTTCTCCAACGCAGGCTCCATCCAGCACTCCCCGTCAGTATCACTCCCGTGGAAGTACGTGAGTTAGCTGCTGGGAGGCGGCCTCAAGGTGCAGTATTGTTTCTCACCTGTGCGCATGGCTTGAGTACTTATCTCCTCTTTGTCCCTCCACCTTCTGCTCACAGAGGGTAGAGATCGTTTCACTCATCTTTGAACACACAAAAAACTACTCAGTAAATGTGCAGTGGATAGATGATGCCTCCTGGAGCCCATTCCTTTCCTTTTTTTTTTTTTTTACCCAAATGCCACCTTGTTTTTAGACATTGCTCTACATAAAAGTAGAGAGAATTGCATACTACCATATTATACCTACTACCCAGCTTCAACAATGATCATCATTTTGCTATTCTTATTTCATCTACACGTGCAGAAACATTTTTCTTTTTTTGCTGGAGTCTTTTAAAGCAAATCTCAGTCACGGAATTCCAAAAAGATTTCAGTATAGATTTCTAATAGGAAAGGACTTAAACAGGCAAACTCAACTACATGCCATTCTCAGACCTAGCAGATTATATTTCTTTCTCTTTTTGGGGGAGGGAGGGAATGGTCTTGCTCTGTTGCCCGGGCTGGAGTATCACAGCTCACTGCAACCTCGACCTCCTGAGCTTAAGCAGTCCTCCCACCTCAGCCTTCTGAGTAGCTGGGACCACAGGCACATGGCACCCATGCCCAGCTAATTTTTACATTTTTTGTAGAGACAGGGGGTCTCCTTATGTTGCCCAAGCTGGTCTCGAACTCCTGGGCTCAAGTGATCTTCCTGCCTCGGCCTCCCAAAGTGTTGAGATTACAGGCGTGAGCCACTGTGCCCAGCCAATGGATTTCTTTCTTTTTTTTTTTTTAAGATGGGGTTTCACCATGATGGCCAGGCTGGTCTTGAACTCCTGACCTCAGGTGATCCACCCACTTTGGCCTCCCAAAGTGCTAGGATTATAGGCGTGAGCCACCGCGCCTGGCCGAGATTTCTTAATATTACCTCGCATGTAGCCCACATTCAGTTTTCCTCAATTGTCTCAAAACAGTCTTTTTACAGTGGGTTTGTTCAAATTATGATTCTTAAAAGAGTAAGTGTGACGTTGGATGTGCATGTTTCTCATGTCTGTTTCCCTTCTTTTTCTGTTTTTGTTTTTTTAAATGCCATTTAATTGTAGAAGAAATCAGGTCATGAGTACTGCGGACATTTTCCACAGTTGTTTGGATTTGGCTGGCGGCATCTACATGGTGACATTGAGCACATTCCTCTATCCTGGGGTAGCAGAGGTTTATATGCCACACTGCCTGGGCACGCCTGGTTTCAGCATTGCTTAAATTCTGGAAATTGTGGCCCCACATTAAGCACTGCAGCTGTTACTCTGCTTCACTGACTCATGGTTTTCTCCCAAATGTTGTGTGTGTTCGTGGGGAGAGGGAGGTAATGGGGGAAGGACTAACACTCCCGGGACAGCTATTAACCGATGATATGGCTGGGCATAGTGGCTCATGCCTGTAATCCCAGCAGTTTAGGAGGCTGAGGAGGGAGGATCGCTTGAACTCAGGAGTTCAAGATCAACCTGGGCAACATAATGAGACCTTGTCTCTACAAAAAAATAAAAATAAAAAATTATCTGAGCATGGTGGCATGCACCTATAGTTCTAGCTACTCAGGAGGCTGAGGCAGGAGGATCCCTTGAGCCCAGGAAGTCAAGGCTACAGTGAGCGGTAATTGCACCACTGCATTCCAGCCTGGGCCACAGAGTGAAACTCTGTCTCAAAACAAAACAAAACCAAAACTCAAAAACCCAATGGGGCTGGGCATAGTGGCTCACACCTACAATCCTAGCACTTTGGGAGGCCAAGGTAGGTGGATTTCTTGAGGCCAGGAGTTCAAGACCAGCCTGGCCAACATGGTGAATCCCTGTCTCTACTAAAAATACAAAAATTAGCCAGGCATGGTGGCACACGCTTGAAATCCCAGCTACTCAGGATACTGAGGCAGGAGAATCACTTGAACCCAGGAGACAGAAGTTGCAGTGAGCAGAGATCGTGTCACTGCACTCCAGCCTGGGCAACAGAGCGAGGCTCCATCTCAAAAACAAACAAACAGACAAACCGAATGGTACCTATATTCTCCAGCTTCCCCATCCTCCGGTGCGATAACTCTGAGGCACATTCTGCATGGTTCTTCAGGGGGTCCCAGCAAGACTGAGCCACTATTACCCACAATACTAACCATCCTTTGTGGACCTTTTATTCAGTATTATTTTTATTACCATACATGATACTTAACCTTTATCATTAATGTGTTAAAACAGGGTGGCCACTCTTTGTCAGTAACACACACTCACTGTCTTTTCTCCTGGGTTGTTCCCCACTCCCACTCTCCTTCCTGAGACCATTTCCCAAATAAAAACCTGCTCCCAAAATCTGGTCCCAGGCTCTTCTCTCGATGGAACCAAGCTAAGACCCGTTTCTATGTCTGATAAGTCGTGGTTAGCCCCAGAGCTCAGCTGGATGCAGCTTCCTCGCTTTCTCGTTCTTTCTCATTTCTGCAGGTTGGCATCTCTGGCATGCCATGTGCTTTCCATTGTGTTGCGTCTGCCGAGGGAGCCCACTATTCCATTGGTGGCAGTGGATCTGTGGGAGGGGCCTCATCTTCTTCTGTGATTTCAGTCTCAAAATGCTAGAGGCCTGCCTCACACACTCAGGGGCCACCTCTCACATTTCTTTGTCACCTGTTTGGAGCTGCTCCCCGCATTTATATCTGAACCTTTCCAAAGCTTGTTGAATTCCCGCCTGCAGGTAGTGTGCTGGTAATTCAGCAGCAGGGGGCTGGGGTCTGGCTGCCCTCATACCAAACTGGCAAAGCAGCAGTTTCGTTCCCTTTCCCTCTCCAGGGTTTCAATGTGTGAGTCATTTCAACTGACGGTGTTAGGTTTTCAAGTCCACAGGATGGGACCCTTAGTGTCACAAAAATAGAAACTCATCAAAGGTGTGCTTTGCTGGGCTGGGGTGGGCTCACCAATTCATAGGAGGCTTAGCACATCGTAACGGAAAAGCAGAGAGGGCGTGTAAGCTGGATAAGTGTGTGAGTGTGTATGTGTGTGCATGTGTGTGTGCCTCCAAGACCTCTTTCCCCCTCAACTGGCAGAAATCACTACTTGTTCTACATGCCTACTCGTTCTAATTTCTCCATCTGAGAAGCCTCCCCCGTTCTATATTCCCTGTCCCTATCCCCAATTAGTTTCCTGCCATCCTGCAGTGCCTGAAATGGAGCCTGTTCAAGTGGGAGGTAGCTTGATGAGTGAAGATGGCTCGGAATTTCCAGTTAGAAGACCCGAGATGCACTGTGTGACCCTGGATCATTCACTGAACCGCTCTGGGCCCTATTTTTCTTATCTTTTAGTTGAACATAATACACATAGGTAAGTTATAATGCTTTGACTTGACAAATCAAATGAGAGCATGCATCATGAAAAAAGAATATGTAGTAAAGCTTTGTATGAATGAGAGGGTAATTTTCTGCCTCGGTGGAAATAGATTTTCAGTTCTCTCTTGGACAGTCTTTGATAGGAATAGAAAATGAGGATTGAACCAGTCTGTTTCTGTTGCCTCTGCAAACAACAGAAACAGACTGAGGCTAATTGAGGTAGAAAAGAGATGTATTGACAGCATATTGGGTAGCTCTTAGACTTGCCAGAGGGCTACGGAGACAGGCATGGGAAATAAACAGAGTTGAGAGCTGGGAAATGACCACAGCCTTGGTCAGGATCACATGAAGGGACACTGCGGTGACCACTTTTGAATGCAGGGCAGCGGGGCTTGCTCTGCTGCTGTTGCTGCCCTCTGGAACCATCCATGGTCATCATTCCTTTCAGGCCCCCCTGGGAGGGGCTAGGACTGTGGGCCTCTGGGGTCCCCCACCCCACTTTTTTTTTGAGACAAGGCCTCACTCTGTTGCCCAGGCTGGAATGCAGTGGCACAAACATGGCTTACTGCAGCCTTGGCCTCCTGGGCTTGGTGACCCTCCTGCTTTGGCCTCTCGCATAGCTAGGACTACAGGTACACACTATTGCACTTGGCTAATTTTTTATTTTTATTTTTCTAGAGATGGGGGGGTCTCACTGTGTTGTCCGGGCTGGTCTCGAACTCCTGAATTCAAGCGATCCTTCTGTCTTGGCCTCCCAAAGTGCTGGGATTTCCAAGTGTGAGCCAGTGTGCCCACCTGGGGTTTCCACTTCTGTGTGGGAAATGGGCTGAGGGAGGAGAGACCTTATTAATAGGCAGAGGCTGCAGTGGGATGAGGTGGGAGACCTTGGAGGCTGACAAAGGCCAAGATGAATACTGTTGCTGTCATGCTATAGATTATTGATCTCATACGTGATTTCCTGACAGAGGTCTGTTGGGGGTTCGCTGTGGCAGAGCACAACGGGGGCCACAGTGGTAGGTGGCACAGAACTTTTGCTTTGAACTTAAAAAATACATGGTGTAAATCATGGTAAGACACATGAGGAAATAGATTGTAGCCATGATTATTAATCCTTCTTTCTTTCTTTTTTTTTTTTTTTTTTTTTGAGACAGAGTCTCACTCTGTTGCCCAGGCTGGAGTGCAATGGCGCCATCTCTTTTCACTGCAACTCCTACCTCCCAGGTTGAAGCGATTCTCCTGTCTCAGTCTCCTAAGTGGCTGGGATTACAGGCATGTGCCACCGTACCTGGCTAATTTCTGTATTTTTAGTAGACACGGGGTTTCACCATGTTGGCCAGGCTGGTCTCAAACTCCTGACCTCAAGTGATCTGTCTGCCTTAGCCTCCCAAAGTGCTGGGATTACAGGTATGAGACACTGCACTTGGCCCCTTTATTAGACATTTTATGAAAATGTGAGAAAATGCTTTTGACATACTGTTAATGAAAATAAAAGGGGAACACCATACTGTCTATACACTTGATTACAAGGTTGTAAAATAAGTGTGGATGTGGAAGGTAATATGCAAAACAGAAAAAGTTAGAATATTGGGATTATGGGTGATTTTGACTTTTAAACATTATTTTATTTTATTTTGAGATAGAGTCTTGCTCTGTCGCCCAGGCTGGAGTGTAGTGGCATGATCTTGGCTCACTGCAGCCTCCACATCCTGGGTTCCAATGTTCCTCCTGTTTCAGCCTCCTGAGTAGCTGGGATTGCAGGCACACGCCATCATGCCCGGCTAATTTTTGTATTTTCAGTAGAGACAGGGTTTCACCATGTTGGCCAGGCTGGTCTTGAACTCCTGACCTCAGGTGATCCACCCGCCTCAGCCTCCCAAAGTGTTGGGATTACAGTCGTGAGTCACCGCGCCCGGCCAAACATTTTTTCCTTTAATGTTGCTATCATATAGCCCTTTACATTGAAAATAAATGCATGAAGCATTTCAATGTACATATGTGAAGGCAAAATAAGAACTGTTTTGGATGATGTTAATGATACTGAAAACTTCAGTAACACCTCTTTGCTGTACAAAGAAGGAGTTCTCAGGTTTCAATGTGGTAAGAGCAGATGCAGGACAGACAGGAGAAGGTGCTGGCCCCATGGCCACCTACCTCTCTTTCCTTTCAGAAAAGCTGATTGCTAAGATTCCAGCAAGTGGCCTGTTGCTCATCAGTTCAATCCACTGCAATGTTTCTTTGCAACCAAAAATAACTCCCCTACCATTGGCCCTGACCACATTTGTGTGAATTGTTCTCAGTCTCAGAGGAGAAAGTAATGGGAGATGAACTTACCTCCTCCTCTGTCTACTGCACCCTTGACTCTCAGCTCTTCCAGTCTTGTATCCCATTAGCCAGCGAACCCAGCTTCCACTAGGATATGCACAAGAACTGCACACTGCATGATGATACGGGTTGTGAAGTGTTGATCCATCCCCAGCTTACGGGCTTGTTTCTTTGAGAGTCGAGGCATGGAATAGGGAGAGATAGGGACATTAGCCCTCAAGATGGAGAGTGATTATTGCAGAGTGCTAATTAGTGCTGGAAGTTTGCCACCTGTAACCCTGCTTTGGCTAAGAGGGAGAAGCAGGTGTGCTTATTAACAGCGGCTTTAGCAGAAACAAGATACAGGCACAGGTTTACCCATTCCATAAGATTATTGGGTTTTCTAGGTACAATTTGAGGGCATAGCCAAATGTTGTCCCAATTTTCTGATCCCATACCTTCCTATCTCTTCTACCTAGTTCATAATCTGATAGAGCAAAATGTAACTTACTGCCACTCCGATGAGCAGAGAAAAGTGAGTGCAATTTAAAGATTTTCCATCTTTAACATGGTCTGTTCTCCTGAGGTCCACCCCACCCCCTACCCACTGATTAGTGGGAAAAATTAACTTTATATTCAATCTTGTTGAAACATGGTCTGATCTGTTCACTGAAATGACCCCTTTAGGAAACTGCCTTGCATTTGGTTACAGATACTAAGTCTCTAAGACTGCCTGTCCTTCTCCTCTTCTGGCCCCAAGACGGTGTCTGATGGTATCAGAGGATGGTGGGCATACATTTTCTTACAGCAACAGCAAACACTTGGAGTCCTTGATGATGACATCCACTACACTCTGTTTCCTGGGGGATGAATTTGGCCCACTTGAATTCTTCTTGCCCCACTGACGTCTGAGGCTGGAGTGCCTTGTGACCTGGTCTCTCCTTACGTGATTAGGGTTCAATGGGGCAACCTAGCTGCAGCCCCCAAGTGTCTGCCCTGTCCTGCCCCTGCCCTCCTGCCCAGCTGCCATCCCCAGCTTCTGCCATCACCACCCCATCCTGCCATGGCAGGCACCCGGGATATGATCATCTGCCCTTGACATCACCTTGAATTTATTTAGTGCTCCCTTTCCCTGCCCAAGTGCAAGCCTTGATGGGGATATGGGGGACCCCACACCTGCCTGCTTTGTCTCCTCGCTCTCTTTTTCCTCTCTTCTCCATCTACGTAGCCAGAAAAAAGACGTGGGCTTTTAATTTACTTCTCCTGCATCTTATCTTCCTTCATTCTGCTTCCAGCTAGGCTTTAATGATGAACTGGGATCTCTCCTGTGCACTGCAGGGGAACTCTGTGGGCTGAGTCCTCCAAGCCGCATGCTGACATGCCGAAGGAAAAAAGAAACTTGGGGGATTCTTTCTTTAGATAACAGTCTGGCTTGCAAAATGTGTTTTTGCTGCTTAATGCTATTTTTGAATAGAGCAGCACAATATTACCTTTTTACCCTTCTCTTGGAGTTCCATTTATGACAAACTCTAATCCCCCTCCACCCTAGATGCCTAGGGTGAACCAGGGCAAGAGTTTTCTTATTTGTGGAGATTCTATTTATAATTCGATGCTGGGAATCTTTTACTTGGCATTCGATCTGCCTAAAACCAGGCTCTTCTTCCACTGCCGGCTTAGTTTTACTAAGGTTATGCTTTGATCGTGTCACTCCCGCACAAAAGCCTTCCATGGCTCCCTATTGCCATTGCATGAGGTCTTTGGCTCTAAGCTCTCCGCCTGTACCTCCCCAGATTCTCCTGCATAGTTTTCTCCTTAGCAGGCCTGTCACCTCTTTCTTCTTGCCTTCTTTCAAGTCTCTGCTTACCTAAATATACCACTTCCCTCTTCTTTCTGCCTATTCAAATTCCAGTATCCTCCAAAATCTGTCCCAATCCCACCCCTTCCATGAAGTTGTTTGGATCAGCTGGGTAAAGGCTCTCCCTTCTGCTGTTCCACAGCACTTCTTGGACACGTATCCCAGCCTGCTTTGTTGAGTTGGCACAATGGAGGGCCTGCCTTGGAGGTGGCCCATTGGTGACAAGGAGACCTGTCCAGAGACTAAGAGTCAAGCTAGTTAGGCAGTGCATGATAGATAACATCAACTTCAAAGCCAAAATGTCTTCCAGAAAAGAAGCAGGCAGAGAAGAACTTGCTGACTTAATTAACGAATCAGTACTCCTAATAGATTAAATAAGAAAATATGGCCGGGTGTGGTGGTGCGTGCCTGTAGTCCCAGCTACTCTGGAGGCTGAGGTGGGAGGATCGCTTGAGCCCAGGAGCTCTGGGCTGTAGTGCGCTATGCCAATCGGGTGTCTGCACTAAGTTCAGCATCAATATGGTGATCTCCCAGGAGCGGGGGACACCAGGTTGCCTAAGGAGGGGTGAGCCGGGCCAGGTCAGAAACGGAGCAGGTCAAAACTCCCGTGCTGATCAGTAGTGGGATCGTGCCTGTGAATAGCCACTGCACTCCAGCCTGGGCAACATAGCAAGACCCCGTCTCTTAAAAAAAAAGAAAAGAAAAGAAAATGTGGGTCAGGTGTAGTGGCTTACGTCTGTAATTCCAGCACTTTGGGAGGCTGAGGCAGGTGGATCATAAGGTCAGGAGTTCGAGACCAGCCTGGCCAATATGGTGAAACCCTGTCTCTACTAAAAAATACAAAAATTAGCTGGGCATGGTGGTGTGTGCCTGTAGTCCTAGCTACTCAGCGGGCTGAGGCAGGAGAATCGCTTGAACCCAGGAGGCGGAGGTTGCAGTGAGCAGAGATTGTGCCACTGCACCCCAGCCTGGGTGACAGAGCAAGGCTCCATCTCAAAAAAAAGAAAGTGTGTCAGTGGAAGTGAAGGGTTAATGCAGACTGCAGAGCCATGTCCAGGCAGCATGTCTCTGGCCCTGACCAGGTGATATGACCCCATGGTCCCCAGGGCAGCCTGTCTCTGCAGGGGGAAGTGAGTGGCTGTGGCAGTCACTGTGGATGACACCAGCTCCGTCTCTGGCTCCTGCCTTTCACTGACATTTGTCTCTTATGTGGACACCTCTAGGGGTGTTGACTGGTTGATCTAAACATTCCAGCATGCAAGACCTCCTTCTGCCTACAGCTCACACATTGGCAACCAGCTAGGCCAGCAGTCTCAGGAGCTCGGCTGTGTGAGTCAGTGTCAAGGGCTTACCTTGGATCAGAACCTGGGATGCAATGGCCACATCAATATCCTGTCTCCAGGGGGCTCTGTGTGAACTAAGGTCATCTTCTCTGGGGGATATCCCTTCGGTTTTCCTAATAGACTCCAGGTGGGACAGGGCAGGCAATGCTTCCACTATTGGTTGTAACTTCATAGCTCGTAGCCTGGTCCCTTGCATTCAGTTATAGACATACAGTAAGCATTTGTTGAACTGGACCTGGAAACTGCTCCCCAAGAAAACAGAAGTTGGAGAAATTCTTAACAACATACACTTATGAACCTTTGGTCCAGAGATGAGAACTGCCAAGAAAAAGGGTGAAAACTGGAAAGAATGAAGGTGTGTATCTTCATGGGTGCGTCCCAGGGATGGTGGAAATTACTGACGAAGCTGGGGGAACTCCAGCAATATTTCCTAGGCACTGCGCCCTGAAGGGGCACTGAGATGAGCAGCAGATGGCCTCGAGCCGGGGACTCTAAGAGCTCACAGACTACTTGAGACAAAGAAATACAGGAATACATTCTCCAGGCTGAGGATTGGTCCCCTCAGGGAATGGATGGACAGGTCACCGTCATGTTGTCTACATCTCAGGTGGGCTGAAGATAGGTCCTCATAGATTAAGGACTGCCCCCTTGGGGTGAGGACAAGTTCCTCCAGGCTGGGGAGGTAGGGGACATATCTCTTCTCTCCTACTCAGTCTCCCAGCCTCTTGCCCACAGACAGGCTGTCTCCTTCAGCTGGGGCCTGGCTCTGCGTCTAGTGGACACTCATGGCCTTGTCTCTAGAGAGTTTCCTCTTTAAAACTCTGTATGTTTCCTCTTTAAAACAATGCACAATGGCTCACACCTGTAATCCTAGCACTTTGGGAGGCCAAGGCGAGCAGACCACCTGAAGTCAGGAGTTAGAGACCAGCTTGACCAACATAGTGAAACCTCTGTCTCTACAAAAATACAAAAATTAGCTGGGTATGGTGGCGCATGCTTGTAATCTCAGCTATTCAGGAGGCTGAGGCTGGAGAATTGCTGGAACCTGGGAGGCGGAGGCTGCAGTGAGCTGAGATGGCGCTACTGCACTCCAGCCTGGGCAACAGAGTGAGACTCTGGTTCAAAACAAACAAACAAACAAAAATATGCTATTAGAGATACACAGTTCACAAAACCTAAAACAGAGAGGGATTAAGCATTTGTACAACAAGGTATATTTAAATCTAAACAGACTACCTGCAGGGTTCCTGTTAGATTTTCAATTTATAAAAATGTTACTTATGTACAACTTTTCAGGAACCATTTTATTGATAGAAACAGCTCACCTGATGAACCTCCAAATGTTCATTGTGCGGTCTGGGTGTGTGGAAGTGTCTCCCACTGGGGAGATGGACTCAGGGTCTTCAGTTTCTTGCTGGGACCACATGGGCTGGTGCAGAGAGGCTATCCCAGTTGGTCAGGGTAGGAAACAGCAGCACTACAAATACCTACGAGGAGGAAAAGGAATGGGGACGGTTCCTAACTCTAACTGTTCCAAAGGAGGGACCATCTGATTAGGGAACACAGGAAGAAATCATGGGTCAGAGAGGGTGTTCCACTTAACTCCAGAATGTATCTTCTCTGCTTAAAGCCAAAGAAGTCTATAAAAACATCTTCCAACCTCTGCAGATGTAACAGACATTTATAGAGGAAGGTTTTCAGACTTGCTCCCGTGGGTAGAGAGTGCCTGGAGAAAGACACGCTCATTTCAGCTTCATGTGAACCCTGCAGGAACAAAAGGACATAGGATATCAGAGTGACAGGACAGTGGGCCGAGTCTGTGCCATTGACATGGGACTTTGCAGACAGAGAGAATGAGACCTCTCTGCACTCACTGTTGTTGACACCAACACATGGTTGTCATTATCACAGAACTTGTGGGGCTGAAAAGAACTCAAGCACAAAGAGAATGATGAGAAAAGTTGATCTGGACCAGAACCAGAGAAGGCTATACCAGACATGCCCAGTTAGGGATTTAGGTAACACCTAGTGGGTGAAATTGGCTATGAACTCCGGAGTCCCTCTGGAGTGGTGTTTTTCGTTTGTTTCTCGCACTGTCACCTGGGCTGGAGTGCAAAGGTCTGATCTCGGCTTACTGCAACCTCTGCCTCCCTGGTTCAAGTGATTCTTATGCCTCAGCCTCCTGAGTAGCTGGGATTACAGCCATCTGCCACCATGCCCAGCTAATTTTTTGTATTTTTAGTAGAGACGGGGTTTCCCTATGTTGGCCAGGCTGGTCTCGAACTCTTGACCTTGTGATCCGCCTGCCCCAGCCTCCCAAAGTGCTGAGATTACAGGTGTGAGCCACTGCATACAGCCTTTTTTTTT
>NW_016107316.1:1485878-1503041 GCF_001604975.1 Cebus imitator
TGGGATTACAGGCGTGAGCCACTGCGCCTAGGCTTCACTATGAATTTCTGCTTTGTAACAGTTCGATTGAAGTGCAACTTTCCTAAAATGTGTTGATTTTATAAAGTGACACCAACATATTGCATATCAACCCCTAAAGGCACAAAAGGCCTTCCTTGCAAAGGGCAGATGAGAGAGGCTTGGGGCGGCCTACAAATGCCCTGATGTGTAACCAGGTGGTTGCCGCTCAGCAGCATTTGTAAGAAAAAAAAAAAAAAAAAAAAATCCATTATCTATGTTTTCTCTTCCTGGATTTTTTTTGGAGGCCCATATTTCTATTTGTGTGCCAGGCCACCTCAGTTCCCTGTCTATTTACCATTTCCTCAATACATTCTTTATCTTCTTTTTTGAGACTGAGTCTCACTCTGTCACCAGGCTGGAGTGTAGTGGCGCGATCTCGGCTCACTGCAACCTCCGCCTCCCAGGTTCAAGTGATTCTCCTGCCTCAGCCTCCCAAGTAGCTGGGATTACAGGCATGCACCACCGTGCCACCTAACTTTTTTTTTTTTTTTTAAGACGGGGTTTCACCATGTTGGTCAGGCTGGTCTTTGAACTCCCGACCTCAGGTGATCCGCCCGCCTTGGCCTCCAAAGTGCTTGGATTACAGGCGTGAGCCACTACACCCGGACTGCCAGCTAACTTTTGTATTTTTAGTAGAGATGAGGTTTCACCATGTTGGCCAGGATGGTCTTGATCTCCTGACCTTGTGACCCGCTCATGTTGGCCTCCCAAAGTGCTGGGATTATAGGTGTGAGAGGTGTGAACCACTGTGCGCAGCTGGCCATTCTTTATCTTAAAGGAAAACTTCCTATCAGTACTATCTAGGTTACCTATATTTATTATGATAAACATAAAAATAAATAGTAGAATAAAAACATTCATTTGTGTATCACCTAAAATCTTTTCACATACCCCGAATATTATGCACAGCACAGCTGGATAAAGATCCATGCTATCACTGCAATGAAAGAAGTTTGTACAACGTGCAGGCTGGGCACGGTGGCTCACGCCTGTAATCCCAGCACCTTGGAAGGCCAAGGTGGGTGGATCATTTGAGGCCAGGAGTTCGAGAGCAGCCTGGCCAACATGGTGAAACCCCCATCTCTACTAAAAATACAAAAATTAGCTGGTTATGGTGGCGCAAGCCTGTAATCCCAGCTACTCAGGAGGCTGAGGCAGGAGAATTGCTTGAACCCAGGAGGCGGAGATTGCAGTGAGCCGAGCGTGCCACTGCACTCCAGCCTGGGTGACAGAGCAAGACTCTGTATAAAAAGAAAAAAAAAGTTTGTACAAGACATAGATTTAGTAAATAGGAAGGTGGGAAATGATTATTACGCAGTCTATTCCTGGACTACCTTGTTCTAAGACTACTGCAGCCCCGGCCAGTTACAATGGTTTGCGTCTATAATTCCAGCACTTTGGGAGACTGAGGTGGGAGGATTGCTTGAGTCCAAGAGTTTGAGACTAGCCTGGGCAGCATAACAAGATCCTGTCTTTAAAAAATAATAATTAGCCAAGCGTGGTGGCGTGCACCTGTCGTCCCAGCTACTTGAGAGGCTGAGGTGGGAGAATCCCTTGAGCCTGTGAGAGCAGAGCTGCAGTGAGCCGTGATTGTACCACTGCACTCCAGCTTGGGAGACAGAGCGAGACAGGTCTCAAAAAAAAAAAAAAAATTGTAACCCCACCTCATATTAATCCCATATTAAGTATATATACTGTTATAGAGATTTTATTTTTTAGAGCAGTTTAGATTCTCATTGTCTACCATTTATCTAACGCCTACCCAATGTGGGATTACAGGCGTGAGCTCTCACACGAGGCCGGATTCAGTCTTTCTGGGAGAATTCAAAAGGAACCAAGTAGCTGGCAAAGCCTGGTTCAGTGTAATGGGCATCAGTTTCATTGCCCAAGATTTTGGAGGTAAAACTTTCTGGAGTTTGGATTGAGTCAATGGCCTCAGGCAAGCGGAGCCTGCAGAGAAGGCTAAGAGGCGGTCCCGCCCTCAGGGCTTGCAGTCTGCTGGATTGAAGAGTCTCGGAGGAAGTTAGTGGCTCAGCTGCCATCAGGGTTCAGGTCTCTCTGTGGACTCCCGGGCCAGGGCTTATCCTGTTATACGCTGTGCCTCTTCCATCACCACAGTCACACGGGTGGGTGTCCTTAGATGAAATGGTAATTTAGACTATAGATCCTAACACATAAAAGGATTATGTTTTGAACAAGAACGGTGATTCTGTCTCAAAGCCCAGTACAGGCATTGGGGTGTTAGCTGAACTGGAGCCAGAAAAAATTAGATATTAAAAATGCCTGGAGGCCGGGCGCAGTGGCTCGTGCCTGTAATCCTAGCACTTTGGGAGGCCGAGGTGGGTGGATCACCTGAGGTCAGGAGTTCAAGACCAGCCTGGCCATCATGATGAAACCCCATCTTAAAAAAAAAAAAAAAAAAAAATGCCTGGAGAAGGATCGGATAGGACCTGGCTTGGATCAGGTGTCCACCTCTGGGCCAGTCATCCATGGCCAGGGGCAGAGTCATGTAAGAGTTGGGAAGCTCCTGCTGGAATCAGAGCTTTAGAGTCAGAGAAGGAGCAGTTCTCCAAAGAAGGCATGCTTCCCAGAAGGGCGGAGGTGCCGGGCAGAACTAGCAGGAAGTGCCCTCTATCATCATAGAAGCTCATTCAAAAAGATACTAAGGATGTTTAAAAAGGAGAGGGGTTCTGTCCTCCCAGGGTCAAGGATGGCATAGTCCACACTAACTTAGGATGGAAAATGAAGGGGAACAAGTTTGCAAAGAACCAGGAGCAAGAAAGCAAAAGACAGCGCTCTGTGTCGGAGGTAGCTGAACTTGTCTGGATGCTAAACTGAGTACAAGTAAGGAAACAGGGGTTGGGAAATTAAGTTTCCAGAGGGAAAAGTGAGGAAGGGGCTAACTGCCACAACTCACGCTTTAAATTGCAGATTTGGGGATTGGGTTGCCGAATCAAATAAATAATGCTCAGTTAAATTAAAATTTCAGAAACACAATGGATATTTGCACGAACATACTTATACTAAAAGATTATTCATTGTGTATCTGAAATTCAAATTTAACTGGACTTTTTTCTTCCTTAAACCTATTAATCCTGTTTGAGGAGACAGAGAAGGGTTTTGAGCCAAGGCTTGCCTGAGGCCATTGACTCAATCCAAACTTCAGAAAGCTTTACCTCCAAAATCTTGGGCAATGAAACTGGTGCCCATTACACTGAACCAGGCTTTGCCACCTACCTGGTTCCTTTTGAATTCTCCCAGAAAGACCGAATCCAGCCTCGTGTGGTAGCTCACGCCTGTAATCCCAGCACTTTGGGAGGCCAAAGTGGTTGGATCACCTGAGGTTAGGAATTCACCTGGCCAACACAGTGAAACCTCATCTCTACTAAAAATACAAAAACCAGCCAGGTGTGTGTGGTATCGGGCGCCTGTAATCCCAGTTACTCAGGAGGCTGAAGCAGGAGAATCACTTGTATCTGGGAGGTGGAGGTTGCGCTGAGCTGAGATTGCACCACTGCACTCCAGTCTGGGCCACAAAGCGAGACTCTGTCTCAAAAAAATAAATAAATAAATGAAAAAGACTGAATCCCCACCACAGAGTGTTAAGTACAGTCTTTTACTGTCTCAATGCTTTCCTCCGCTGTGGCACATCCATCCTTTGTCACCGTGGTTTTGTCACCGTGGTAACTCTATCGGATCCATAGAATTCAATTAACCAAATGCCCCATTTCCTTGAGGATGACTAAGTTGTCAAACTCCCCAGGCTTGCTGACATCATCCTTGATCTATTCCTTCAGTGAGCTTGGTTATAAACACAGACGGAAAAGAAGAAACAAGAATCACAGATTTGCAAACGTGTCGCTGTCTCTTCTGTCCCCATCCTTACTCCATGGTGGGTAGGTCGCAGGGTGGGGCCTTGGGAAGCCACGCAGCTCTGGCTTCCTGCGTAGCTGTGAGAAGCAGCACAGTGCGCCTTCACAGCCAGGCCCCGGGGGTTGTCACAGCACAGCCAGGAGCGCACTCAGCAACGTTTACTTACAGTGGAGAGGAGTCTGTCGGGAAAACATGCCCTCTACAGAGGACTGATTCAGACGATCCAGTCTCAGCTCCAACGCCTCTGCTCTCCAGTCCTCACACACTCCCCGTCACAGGAAGATTTGTTCAAAGTCAGCTAAGAAACAGACAGAATTTGAGATCCTGCTCAAACAATCCTAGAAGGTGCCAGAAGCTTCTTTTCTTCTAAGAGAAGGGTGGTAGGATAGGATTTGGTTTGATAGGTTGGGGCAAATCTTTTGGGGAGGGGGCAGGGGTGTTACAGAGTAAGATCAGTTACAGAGGTGGGGGTAGGGGCGAGGAGTCTGTATTACCATAAGTTCAGTTACAATGGCAGGTGGGGTAAGGCGTAAGAGTAGTTAAGATGGCAGGGTGGGGTGAGGAGTAGTCACTTTATTATAAGAACAGTTGGCCGGGCGCGGTGGCTCAAGCCTGTAATCCCAGCACTTTGAGAGGCCGAGGCGGGTGGATCACGAGGTCAAGAGATCGAGACCATCCTGGTCAACATGGTGAAACCCCGTCTCTACTAAAAATACAAAAAAAAATTAGCTGGGCATGGTGGCGCGTGCCTGTAATCCCAGCTACTCAGGAGGCTGAGGCAGGAGAATTGCCTGAACCCGGGAGGCGGAGGTTGCGGTGAGCCGAGATCGCACCATTGCACTCCAGCCTGGGTAACATGAGTGAAACTCCGTCTCAAAAAAAAAAAGAACAGTTAAGATGGCAGGGTCAGGTGGGGAGTATTTACATTATCATAACAACAGTGAAGATGGCAGGGTGGGGTGAGGGGAAGCTTATGTCTAGGGGAAGCCACGCTGGGCGGTCAGGGATAATGGCCAACCCAGGCCGGGGGTGGGGGTGATGAGCCCAGGCAGGCAGGACTGCAGACTTTCTGGGTCCGAGCTTGCACAAGGAGGCCTGACAGGGGATGCTGGAGGCCAATGAGTGTGAATTTTATCTTTGTACTTGCAGGGCACAACACAGCACTAGATATGGATTAGATGCTCAGTAACAATTCTAAACTGGTTTAAATGTAATTCCAACACTGCAGAAGGGTCGAAAGCAAAAAGCGAATAAAAGTTTCCTGCCACTTCTCAGTCTCATGCTTCAGAGGCATCCACCCACATGAGGAGAGCAGCCTTCTAGATACTGGCTATGCCTGAGCGACCGTACGACGTGTACTCAGGCACTGTGCACGGATGCATATGCACAGGGCCATATAAGCCATGCTGTCCCATGCTTGTTTTTTTTTTTTTTTTTTTTTTTTTTTTTTTTTTTTTTAAGAGGCAGGGTCTTGGTTTGTCACTCAGGCTGAAGCGCAGTTGTGCAATCACAGCTCACTGCAGCCTTGAGCTCCTGGCTTTGATCCTCCCACCTCAGCCGCCTGAGTACTTGGGATTACAGGCGAGCCACCATGCCTGTCCAGCAATATAGCTTTATTTTACTTTTTTTGAGATGGAATCTCCCTCTGTTGCCCAGGCTGGAGGGCAGTGGCGCAATCTTGGCTAACCTCTGCCTCCTGGGTTCAAGCGATTCTCCTGTCTCAGCCTCCTGAGTAGTTGGAATTACAGGTACCCACAACCACGCCCATCTCATTTTTGTATTTTTAGTAGAGACAGGGTTTCATGTTGGCCAGGCTGGTTTTAAACTCCTGATCTTAAGTGATCCTCCTGCCTCGGCCTCCCAAAGTGCTGGGATTACAGGTGTGAGCCACCTGTGAGCCATCTTATTCCAGGCCTTCCTCTGTTGTACTGGATCGAGCGTAGAAAGTTAGCAACAAAACAAAAGTATGCCAGATTGCAGGGTCATTTATTATGCTGGCGACCACAGAGGACTCACATCTCTCCAACCTGTGGCGTCAAAAGGAGGGTGCCAAGACTTTTTATACCAGAAAAACCACCTTGGGAGTGGGGGTGAGGAGCGGGGATGGGAATGAAAAGGTTTCGGACATTCCAAGGGCCAGGGGACTTTTGTCATTCTGTTTGTTACTTCAGTGGTTTACAGAAGTCAAGATAAGCATTTGTTTACACACAGATTTTAGTTATTACCGGTAAGCAAAGGCTAGCAATTCTGGCACAATATCACACCTCCATCTATGCCTAAGACATGCCTTCTGTTCCTAAGTCTCATTTTTTTTTCTTTTTTTCTAAAAAAAGATGGGGTTTCACCATGATGGCCAGTCTGGTCTTGAACTCGTGACCTCAGGTGATCCACCCACCTCGACCTCCCAGAGTGTTAGGATTACAGGCGTGAGCCACCGTGCCCGGCCATAAGTCTCTATTAGACGTTTCTTTCTGAGAAACTGGATTTTATCAGCCTCTTTCTTTGGCCAGCAATATAGCTTTTAAAACGTTCTATGGCAAAATATAGACCTACTTTAATCTATCAATGCATAATATACCATAATGGAAGTCTAGAAAAGCCTATTTAAATAATCTCGGATTTTAAATTGCTTTATTTTTTCCTTTCTATTTTAGATATTGCTGTATTCTTATCTTCTCTCTCTCTCTTTCTCTCTTTTTTTTTTGAGACAGAGTCTCACTGTGTTGCCCAGGTTGGAGTGCAGTGGTGCTGCCTCAACTCACTGCAACCTCCACCTCCTGGGTTTGAACAATTCTCCTGCCTCAGCCTCTCAAGTAGCTGGGATTGATTGCAAGTGCCTGCCACCATGCCTAGCTAATTTTTGTATTTTTAGTAGAGACAGGGTTTCACCATATTGGCCAGGCTGGTCTCGAACTCTTGCCCTCGGGCGATCCACCCACCTCAGCCTCCCAAAATGCTGGGATTACAGGCCTAAGTCACAGTGCTTGGTAGTCATCCTCTCTTATTATTTGCACCTATTTAGTCTTGTACATGGGCAGTTATAGGACAAATTTCTAGAAACGAAATTGCTAGGACATAGTGTTGTACTGGATCGAGTGTAGAAAGTTAGCACCAAGACAAAAGTATGCCAGATTGCAGGGTCATTTATTATGCTGGCGACCACAGAGGACTCAATGTCTCTCCAACCTGTGGCGTCGAAAGGAGGGTGCCAAGGCTTTTTATACCCGAAAAACCACCTTGGGAGTGGGGGAGAGGAGCGGGGATGGGGATGAAAATGTTTCAGACATTCCAGGGACCAGGGGATTCTGTAATTCACCTCCTGGGCGGAGACGAGGGTGGGGGTCTCCGGACATTCCAAGGGCCAGGGGACTTTTGTCATTCTGTTTGTTACTTCAGTTGTTTACAGAAGTCAAGATAAGCATTTGTTTACACACAGATCTTAGTTATTACCGGTAAGCAAAGGCTAGCAATTCTGGCACAATATCACAATAGAAAGGGCATTTAGAATTTGTCAAATGGTCTCCAAAAAGGTGGCAACAAATTAAACTCCAAGCACAGTGCAGGAGTCTTTTTCCAGAAACTCTTGCCAACACAATGTAGTCACCTTTGTAATTTTTATTAGTCTGAAAAATACAATTCACTGTTCTGACTGGCACTAATTTGAGGGAAGTTGTATTTTTTAAATGTTATTATTGGTCATTTGTATTTCTTTTTCAGTGAACTTCTTAGTTACAATGTCCTTTGCTCATTGTCCTATTTGGTTATTTTTCTCTTTCATATTGATTTGCCAAGGTCCTTTAGATTTTCATGAAATTAGCCCATTTTTATACATATTATCATTTCCCTCCCAGTTTGTTGTTTATTATTCCTTCTTATTTGTTTATTTTTGCTCATAAAAGATTTAAATTTAGTAGTCACATTTATCAATCTTTTTCTGGCTTCTGAGCAGATATGCTTATTAAAAGAGATAAGTAAATAAGAGGATGAACAAATTTCTACAGCTCTCATTAGTTGTATCATATTTTAGAATATACAGACTCATATTATTATTATTATTATTTTATGTAAGGTAATATTACTTCCTCACAAATTGAAAGCAGGAGTTGTGATGTGAACTTCTCTGCAATCTCTACAGCACACAGTAGGCTGATATTCTACTGTGTTCCTGAGTTCTGCCAAGCACCACCTGTATTAGCCCATTCTCATGCTGCTATAAGGAATGCTTGAGGCTAGGTAGTTTATAAAGGAAAGAGGTTTAATTGACTCAGTTTCACATGGCTGGGAAGGCTTAAGGAAGTTTATAATCATGGCAGAAGGGAAAGCAAACATGTCCTTCTTCACATGGTGGCAGGAGAGAGAAGAACAGAGCAAGGGGGAGAAAAACCCCCTAGAAACCCCTCAGATCTTGTAAACACTCACCATCACAAGAACAGCATGGGCGGGGACTGCCCCTATGATCTAATTACCTCCCCTGGGGTCCCTCCCCTAACACGTGGAGATTACAATTGAGATTACAATTTGGATTACAATTCAAGATGAGATTTGGGTGGGGATACAGAGCCAGACCATATCACCACCCATGCCTCAAGGCCCAGCTCCTTTGTCTCAGGCTCATGCAGATGTAAGACACCCTGAGAGCCAAGCCCGACCTAGTGCCTGCTTCCAGGCCTTCCTCCATCTATGCCCAAGACATGCCTTCTGTTCCCAAGTCTCTGTTAGACATTTCTTTCTGAGAAACTGGATTTTATCAGCCTCTTTCTTTGGGATCTCAGCTCCCTTGGCCTTTAGGGGTAGGTTTGCATAGATCTGCCTGCCACGGAACAGGTTTCAACATATGTATTTGGTGGGGTGGGGTGGGGGGAACACAGACATTCGGTCCATAGCATCTTCCCCCACATTTTGCCTGATTAACACTTATTCTTGGGACCGCACTCCTACTGAATGAGAGCTGTGTGCTAGACCCTGCTCGATCCTCTACTCATTATTTTCTTTACTGTTCAGCAACACTTTGCGAGCGGTGTTACATTCCCTCTCACAAACCAGGAAGCCAAGAGTCAAGGAGAAGCAGCCAGTTGCCTGAGATCTAACCTTAAAGGAGCAGGGCCTCAGCTCCATCTGCTGCACTGTAATTCCTTCCAGCCACGGGCCTGTCCCCAAGACCTGGCTCCCACAGAGAATAGTTCAGGCCTGGCCCTTCCCAGCCCACCCTCAGCCACCATAGCCATCCTGAGGTAGAAGAGTTACTTCAGGCCATGAGTGGTGGCTCACAACTATAATCCCAGCCCTCTGGGAGGCCAAGATGGGAGGATCACTTGAGCCTAGAAGTTTGAGACCAGCCTGGGCAACACAATGAGAACCTGTCTTTACAAAAAGTTTTGTAAAAAATTAGCTGGGTGTGGTGGCGCTTGCCCATGGTTCCAGCTACGGAGGAGGCTGAGGTGTGAGGATTGCTTGAGCCTGGAATGTCACAGCTGCAGTGAGCTGTGATTGCAACACTGTGCTCTAGCCTGGGTGATAAAGCAAGAAACAGTCTCAAAAAAAAAAAAAAAAAAAAGGAGCTACTTCACCTGCATTCTTGCAGATTGCTGCAAATATAAACAAAAAGAAATAAAAGCATTTCCCTTCGTCCTCTGCTCCCACCTAGGGGGAGACCCAGGCTGTTTGGTAAGCCTTGGCAGCAGAATGTGTGCATTCGCCTGATCTCTTCAAGGCTCTCCGTGCCACACTCCTCGGAGAGCAGTTCAGTGCCCACACTCCCTCCCCAGTCTCTCCCCAGGAAATAAATGTGGCCATGCTTCCTCCTCAGCCTGCCAGTGGCCCAGGCCTGAAGGAAGGTGCCATTAAGCTGAGGGCATGGGCTCTTCCCTCTTCCTGTGTTTCATTTTGAAAAACTGTTGAGTCATTGAATGAAACAACATATGAATACATTATTCTAATAGATCCAGATACAGACATATAAAGTAAAAACTTGAAGCTCCCAAAGGAAATTACTAACAGTATGGTATGCATCACACACACACACACACACACACAAGTGTGATGCCCTAATACATAAAATCCTATTGTCCCATTACTTGCTTTTTAAAAGTTTTATTTTTACACATTAAATTAGACTTAGAAAAAGTTCCATATGAGGATATACAGTTCCCCTTCCTTGTTTCTAAGGGTTACGAAATATCTTATAGTAAGATTGCTTGATTTTTTTTTTTTTTTTTTGAGACAAGGTCTCAACTCTGTCACCCAGTCTGGAGTGCAGTGGCGTGGTCATGACTCACTGCATTCTCGACATCCCAGGCTCAGGCAATCCTCCCACCTTGCCGCTCAAGTAGCGGGAGCCACAGGCATGTGTCACCACGCCTGGCTAATTTTTCAATTTTTCTGTAGAGACAGAGGAGTTTGTGATCCAGGCTGGTGATCTCCTAGGCTCAAGTGATCCTCCCACCTCAGCCTCCCAAAGTGCTGGGATTACAGGTGTGAGCTACCGCATTTGGCCTAGTAGGGTTTTAAAATCTTAGTTGGATTGACTTTCAAATTGTGGTCCTTGAACCCCTAGCGGAATCCAAAACCCTTCAAGGAGTCCTCAAGGTCAAACTTGTCTCCATAATATATAATACTGAGATGTCCCACCCTGTTCACTGAGGTGGCCTTTGCACTGATGGTACAAAAGCGATGGTGTGTAAACTGCTGGCACGTCGGCAGGGATGGAGGCAGAGGCCCCAGCCTGCTCCAGCAGACACTGTGTTCCTCATTACCTGACGCTCAGTGAGAAAAAAGCCAGTTTCATTTAAGAATGTCCTTGACTTCAGCAGAACACAGACTCTAAAAATAAAAAAAAAAATAAAAAAAGAAAGAACAAAAAGAATGTCTTTGGTGAAGCTGTAGAAATTACTAATTTTATAAAATCTCAACTTTTGAGTACAGGTCCTTTTAATATTCTGCACAAGGAACTGGGAAGTGACCAAATGCGACGTTTGTCTGAAGGAAAGCACTTGTGTGACGAAGTGGCAGGCTGAACTAGCTGGGTTTTCCCGGGAGTATCATTTTTACTTGCAAAGGACAAGTGAAAAACAAATGCTGGTTATTCCGACTCAGATGTTTGGCAAACATTTCCACAAAATCGAGAAAAACAACGGACAGTATTTGTCAGCAATGATACGATTTGAGTTTTCAACCGAAAAATTAGAATTTGGAAAACTTGCATCTGCCACCTTCAGCTACGCCTCCCAGGACTTAAACACTGATGAGCTGTAGGTAAAGATGAATGAGTGTGGTTTTTATTTATTTTATTTTTTGTTTTTTATTTTTTTTTGAGATGGAATCTCACTCTTGTTGCCCAGGCTGGAGTGCAATGGCACTATCTCAGCTCACGGCAACCTCCGCATCCCATGTCCAAGCGATTCTCCTGTCTCAGCCTCCCAGGTAGCTGGGATTATATGTGCATGTCACCACACCTGGCCAATTTTTTATATTTTTGGTAGAGACAGGGTTTCACCGTGTTGGCCAGGCTCATCTTGAACTCCTGACCTCAAGTGATCCACTCACTTCGGCCTCCCAAAGTGTTGGGATTACAGGCGTAAGCCACCATGCCCGGCCTAGTTTTTAATATTGTATGATGAAACATGTCAACCTTTGGAAGCTCCATATCACTCAGTGAAACAATACTTTGCAAAAACAAATGCATTATGTTACAAAATCATACATGGATAAGAGATCCATTGAAAGTAGCAGATAGAACAATGGATTTTAATGTAACTGTGTATAAAAAGTTCATTGATAGGAATTCAGAATCTCCATTGCAACTACCACTAAGAAAATACCATTTAGCGAAGTCTTACGTAATACCAAATTAGAATATCCACAATTAACTGAAAAAGGCTATTAAAATGTTCCTACTTTTTCAAACTGCATGTCTCTCTGTGGCCAGCTATTCTTTAAATACTGCAAACAAACCAAAATATCACAATGGATTGAATTTAAAAGCAGGTATAGGTTTTCCAGCTGTAAAACAGTGCCACTCCTCTCAGGAAATTTATTTTTGTTTTAAAAAATATAATTATATTTCAGAAAATATATTAATGTATAATGCGAATCATTATTTTCTTCTTTTTTGAGAGAGGGTCTCACTCTCTCACCTGAGCTGGAATGGAGTGGCATGATCACGGCTGACTGTAGCCTCCACCTCTTGGGCTCAAGTGAGACTCCCACCCTAGCCTCCCTCCCCTAGTAGCTGGGACTACAGGTGTGCACCATCATGACTGGCTAATTTTTGTATTTTTTGTGGAGATGGGGTTTCACTGTGTTCTCCAGGCTGGTCTCAAACTCCTGAACTCCAGTGATCTGCCTGCCTCAGCCTCCCAAAGTGATGGGATTACAGACATGAGCCACAATGCCTGGCATTATTTTCAATTCATCAATAAACATATATTTTAAAACTTTTATCTGTTTTAATTTTCAATATGGTAAATATTGATAGACATAACCTGCATAATTAAAAGCTCTTTGGGTTTTTTGATATTTTTTAAGAATGCAAAGATGTCCTGAGACCAAAAATTTGAAAACAATTGCTATAGATAAGGCACTCTTAGACTTGGAGACTGGTTGTAATACTTGGCCCTGCTTTGGCCGGAACCGGTAGCTTAAGAGTCATTCAGGGACCAGAGATCTCTGGCAATTATCTACGTCCCTGTCTCTGGCAGAACCTCCTCCATCCAACAAACACACATATGCCTACTCTTTTGTGTCCTTGGAAACCAGATAAATAGATTTATTAAAAATTAAGTATAAATTTGAATCAATAGACTTCAAATCAGGAAAAAAGAGTAAAGTGCTTAAATTTTATGACACCTATTTAGGAAACTTGGAAGCACTGTTTTACAAACTTAGATAGTCCCGATTTTTTCTGGGAAAATGTCCTCTATTGCTTTCCGATGCAGAATAGTGGTCCATGAAACAGTAGGAGCGGCATCTGTAGCTTGTTAAAGATGCAAATTCATGCTATTTCACCCCAGGTTAAGGCAGAATTATACATTTTAAGAAGATCCCAATGTAGTGTTTATGCATATTAAATTTTGTGAAGCACTGCTCTAGTATGAGAATTTTATAATCTAGAGTCTAAAATTCAGAAAGACTTCTAATTTCCAGAATGGTTGGCAGGTTATTTGGAACAATCTTCCTACTGAAAGAAACTAAAAAATATGGATAAGATGTTTTCTGATGAAAGAATTAAAAATAAATATTAAGGCAGCAAAAAACCACCACATCAAAAACAAAGGGAACATTCATTCAGAGAGGTAGGCCTGAATTAGAGATGCTCTTGACCCGAGGTCGTTGGCTAAGTCCAGAAAATTAGAACCTAATATTGAAAGATTCTCAGAATGAGAAATATAGAATTAAAATCTGTAAATGGAAAAGCCCCTGTGTTACCATAGGTGGAGGGTCTTGACTACAAGTTGTCCAAGTTCTTGGCATTTTGAACAAAGAATTAGACAAAACGCAGAGTAATGAAAGATTGAAGCAGGTCCAGTGTGGTGGCTCACACCTGCAATCCTAGCACTTTGGGAGGCCAAGGTGGGCTGATCAGCTGAGGTCAGGAGTTCGAGACCAACCTGACCAACATGGAGAAATCCCATCTCTAGCCGGGTGCGGTGGCTCAAGCCTGTAATCCCAGCACTTTGGGAGGCCGAGGCGGGTGGATCACGAGGTCAGGAGATCGAGACCATCCTGGTCAACATGGTGAAACCCCGTCTCTACTAAAAATACAAAAAATTAGAAATAAATAAACAAATAAAAATACAGAAAATTAGCCGAGCATGGTGGTGCATGCCTGTAATCCCAGTCACTTGGGAGACTGAGGCAGGAGAATCTCTTGAACGCAGGAGCAGAGGTTGCAGTGAGCCGAGATCTCGCCATTGCACTTCAGCCTGGGAGTGCAAGGGCAAAACTCTCTCTCAAAAAAAAAAGAATGAAACAACAAAAGCACAGATTTACTGAAGCAAAAGCAAGCCACACACAGTGGGAGAGGGCTCCAACAAGCAGCACTCAAGAGTGCAGGTTACACAATTTTCTGGGGCTTAAATACCCTCTAGAGGTTTCCCATTGGTTACTTGGTTTACATCCTATGTAAATGAAGTAGTGGTCCACAACCCATCTGATTGGTTGTCGAAGTGACCAATCAGAGGCTGTAGTGAAGTTACAAAGTTATATCCTCGATGCAAATGAAGACTAGGCCCACGACCAGTCTCACTGGTTGCGGGAGGAGACCAATCAGAGGTACATTCACTTTTCATCTGTGAGGCAGAAAAGGCGGAAGAGGGGTTACAACGTGGGGTAGCCTCTGATCCTTTTTTTACTTGTGTGTAGAGAGGTGGAGTTTTCCTTTTGATTCAGCTCTGGGAAATCAGTGTGAATCGGCCTTAGGTTCCCTGCCTCCAGATGTATTCTCCTGTCTCACCTGGGTCAGAAACTCTCAAGCCTTGTACCTGGCAATGCTCCAGGTGCCTAGAAGGAGCAAACATATATCCTCTTCCTGGAGGTGTCTTTATCATGGCTGGCAAATTATTCCTACACGCAATTTTTAAATACAATGACCAGACCTGTCATAGACAATTAGGCTCTCACAGAAACTAGGCAAGAACCAGACTGTAAGACGCTATAGTGACTAGCAAAATAAAATCCAGGTTTGGAGATTCTTTAGGCAATAGGAATCTATCAAAAGTCACACAGAAAATTTGAGAAAGAACTTAATAGAACTTGTAGAAATAATAAAATGCAATAATTGAAACAAAAACCAAAAGACAGGTTTCATAGCAGATTGCACATAGCAGAAGAGATATTAGTGAATCGTAAAATAGGTTAGAAAAAAATGTCCAGAGTGCAGCACAGACAGACAAAAAGATGGAAAATTCCAACAACAAGGCAAGAGATATAGAGCCAAAAAGCCCAATATAGACTGGAATCCTAGAAAGAGAAGAGAAGAACAATGTGGCAGAGGTGCTATTTGAAGAGATCATGACTGAGAATTTTCTGGAACTAATAAAAGGCACCTATCCACAAATTAAAGAGTCACAGTGAATCCCAAACTGGATAAATAAAATGAAATCTGCACTGCAATATGTCACTGTGAAACTTCAGAAAAACCACCAGAAAGTGATAACCTAGAAGTAGCTAGAGAGAAAAATGTACATGAGCCACAGAGGGACTGAGACATGACTTCTCAAAGCAACTCTAGAAGCCAAAGATAACAGAATTCAATAGGCTGGCAATAATTGCTAACTTAGGCTCCCACGCTCAACACAAACGTCTTTCAAAAATAAAGACAGCTTCATGCAAGGATGGTTGAGAGAGTTTGTCACACAAAGACTTAAATTCTAAAGGATGTATTTCAGTTAGAAAAAGGATAATTCCATTTGGAAAGTCTGTGGTGCAAGAAGAAATGCGTAACAAAGAAACTGGTGAACGTGTAAATGAATCTAAATGAACACGGACGATACTAGGCAATGATAGAAATGTCCTACAGGGCTGAAAAATAGAATTAAATACACGAAAACAGTTGCAGATAAGTTGAGGGAGGAATAAATGCAGTTAAATGGAGAGAGGAGGGCAAAGATATTGATTAATGTTAGACGTGGTTAAGCTAAGCATGCATGTTGCGATTTCAATGGTAAACTCTAAACAGATGGAAACAGTGTATGTAACTTCCAAATGAGTACAAGGGAAAAGTAGAATGCCAAAAAATAATCAGTCTAAGAGAAGGCAAGATGTGAGAGAAAAAGAAACATAAAATAGGACAATTTGAAAGTAGAAAATAAGATAGCAGAGAGCCAGGTGGCCAGGTGCAGTGGCATACCCCTGTAGTATGTACTATTTAGAGGCTGAGGCCGGAGGATCCCTCAAGCCCAGGGGTTCCAGGCTATAGTGTGTGCCATGATTGTGCATGTGAATAGCAAATATGCTCCAGCCTGGGCAATACAGCAAGCCTCCATTTCTTAAAATAAATAAATAAATAATAAATAAATAAAGATAGCAGATTAAAAACCATCTTTTATTATAGGAAATTAAGTGCCACAAAAATAGGGCAGGCATGGTACCTCATACCAGGAATCTCGACATTTTGGAAAGCTGAGTTGGGAGGACTGCTTGAGCCCAGGAGTTTGAGACCAGCCTGGGCAACATAGTAAGATATTGTCTCTGCAAAACCAAAAATTAAATTAAAATTAGCCAGGTGTGGTGGTACAGGCCAGTAGTCCTAGCCACCTGGGAGCCTGAGGTGGGAGGATGGCTTGAACCCAGCAGCTTGGGGTTTCAGTAAGCTATGATTGTGCCACTGCATTCCAGCCTGGGCAACAGATTGAGGCCTTGTCTCTAAATAAATAATTAAATAAATAAAAACAAAATAAACAGAATAGTATAATGAACCTTATGCACCCATTATCTTAATACTTAGCAGTCTAGTTTTATTTACCTTTCCCATTTTTATCCTAAAGTATTTTAAAACAAATCTTAGACATCATGTTATTTTATTCATACACACTGTAGAGATTTTATCAGGTAATGACTGGCTGGCCAGAGATGCTGGCCAAAATACCATCATCACAAAAATTGTATATTTAAACAGAAACACATCAGAAATTACGTTAAATGTAAATAGATTAGATAACATTTTTTTGTTTTGTTTGTTTTCTTGAGACGAGTCTCCTTCTCTTGCTCAGGCTGGGGTGCAATGGCACAATCTCAGCTCGTTGCAATCTCTGCCTCCTGGGTTCAAGTTATTCTCCTGCCTCGGCCTCCTGAGTAGTTGGGATTACGAGCATGTGCCACCAAGCCCGTTAATTTTTGTAATTTTAGTAGCGATGGGGTTTCCATGTTGGCCAGGCTGGTCTCAAACTCCTGACCTCAAGTGTTTTGTCCACCTAGGCCTCCCAAAGTCCTGGGATTACAGGCGTGAACCACTGTGCCCGGCCTAGATAATCTTGTTAAAGACAAAAATCGTGAGATTTTTTTTTTAAACCCACTCTGTGCTGTTTACGTCTTAAATAAAAGGATTCAGGAATGTTGCAAGTGGATAATGGAAAAAGATATATTATGTAAATATTAACCAGAAGAAAACATGTACAGATAATGAAAGAAGATGTTTTACAATATGATAGAAAAAAGGTGGGCAAAGTTCTAACTGCAACAGCTCTGCTTCCCAGGGGTTGGATCCACGTTCTCTTTTTTTTTTTTTTTTTTTTC
>NW_016107316.1:1503071-1513829 GCF_001604975.1 Cebus imitator
ATATTCTGTCACATTTAATAAATACGCCCATTACATTCACTTTATTTTTGTTTTTAGAGCCAGGGTCTAGTGCAGGACTGTAGTGGTATGGTCATAGCTCACTGCACCCTTGAGCTCCTGGGCTCAAGTGATGCTCCTTGGTAGCTAGGACTACAGGCGTGAACCCCATGAGTTGTTTGGATTTTTTATAGAGGGGGTCTTGTCAAATTGCCCAGGCTGGTCTTGAACTGGCCTCAAGCAGTCCTCCCACCTTGGCCTCTCGAAGTGCTGGGATTACAGGTGTGAGCCACAATGCCTGGGTTTCCTTCATCTAGTGAGCTAGGAGGAAGCCTTAGCTCTGCTCACAAATGAAGAACAAGGGCTCAGGAAGCTGACTGGCTGGCCAGAGCTGCTGTCGGTGAGGGACAGAAGCCCCAGCACTCGGCGGAGTACCCCTTCCACATGCCATGAGGCCCTCCTAGTCCTGAGAGGGGGAACGTTGGGGGGGTTTCTGGGAAGGAGATGGAGGCTCAATGTTTTGTTAAGAAGATGGACTTCTTGGTCCCGGTTACAGGGAGAGCCTGGGGGTCATTAAAAGCGAGGGCAAGGGGTGGGGGCAAGCACTGGCTCCAGTGTCCCTTAGCAAATGACAACTGGAGGGGACAGGAAGGCAAATGCTGTGTGTGACCTGTTGGTGTTCATGCTCTTGAGCTCTTGTTGTTGGGTCTTTCCTGGCGGATGGCAGCGGGGAGGCCCTGACACCCCAGGACCCACGTCCTGAGGCAACCTTGAAGTATTTTGTTTCAGGTGCTTCCTGCAAATCAGCCTCAATCATCTGATTTCATTCCTCACAGTCTAACAACAGTAGAGAGTTATAGGAAGGAACTGCAGCCCCTGGGGGATTCAGAATTTGTGACTCATCCAGACCCGTCCAGATTTATTGGGAGGAAAGCAATGCAGCTTCTCAGCGAATCCCAGCAGATTCCTCCACAGTCTCGCCAGCCTCCCTGTGCTAGGCATAAGGAGGTGGGATGCAGGATCCTGAGTTGAAATTCAGCCTCACAGACACAAACTAAATTAGGTTACACACAAGCAAACACACACACATATACACATTCCCACTTGGGCTTGGTCAAATAAATATACAGACCTTTTAGTTTCACTCCCCTTGCCCACCAAGACTTGAGTTTTAGCTACACACAGACAGACACACACACACACACACACACACACACACACACACGCAACCAGAGTTGCATACACAGACATGCTATGCTATTCCAATAAGCTTTCCTTCCTGGCTTGGTGGTGGGGACCAGCTAGTGATGACGGGGAGTGGAGGTAGCATATCCTGGGGTTCCTGCAGCATAGCAGAGTGATCAGAAGCAGGACCCATTAAGGAAAAGAGCCACCCCACACTGCAGCCAGCAGCCTCGCTCTTCCTGGTAGGCATGCACACGGAACCCATCATGCTTACTTTTCCCAAAAAAAGTTATTCTTCAGATCGTATAAATCTTTTGCCTCTTACTAAAAAGCCAAGTGCAGTGAGATCTCTGTCACATGAAAGATGTCATTAGTCTGGTGTACTCTATGTGTCCTTTATGTGATAGGGGAGGCAGTCGGTGCTGTGGAAAGCACAGGCTTTTGAGCTAAACCCATCAGACTTCTGACCTGGGTTTGATGTTCTCCACCCTCTGAGCTTCAGTCTCATTACCTGTAAAATGGGGATAGAATAGCAACCTCATTCATAAAGGATGGTTCCTGGAACATAGTGGTTGCTCAATAAATGTTGATTTTTATGTCTTCCCAAATTTCTGGCCTTCGAATGACACCGGCTTGCCTGGGTCTTTAGAGCAGAGAATCGAGTCCTGGGACCAGCAGAGACCTCATCTTTTTTTTTTTTTTAAAGACGGGGTTTCACCATGTTGGTCAGGCTGGTCTTGAACTCCTGACTTCAGGTGATCCACCCGCCTTGGCCTCCAAAGTGCTTGGTTTACAGGCGTGAGCCACCGCGCCTGGCTGGGACCTCACCTTTGACAGTTCAGGAATTGAATCTTGTCACCCCCTCCCTCCCACCATTGCCTCACCTGGCTTGGCCCGATCTTCACAGCCCCCCTCTCTAGCCCTCTCCCAGATTAAACTCTGTGGTTGAGTGTGAGAGAGCCAAGGGGCAGGGAGGCAGTTTTAGGGCCAGGCCTGGCTGCCACTGGGAGGGGCAAATGCGGGCTCCCCAGGGCCAGACCTGACCCATGAAGGAGAGAGTATGCGGGATACAGGCTCTGGTGGAATCCCCTGAGAGGCCATGTCAGCTCTCGGGAGACAGGGACAAACAGGCTCTCCAATTTTTCTTCTTCTTCTTTTTTTTTTTTTTTTTTTTTTTTTTGAGATGGAGTCTAGCTCTGTTGCCCAGGCTGGAGCGATCTCCGCTTACTGCAACCTCCGCCTCCCAGGTTCAAGCAATTCTCCTGCCTCAGCCTCTGGAGTAGCTGGGACTATAGGCACCTGCCACCACGCCCGGCTAATTTTTGTATTTTTAGTAAAGATGGGGTTTCACCACATTGGCCAGGCTGGTCTTGAACTCCTGATCTCAGGTGATCTGCCTGCCTCAGCCTCCCAAAGTGCTGGGATTACAGGCGTGAGCCACTACGCCAAGCTTCACAGTTTCTTTTGACATCGCTGGAACACCTGACATCAGGATTCAAGTGTGACACAGCCTTGAACACGCAGGCACATTGGGAGCAGCGTCAGGAACTTCGCACGAAAGGAGACTGCTGGATTAATGAGATTGCACCATCTTTTGAAAGGGCCTCAAGGAGAGTGCAGACCTGAGTTAGCCTTGGCTTTAAAAGTTAAACTGTACTTCTGTTCAGACTCATCCACTGTTGCGAGAAGGATCTGGGCTTCAGATATCAAAAGCCCCCACGGGGAATGGCATAGAGGGGAGCAATCTGTGATCTCATGTAACAAGCAGTCCAGAGGCATGGACTCCAGTTCTTTTCTTTTTTCTTCTCTGCTGTCCTCAGACCTCAGGTTGAGTCCCCTCCTGGCAAAGCTGCCCTAGGCCCAGATGTCACATCTGCATGACAACGTCCAGGGACCATTTGCCCCAGCAGATTCCCTTTCATTTCTGATTGGCCAGGGGGTGGCTGAGGATCATCTTGCTTGCATCCTGGTGCTGGGCACTGACCACCTCCCGGAGCACTGGGCCGTGGGGAGAGGGTGCCGGACACAATCGGGTTCTTCTGGGGGGAGGAGGGAGGGAATGGCTGCTGGAAGGGTTGGACCTTCTTCCTCCCAGAATTCCCCCAAGCTGGGCTGGTGGAACAGGAAGAGGGCGAGAAGTCATGTTTGTATGTTGTCTCCTTGGAATCCCTGAAAAATCTGCAACATCCCTATTGAGAAATGACCATCATAGAGAAAGCAAAGCGGCAGGTGGAAGCTGCCAAGCTTGTGAACAACGAGCCAGAACCCACGCCCAGGGCTTACGGCAGGGCCACGCGCGCACACTCCACCTCGGCCCTCTGCCCTGGGGTGGTGCAGAGATGGGGTGTGGTCAAGGGGCCACGGGGGAGGGTCCGCCACTATTTACAGGAAACTCTCCTTCTCTTAGCCTCATTTGTCAAAGAAAGGGCTTAGACACTCAAATCTTTTTAAGTTTCCTTGTAGCTCAGGCTCTCTTGAACCTAATCTCTTCTAAAAGAGGTCTGGGCCCCAGAAAAAAAGAAAGCAAGAAAGCAACTGGTACTTCTGTGGTTGACTCAGCAGAGGCCTGGACAGGCATTGGGAGGCTGGGCTCCTCCTATTTGGGGCCTCGTGAGTTCATCCTGAGGCCTGTGCCAGCCCCTGCGGTTTCTCAGCTCTCCATCCTGGTCTGTATGACAAAATGACTAAAAATACCGGGCTCCCCGCGGCCTGCCACCCTGCTGATGCGCCCTTGAATCAGCTCATTTTTTTAGTCTTAGGTATGCCGCAGATGAGAGCCCAGGACAGGCCACCTTCAGAAGCTTTGACTCCCGGGAACCCCGTCTGGGTTGGTCGGTGTGCTCTGGGGGAAGGACCTCGGGCGCTGTCCTCTTCTCAGGCGGGGAACCTGGCGTGTCTGCACCTCAGTTTCCAGGTCTCCTCATCCCACAAATACATCCAGATTGTGTGAGTGACGAGCCTGACCCCGCTGAAGGCTTGATCCACGTGAGTTCACGCTCTTCCTGGACCCCTCCTCTGCTGGGTCCCTGCGGGAGAGCTTTCTGCCAAGGAAACCTGGGCCTGTCATGGCTCAGGCCTGCACACTGACCCAGTTTGTCACAGGCTTTCCTAAACTGCTATCTGAGACCATCACGAAGGTGCATTGTCATGTGCAGCCACTGCAGGGACAAAGGCTGACAGGTCCCTCCTCCCATTTCAGGTCCGTGTGTCCCCTTTCACTGCACTGTCCTGTGCCACAGAGTCTTCAAGTGCTCTGTGGCCTCCCACCTCTGCCTCCCCGTGGGTGGCTTCTGTGCAGCCTCCAGGAAGCAGAAATGAAAAGGTGACATGAAAGGAAGTCGGGTTGCTGTGCTCAGGTGACAGCCAGCACGGTGAGTTCGAGACCCTCTCAGCCTCCACAGGCAGAAGCCCTGCAACCTTGGGCTTCAAAAAAAAAAAATAAAAACACTTCCTTTATGTTGTCTGAAGAAAGAAATAAGAAAAACCCCCACCTCTTTACATGGAAGATGTGAGGACCAGAGGAAGAGGTCTGTGTATGTCACACCACACACACATAGGAAACTATTTTGTTACTTATAACCTGAAAACAATCTTTAAAAGACACACGTACCAATTTTTTTTTTGAGACCGAGTTTCGCTCTTGTTTCCCAGGCTGGAGTGCCATGGTGCGATCTCCACTTACCGCAACCTCCACCTCCCAGGTTCAAGCGATTCTCCTGCCTCAGCCTCCCGATTAGATGGGATTACAGGCATGCGCCACCACTTCCGGCTAATTTTGTATTTTTAGTAGAGACAGGGTTTCTCCATGTTGGTCAGGCTGGTCTCAAACTCCTGACCTTGGCCTCCCAAGTGCTGGGATTACAGGCATGAGCCACTTCGCCAGGCCTCAATTTTTTTTTTTTTTTTTGAGGTGGAGTCTTGCTCTGTCACCCAGGCTGGAGTGCAATGGCACCATCTTGGCTCACTGCAACCTCTGCCTCCCACGTTTGAACAATTCTCCTGTCTCAGCCTCTCGAGTAGCTGGGATTACAGGCACCCTCCACCACACCCGACTAATTTTTTGTATTTTTAGTAGAGATGAGGTTTCACCATGTTGGCCAGGCTGGTCTCAAACTCCTGACCTCAGGTAACCCTCCCACCTTGACCTCTCAAAGTGTTGGGCATGAGCCACTGTACCCAGCCACATAATCACGTTTTAATTTTTCAGTGTAGACCCCATCACTGACTTCTCATCCTGGAAGATGGAAATTAAGCTCGTTTTCCACCCTCTGCTCCCCCTAGACATGTGAATCCTTCTGCCATGCCGAACCCCTGTTGACTCTAAGGGATGGCACCACGCCATGTCCAGGAGGCCCAAGAAGAGACCTGGAGCCAGTGAATGGGACATAGAGTTTATCCAGGGCTTACACACCGGGCAGTTCAGGAGTGGTGGCTGGACAGGAGAACCACTACTTTTGCTAAGAAGTGTGCATTTTCACTTAGCAACCTCCACCTAGCAATCTTCATTCAACCCAAAACAAAGATTCCTCGATTCCTTGTACAATCTGTGTTCAAAGGAACGGACCAGGAGTTCAGATGCCCTTCACAGATAAAGAGTGAATCTCCAGGCTGGCCACTCCTGGATTCCTTAGCTTGGAATGCAGGACACACACAGGGTATTCTCAGGGTGTGCTTGAGTTATTGCTGTCAGGTGCATCTGCCATGCACCCTCCCACACTCCTTCATCCCTATGGAATTATGATACAATTTTGGTTAGGTTCATAGTCACCCTTTATTGTTAAGCCGTGGAAATACTTCAGATCAGTTAAAAAGTAAATATCATCACTACTTTTCCTTCTCTACACAAATTTTTGTTATCCTTAAAGCTAATACTTGTCTCTCTGTCTCTCTCTCTCTCTTTTTTTTTTTTTGAGACAGAGTTTCGCTCTTGTTACCCAGGCTAGAGTGCAATGGTGCCATCTTGGCTCACCGAAGCCTCCGCCTCCTGGGTTCAAGCAATTCTCCTGCCTCAGCCTCCGGAGCAGCTGGGACTACAGGCATGCACCACCATACCCAGCTAATTTTTGTGTTTTTAGTAGAGACGGGGTTTCACCATGTTGAGGATGGTCTCGATCTCTTGACCTCATGATCCACCCGCCTCAGCCTCCCAAAGTGCTGGGATTGTAGGGGTGAGCCACCACGCCCGGCCTCTCTTTCTCGTTTTTGAGACAGAGTTTTGTTCTGTCGCCCAGGCTAAAGTGCAATGCGCGATCATGGCTCACTGCAACCTCCCCATCCTGGGTTCAAGCAGTTCTCCTGCCTTAGCCTCCTGAGTAGCTGAGATTACAGGTGCCTGCCACCATGCCTGGCTAATTTTCGTGTATTTAGTATAGACTGGGTTTCACCATGTTGACCAGGCTGGTCTTGAACCCCTGAACTCAGGTGATCCACCCGCCTTGGCCTCCCAAAGTGCTGGGATTACAGGCGTAAGCCACCACACCTGGCCAAGGATGGGTTTGATATCTTACAGCAACCCCCGAAGCTAGAAGATAGGAGAGCAATGGCTATAATCCCAGCATTTGGGGAGGCCGAGGCAGGAGGATCTTTTGAGGCCAGGAGTTTGAGACCAGTCTGGGCAACATGGCGAAACCCCATCTCTACTAAAAATACAAAAATTAGCCAGGCGTGGTGATGCATGCCTATAATCCCAGCTACCCTAAAGGCTGAGACACAAGAAGCACTTGAACCCGGGAGGTGGAAGTTGCAGGGAGCTGAGATCGTGCCACTGTACTCCAGCCTGGGTGACAGAGCAAGACTGTGTCTCAAAAAAACAGGAAAAGAAAAAGAAATCAAGCTATTTATATGAAGTTTTAAATTCTTATGTGGTTAAATTTGATAATTTTTTTTGGTCTATAATTTTTGCTTCTGGCATCTGATTTAAGTACATTTTGTCTATGCCAATGTCATAGATATTGTCTTCAATGTGTGTAGTGATTCCCCCAAATAGAAGACAGCTCAGGTCAGAGAAAAAGTCTTGTAGTGAAACTACAAGTCTATGCTTGATCTAAATTTTCTTCTAATTATTTTACAGCATTTTTGTCACATTTAGGTCTTGAATTTATATTTCAGATATGGAGTGAGGTAGGGATATAATTATACATTATTTCATATAGATAACTAATTGCTTCAATACCATTTATTGAATAGTATGTCCTTTCCTCTCTGATGTATGATGCCATTCTATCATAAACCCAGTTCCCACATATGCATGAGTCTTTTCCTAAACTTGATTCTGTTTTACTGCTTTGTGGGCCTACATATGCACTATCAATACATTTCTGGTTTAAGAGAGTGGTCTTTCCAAATTCAATCCTGTGTAACTCCTCTGTTAAAAAGTTATCAAAGTGTTCAGTCAAATGGCCTTTTATCGTCTAACCCCTGCCTATTTTTGGCCATCTTCTCTCTCCTATCTTTCCCCAAGTCCCTGTGGCACTATCAAAATCATTTACCCTAGGCTTTATCTCACTTAATCTACTTGCCGTCCTTCCAACCCCTGCTGAGGTTTTGCCTTTCTGCCTTTGTACACATTGTTCTCTCTACCTGGAATGCAATGCCCTTCCTACTCATTTCTTGTCTGATGAAGCTTAACTGAAATGCTTTTTCAACATGTTCCCCAACTCCCTAGTTGGGGTTCTCCTCGGTGCTCCCCAGCACTTTGCTCATCTCTACCATGGCTCTCCAGGTGTTCTACTCACATATTTTATGACTCTAGTCAGACTCCTCCACTGGGTAGGCTAGGAGATGCACTCCCAAGGGCAGGGGTGTATCTAATCCATTTCCGTATCTGCCTTCCCCGAGTCACCCACCCCAGCTGATATAGCTAGTGTCTGGCATGAAGCCAGGCAATAATAGCTGCATTCACTGAATACTGGCTATCTGCCGTCTACTCTCCTATTTCATACTTGTGGTAACCTTTGAATGTGGTAGAACAATTACCATTCTTCAGATGAGAAAACTGAGGCTCAGAGAGGTGATGTAGCCTGTAAGAAGACATAACTGGAAGCATCAAACCTGAGATCCGTATCTTTCAGACTTTAGAGCTCATGCTCTCCCACTACAGTCTATGCTGGGGCTCAGTAAATATTAACTGAGTGACAGAATAAATATATGCAGAATCCAGCCAACAGATAGCACCCCCAGAGGCAGGGGCCAGGGCCCCAGGCGCTTAAAGGAGGCAGGCCTCTGGAAGTAGCTAAGCAGATTCCCATCTCAGATGTCAGCCTTACCCACTTCTGTGGCCCTGATGGGCTGGTGTTTGTGGGCTAGTTTCCACTGTGTTGCCTGGGAAACAAGGCGTCCTACCCACCACTCCCCACCTCCAGGCTGCCAACACCTACCACGCCCGGCTCGGAGGTTTTGGCTGGTTTCCCTTGTGCCGTAGTCAGCTTGACTGAATCAGAGATGCACTCGCCGCTTTTACAGTGTGGCTTTGCTCACCAGGTGGGAGGTGCTGCCTAGGGTGAGCTCATCACCTCTGGCTCCTCAGTGCCACCCACTGACATCTCTTGGCACTGAGTCCTTACAACTGGTTCCAGGGGAGATCTGCTGGTTGGTGGTCACCACCCATATGTCACAGTCTCTGAGCACCCCCTGCCACCCCACTGCTCCCTATTTTGGCAGTTACTGTCCCCCTCCAGGGATGCAGTCTACCCATCTAGAGTGTGGTGATCAGGTGGTGAGTACAAATGGCAATTGAGGCCCAGAGAGCAGGGAAACCAAATGACCCCCCTCCCCGCTCCCACTTGGCTCCACTCACCTGGACTCTGGGAGACCTCAGCTGCCCAGCAGTAGAGGCTGGGGCAGCAGAAGGAGCCAGACCTGGGAGCCCAGAAACTTGGATCTGAGTCGGACTCACTGCTAGCCTTTGACCTTTGAAGGCTTGGGCAAGCCGAGGAACTTCTGTGGTCTTAATCTCCACCCAATGCTGGAGCAGGTGAGGTCAATGAGTGGGGACATGTAACTTCCTCTTGGTAAGCCCTGGGTTCCTGGAGACAGGAGAGGAGGGTGGTTTTCTAGGGGGCATTTGATGACATTTCTAGAGAAGATCGGAGGCTTCCACAGAATCAGACTTCAGAAATGTGGGCCTGCTTTGCTGCTGGGGGTGGATGGTGGCTGGGGAGTGGGGAGGGAGATGAGACCCCGGCTTTCTCTGGCTGCGGCCTGGGCAAGGCCCACTACTACCTGTCTGTCCAGTAAAGGGCTCATGCATGACTCTCTAGGGTCCATGGCTGTGTATACTCCGAAGTCAAATTAAATCAAATTCCTGCCCTCTGCATCCTATCATTTGGGGGACATGTATTATCAGTTATTCCTTGGATCTTACCTCACCTCTACCCCCTGTAATGTGCAAAATCCAAGCTGGTTCCTGCTAAGACACCCACTGTCCCAGCTCCAGCCTCAGGCCCTGAGGAGGACTTGCTGCTTCTAAGCCTGTAGCCTGGGGCCTGGGGGTGATTGATAACCAGAGACACTGGACCCTGAGCCCAGCCTCCCATGCAGCTGCCTCCTCAGGGTCATTGTCGTCAGGCAGGTTGAGGACCTGCCAATCGTATGACCTGACTCGCTCTTCACCTGCTCCCTAGGCCCCTGAAGCCCTCTCTCCCCTCTCCTCTAGAAGACATAGCACATGGGCTCCCCAGGTCATTCAGGTTGTTAAGGAAACAGGTCAGGGAGGAACAAGGCTGTAATGCAAACTTCTGTGGCATAGGACAGAGCCCGACTCTTCTGATGGGGGCAGCAAGTGGGGATAAAGCAAGGTGGAAAATGCCTTTTTCCATTTCCTGACATCTAGAGCCTCTTTCCATGAGGATAACCCACAGGCATGGGATGCAGAGAGCAACAGTTTACCTCCTCCACTTTCTAGCTGGATAAGTTCAGCAGCTTCAGCTTCACCAGATGTCAAACAGGAATGATGAGCAGGCCAACAGGCTAACTTGGTAGGGTGCTGATATGGTTTGGCTGTGTCCCCACCCAAATCTCATCTGGAACTGTAGCTCACATAATTCCCAAGTGTCATGGGAGAGACCCAATGGGAGGTGATTGAAGCATGGGGGCAGGTCTTTCCCGTGCTGTTCTTGTGGTAGTGAGTAAGTCTCACAAGATCTGCTGGTTTTATAAAGGGCAGTTCCCCCGCACATGCCCTCTTGCCTGCCGCCATGCCAGACATGCCTTTGCTTCTCCTTTGCTTTCTGTCATGATTGTGAGGCCTCCCAGCCATGTGGAGCTGTGACTCCATTAAATCTCTTTCCTTAATAAATTACCCAGTCTCAGGTAAGTCTTTATTAGCAGTGTGAAAACAGACTAATACAGGTGCTATTTGGCATTTTGAGTGGGATGATTCTAAAATTGTGCATCTTACCCATTTCAAAATATTTAGCATGGGTACTAAATATTAGTAACACCCCCAGTCACTGTGACAACCAAAATAAAAATAGTTAAATACGCTCACGTAGCTCCAAGATGTCTCCTAAGATAAGGGCAGTACCAACCCCAGGTAGGAATTACTGAGTAAAAGCAGCTCTAAAATTTTTTTTTTTT
>NW_016107316.1:1514309-1537934 GCF_001604975.1 Cebus imitator
TCCTGAGTAGCTGGGATTACAGGCATGCGCCACCATGCCCAGCTAATGTTTTTTGTATTTTTAGTAGAGACGGGGTTTCACCATGTTGACCAGGATGGTCTCGATCTCTTGACCTCGTGATCCACCCGCCTCGGCCTCCCAAAGTGCTGGGATTACAGGCTTGAGCCACCGCGCCCAGCCCTAAAATTTTTTTATATTGGCTGGATGTGGGGCTCACGCCTGAAGTCCCAGCACTCTGGGAGGCCGAGGCAGGCAGATCACGAGGTCAAGAGATCAAGACCATCCTGGCCAACATGGTGAAACCCTGTCTCTACTAAAAATACAAAAAATTAGCTTGTCATTATGGCGGTCGCCTATAATGTCAAGCTACTCCAGAGGCTGAGGCAGGAGAATCGCTTGAACTTAGAGGGGCAGAGTTTGCAGTGAGCTGAGATGGTGCCGCTGCACTCCCACCCGGGTCACAGAGTGAGACTCCATCTCAAAAAAAAAAAAAAAAAATTAGCTGGGTGTGGCTGTGTGTGCCTGTAGTCCCAGCCACTCAAGCAGGAAAATCCCTTGAACTTGGGAGGCAGAGGTCGCAGTAAGCCGAGATTGTGCCACTCCTCTCTAGCCTGGCAGCAGAGTCAGACTCTGTCTCAAAAAAAAAAAAAATTATATTGAGGAAAATTAAAAATTTACCCAGAAATAGAAAGAATAGTACATGGAACCCCTGTGAACTCAGCCTCGATGATGATCAACAATGGCCAGTCTTGTTCCATCTTCATCATCGTGCTAATCCCTCCCTGCCGCATTATGCTGAAGCAAATCCTAGACCTCACATCATTTATTAGTAAATACATATCTCTGGAAGGTAGGACTCTTTTTCAAAATGGTTTTTAATGTCCTTTTTGCCTAACAAAACACATCAAATACAACACGTCTGCAACCCTAGAGCAAGACTCCTTGCACTCACTAATTTATTAGTTAAACATGTATTAGTGCCCACTGGATGTCAGGCATGGGGAAAACAGAAAATACGACACAGCCTCCGCTTTGTAGCTTTGGTCAGGCATGACTCAAGCCCACGGGGGAGCCTCAGCCTGGGTGGTTTCACAGCCACGTCCCATGGAGCCCCTCCACAAGAGCCCGTCGGGGTCTGTCATCCATTCATGTGTGGGGCCTTCCATCACTAGGTCCTTCCTTCTCCGTGAGTGAGATGGAGAGCCGTTATTGCAAAGTCTCAGCGGGGCAGTGGAAGCTTTAACGGGTCACTCTGGCCCATGATGGGGATAGATCTGATGGACGCTTTAAACAGGTCACTCTGGCCCATGATGGGGACAGTCTGGAAGGCAGAGGGGAGGGAAGAGTTAGGAGTTGGTGATCCCAGGAGGAAGTTGTAGGGCATGGTTGTGGAGGTGGGAGATGAGGTTGAATTCTGGACACATGCTGAAGGTACAGCCAACAGGGTTGGTTACTGATGACTGTGAGAGAAAGCACAGGCAAAGATAATATGCCTGATACTTCCTAGACATTCACAAAGACGCCTGTCCATCCGGTTGACAGATAAGGAACAGACGCAGACAGTCAGTGGCTTGATGTGGGTCACACGGCAGGGCTTGTCAGTAAACTGACGTCTGCTGATTCCAAAGCACCTTCGCTCAGCCCCCAGGCCTCAGCGCCTCCCGTCTTGGTGTTGGAGGTGGGTATGAAACTGTAAGACTTTGTTCATAAGATGCGAACCCAGCATGCCACAGCCATATCCCCACACATCACACACTGCCCTCCCCGTCACACACACATAGCGTGTGATCATCTTGCAGTGAGCTCAGCATAAGAGCTCACAGACCACCCCCCAGTTCAAGCCCCAGAAGCCATGGCTTTGAACTCAGATCAACCAAGTTCAAGTTTTGGCCCCCACGCTTTCTGCTCATGTGACTTTGGGCAAAGGTTTCGAGTCTTGTGGTTCTTCAGTTTCCTTGTATGTAAAATGGGCATAGCAATGGCTATTTCAGCGGTGTGGATTAGAAATAACATTGAGGCCGGACACGGTGGCTCATGCCTGAAATCCCAGCACTTTGGGAGGCTGAGGCTGGTGGATCAGTTGAGCCCAGGAGTTCAACACTAGCCTGAGCAACATGGTGAAACCCTGTCTCTACCAAAAATTCTAAATCAGCCGGGTGTAACAGCTTGTGCCTGTGGTCCCAGCTACCAGGGAGGTTGAGGTGAGAGGATCGCTGGATCCCAGGAAGTTGAGGGTGCAAGGGACTGTGATTGCAACACTACACTCCAGCCTGGGTGACACAGTGAGACCTCGTTTGTAATCCCAGCATTTCAGGAGGTGGAGGTGGGTAGATCGTTTGAACCCAGGAGCTCGAGACCAGCCTGGGTAACATAGCAAGACCCGATCTCTGAAAAAAAAAGAAAGAAAGAACATTAGGAGCCAAAGTTTGCTCTTGGGCCAGCTGCTGGGTAAGAGTTTACTTCAGTTTCCCCACTTGGGGTGACATCACCACTGGGGTGTCTTTGGAAAGTGTTGTGAGAACAAGGGGCAGATGGCAATCAAGGCTACACATCTGTCTTCGAACTCCCCAGGCCTGCAGTTAAAGGCTCGTTCCTGCCACAGAGGGCAGCACTGAGGGGGTGGGACGGGTTGGGGGGTACCCTCAGGTCCTGAGCCTTCAGTCTCCCCACGATGACAGTCTTTCGGGTGGCCAGAGTGACCCCTTTCATTTGGACTTTGATTTATCACCCCCTGGAGATAACATCTGCTTAAAAAGGAGATTAATTGGAAATGCACATGTTTAGAGTGCAATTTTTTTTTTTTTTTTTTTTTTTTTTTTAATTTTGAGATGGAGTCTTGCTCCCAGGCTGGAGTGCAGTGGTGTGATCTTGGCTCACTACAACCTCCACCTCCCGGGTTCAAGCAATTCTCCTGTCTCAGTCTCTTGAGTAGTTGGGATTACAGGCGCCTGCCACCACACCTGGCTAATTTTTGTATTTTTACTAGAGACGGGTTTCATGTTGTTGGTCAGGCTGGTCTCAAACTCCTGACCTCAGGTGATCCACCCGCCTTGGCCTCCCAAAGTGCTGAGATTACAGGTGTGAGCCACCGTGCCTGGCTGAGTGTAAAGCATTTTATTTAAAAACATTCCAGACGAAAGTCAATGCAGGCAGCAGTGGAGTACTTGCCTTAGCTGAGCAGCCTCTGTTGTTTGCAAATGGTTTTGCCTGTGCTGACAGCTCATGCGGGGTCCCCTGTGAGTCCTACGGTGCTGCTCCTGGGCCAGCACCTCCCTTTACACAACAGTTCCATGGAAAAACCTGAGAGGTGACTGCAAATACACACACACACACACACACACACACACACACACACACACGGTGCAGAATGTTTTCCCTGAACGGCTGAACATGAGCTTATTTCTGTGCATGTGTGCATTGTGTAGAAAAAGCATTTGACTTGATACAACAGCATCTGCTTTTGAATTTTGTCCTTACCATGACTGTTGATGTCTCTGGCAAGACATTAAACTCTCAGAGCCTCAGTTTTGCAGTTGTCAAGTGGAGATTGGAGGGTTGCTGAACACATTAAACTGGAAGAGATCGTGCCTGTGAGGCCTGGCCCAAGTGGCAGTGAGTGAATACCTGGTATGTTTATCCCTCCTTTGGGAAATTGATCAGCTCTTCATCTTTTGGTTTGGGAATACATTTTGGAAAATGTTGACCTAAATGTATAGGCCATTCCTCCATCATGTATGCATTCAGGACAGGAAGCATTGATCCAGCACCTACTCGTTGGTTGGTCATGATCTTGGAAGGTCATGACCCACACGACCTTTCCATGTTGAGGAAACAAGAAAGGCACTCCCTTACCTTTGGGGGCTGCAAGGTGTAGTGGGGGGTGGAAGATGAATGACCAGCCTTTGCCCAGGCCCCTTATTTAGCCCCACACTGCCCTGGTGCAACGGTCCTGAAATGCAAAGCTCACCCACCAGCTTGGCTTACACTCTGCATGGCTCCCTAGGACATCACAGTCAACCTTTGCTGACCTCAAGCCCTTGTGGCTCTGGCCCCCATTGGCCCTCCAGACCAACGTCCTTTTGCCCTTCACCTTTTAGCAGAATTGCGCCTCTAGAATATACCCTCTGTGTCCTTGCATGTAAATCCCCTGGAACTCTCTGTGGGCTCTCTGACCGCCACATGGGATTCCTCCTCCCTTCCTACACAATCTCACCCTTTCCTGTGTGTCCCTTAAACCCATCACAGGCCCTGATGTTTGTAAGAGACACATTTCTTGCGGGGGACCCCTCAATGGCAGGGCCTATGTTTTGTTCATTTTGATTCTCCAGGGCAAAGCCTGGGGCCTGGCACAGGTGCTCAGTCAATTCATGTGAATTCTATATGTTTTTTAAAGAAATAGGCTTCGTATTTTACTTTATTTTATTTTATTTATTTTTCTGAGACAGAATCTCCCTCTGCTGCCCAGGCTGGAGTGCAGCACACAATCTCGGCCCACTACAACCTCCACCTCCCAGGTTCAAGTGATTCTCCTGCCTCAGCCTTCTGAGTAGCTGGGATTACAAGTGCCTGCCACAACGGCTAGCTAATTTTTCTATTCCTAGCAGAGCTGGTGTTTTACCGTGTTGGCCAGGTTGGTCTTGAACTCCTGACTTCAAGCGATTTGCTCACCTCGGCCTCCCAAAGTGTTGAGATTACAGGTGTGAGCCACTGTGCTTGGCCCAGGCTTCTTCTTTTAAATGCCCCTTATTAGTCAGCAGTTTTGGAAAGAGAAGCCATCTCCCACAAATGTGTGACCCTCCCACAGGGCCTGAGGCAGGAGGCCGCCCCTGGGAGGCCGGGATGCTGCTGGGGCCTACGGAGCCACGGGGAGGTGTGGCTGCCCTGCACCACAGCCTGGTGCCTGCTGAAGCCAAGTGACCCCATGCAGCTCTTGCTGCACCCCCCCTTACCCTGAGTTTTCCATTTCCAGTTCTGTTTTGTTTTTTTTTTTTGAGACAGAGTTTCGCTCTTGTTGCCCAGGCTGGAGTGCAATGGCGTGATCTCGGCTCACCGCAACCTCCGCCTCCTGGGTTCAGGCAATTCTCCTGCCTCAGCCTCCTGAGTAGCTGGGATTACAGGCACGCACCACCATGCCCAGCTGATTTTTTGTATTTTTAGTAGAGATGGGGTTTCACTATGTTGACCAGGATGGTCTCGATCTCTTGACCTCGTGATCCACCCGCCTCGGCCTCCCAAAGTGCTGGGATTACAGGGGTGAGCCACTGCGCCCGGCCTCCAGTTCTGTTTTATACATCTTGCTGCCGTGGCCCTTTCTGGCAAGTCATTTCAGAAAGAGGGAGGAGGCTTGTTCCTCCCCTCCCCTAGATGGAGTTTCACTCTTGTTACCCAGGCTGGAGTGCAATGGTACCAGCTCAGCTCACTGCAACCTCCGCCACCCAGGTTCAAGTGATTCTTCTGTCTCAGCTTCCAAAGTAGCTGGGATTCAGGCAGGCGCCACCACACCTGGCTAATTTTTGTATTTTTAGTAGAGACAGGGTTTCACCATGTTGGCCAGGCTGGTCTTGAACTCTTGACCTCAAGTGATCTGCCCACCTTAGCCTCCCAAAGTGCTGGGATTACAGGCACACGCCACGATGTCCAGATAATGTTTTGTATTTTTAGTAGAGATGGGGTTTCCTCATGTTGACCAGGCTGGTCTCAAACTCCTGACCTCAGGTGATCCACCTGCCACAGCCTCCCAAAGTGCTGGGATTACAGCCTTGAGCCACCACGCCTGGCCTGGGGACTTGTTTTTGAGAGTTACTGATACTTCCAGAGGGCCGAGGGCAGAGACTGAGGCAGGTTGAACGTGATGGGACTGTTTCTAGTGCACGATTCTGCTTGCACCTGTCCGCTGCCTGAGAGCCTTCAATATCCAATAACAACAATGACATCATTGTTGATAACAATAACACAAGCAGTCAGTGAGTGAGAGCCTCATGTGTGCTTGGCATAGAAATAAACTCACAGATATGATCCTAAACGCCCACACTGTGAGTTAGAAATTACTATCCCCACTTTATAGTTGAGGATGTAGGAGGCTTCAAAATGAAGCAGATTGTCCCAGCGTCATCAGTGCAGGGGCTGTGAGTGAGGCCTCTCAGGACTCTGACTGTGGGAGCATCGGCAACCAGCAGCCCTGCTGCTGCCCTCAGAAACCCATCCCCATGAGGCTACGCTCCCCTGGGCTGCTCCCAGTCCATGGTTGGGCCTGGCAGGGGCACTGAGGAAAGCTGGGAGATGCAGGCTTCCTGCGTTGGCTGACGTCGGCTGGAGGATCCCTGGCTGCCTTGCTGAGCTCTGAACTGCATTGCTCTGTGAGACTCTTCCACACAACCTTCCTTCCTTCCCTCTCTCCTTCACCCAGGGCCAGGCCTGCACTGTGGGCTGACGGCTCTCCCAGCCTCTCCCAATCCCGGCTGCATTCTTCCTCACTGGCCTTGCCCTGATCATATCTCTCAAGTGGCCAATGCCATCTGGTTGTCTGCATTTTGGAAGACCAGAAACACCCACACAGTCAGAAAAACAGTGGTGAAAGGACTGCTAACCGAACCCCAGCATCTGTTCTCTGCTTCTTCCACACTGAAGAAATTTTAGCCGGCCTCCTGGAATGAAGACTACATCTCCCAGGCTCCCTTGCAGCTAGCTGCAGCATCAAGGCTAGGCCTGGTCCACAGGATCTGAATGCAAGTGAACCCTACAACTCCTGGATTGCATGCCTTTAAAGGGACATGGTGGCAGTGCTCCTCCACAGACTCCATGAGGAGGTGGCACCTTAGGGATGGCAGAGCCATAAGACAGAAGGAGGCTGGGTCCCTGCTGGCTTTGCAACGCAGAGTTGCCATGTCTTCTTAGACTTCTATGTGGGAGGGAAAGACTTGTGTCTTGTTTAAATTGCTGGTACTCTGAGCATCTGCTACATCACACAGCCAAACCCAATATCCCTACTGATTCAGATTTGAATTTTGGCTTAGTTGACAAAACACTGGATGGTACAGGACCTCAAAAGCCACATCATTGGTAAAAGGCAGGGTAATTGCAGAACCAGTCCAATTTGGCTCACCTTTATCAGTAATGAAATGATGAGTCGTGTTTCTGTTGAAACAGCCCCGGGTTGCAAGGCAGGTAACCTGAGCATGCCCGGATGAACTAAGTGTGCCCAACTCATGACCCCAGAGCCGGCTGGAATGGAAAAAGTCAACCACAGATGGAAACTAAGTACTAGGATCCAGGAATGGGGACTGAATGAGGAAGACAAGGCTGCCCTATTTTGTTGCGGCATAGACTTAAGATCCAAGAACCTTTCTTTTTTTTTTTGAGGCGGAGTCTCACTCTGTCGCCCAGGCTGGAGTGCAGTGGCTCAAGCTCAGCTCACTGCAGACTCTACCTCCCTGGTTCAAGTGATTCTCCTGCCTCAGCCTCCCAAGTAGCTGGGATTACAGGTGCCCACCACCATGCCTGGCTAATTTTTGTATTTTTAGTAGAGACTGAGTTTTACCATGTTGGCCAGGCTGGTTTCAAACTCCTGACCTCAAGTGATCCACCCACCTTGGCCTCCCAAAGTGCTGGGGTTAAAGATGTGAGCCACTGCACCGGGCCGAGATTCAAGGACCTGTCACCGCTGCTTCGCGTGAACCTCTCAGACCATGCCTCTCTGCACCTTCCTCTCTTTTCCTGTTACTCTCCGCCTATAAGACCCACTGTCAGGACCCAGCTCAGGGAGACAGATTTGGGTGCTGCCTCCTATCTCCTTGTAAGCCAGCCCACAATACAGCTTTTTCATTTCTCAAAAGCCAGTGCCATAATAGTGGCCTCTGTGTGCCTTAGGCAGCAAGCCCTTTGCTGGGTAACTAGCCCAGGGTGGAGGGAGAATGAGTGGGAGGCAGGGGAGCAGAGTGGCCATGAGCCACGGTGAACCGTTCTAGTGTGGTGCTCTGCACAGAGGAAGCCCTCAGGAAATGGCAGGTGTTACTGTTACAGCTGTTACTCTACTATACTCACTATTACTCTACTATACTCACTATTACTCTACTATACTCACTATTACTATGGTGATTGTGGAAGCCAGTTGTGCAAGGGTGTAGCGAGATTAGGATGAGCACTGAGTGTGGAGCAGTGTCTGCCGGGGTCTGAAAGTGAGGCAACAGCCTGACCTGGGGCTGAGACATAGTTTGAATGAGCTCTGGAGCAGCAGGTTGTTTAGATTGCAGGGAAGGAAATCCACCCTGAGCAGCAGAGGGGCTTTTCTAGCCTCACAGGGGAGACTTCCAGCCTGTAAGGTAGACACCACCCTCCTCATGCTGTGAAGGCCCAGGGAGAACGGGAGCCAGCCACCACGGCTGGTTTGGGCCACGCATCGGCACCCCGAGCCCTGGCACCGCCAGCTATGCAAGGGGCATTTCTCAGTGGAGTGGTCCATGTTGGATACCAGTTCTATGGGAGGACTCCAGTGGCCAGCTCTTTCCTTCCCCTGTCCTCTGCGTGCCTTGAGGTCGGCAGCTAAGTCCCATCTGACCGGCATCCCATGCAGGAGTGACTGGGGGGACAGGATAAAAGCAGCTCCCCAGCCTGGCACCCAGGGTCTTCACAACCCGCAACCCCCCCCCCGTCTAGCTCCTGCTTTCACCCCAGCCAGATGCTCCTCCCACCATCACACCAAGCCCCACCCCTGTAACTGTGTTTTTGCATGGGCCATTCCCTTGAGCCTTTCCCTCTTCTACCTCAGGCCAGCTCCTATTCATTCTGCAATGCCCAGTCCAACATCACCCCTGGAAATCTCAGCTTTCTTGATTGCTCCCTCCTCTCCTGGGACCCTGCTCATAGGTGTCTTTTCCTAGACAGAAGGCTCCTGAAAGAGCCAGGATTCTCACCCATTTTTTTTTTTTTTCCATTCCCAGCAGGCCACAGAATGCTTGACACAGGGAATGGTACAATAACTTTTTGATGAATGAACAAAGAAGATTCAAGCCACTTGTCAACAAGCCCAAAATGATTGAAATTGGAGGTGTTTACCCACACACTCATGCAGAAAATGATAGGAAATCATCCAGAGACACTTGTGACAGATGAGAACTGTCACTGTTGCGAGGTGCAGTGCAGATGGATGTTCACAGATGATGGTGGGGAGGTCAACTTCGGGGATGTGGCCCGTTAGCTCGAGAGTGGGCAACCTCCACCCGCTGATGGCATTGGTCAGGACAGGACAAGCCTACTGCAGTGACACAGCATCACCGATCCCTGATGCCCATGTGGGTGTTTTACTTTAGCTAATGTTGCAGAGATAATGCAGACAGAGAAACTGAGGTCCCAGCGCTGAGCAGCCCAATCACCCGGCTGTAAGCAGCGCGTATTTCTGTCTCTGCTCCTGGGCCCCCAAGCCACTGTGGGCTCATAGAGAATCTTCCAGAGTTGGAGTCAGAACATCTGCATTTGAATGTGGTCTTCACTCCTTAATGAACTTGTATTGATAATTCTATTCCCCAAGCCTCATTTACCCATCTATAAAAATTTACCCACCTATAAAATGCATAGCTAATTCTATTCCCTAAGCCTCATTACCCATCTATAAAATGAAGTGTAAATATAGGCTGGGCATGGTGGCTCACACCTGTAATCCCAGCACTTTGGGAGGCTAAGGCATGCAGATCACCTGAGGTCAGGAGTTCAAGACCAGCAATGGGAAACATGGTGAAACTCCGTCTCTGCTAAAAAATACAAAAATTAGCTGGGCATGGTGGCATATTCCTGTGATCCCAGCTACTTGGGAGGCTGAGGCAGCAGAATCACTTAAACCCAGGAGGTGGAGGTTGCCGTGAGCTGAGGTCATGCCACTGCCCTCCAGCTTGGGTGACAGAGGAAGACTGTCTCAAAAAAAAAGTGTAAATATACAATAAGCATTCATACAGAAACTTAACCTCATTAATGATTAAAAATTCATGTTAAAATAATAGGGAAATACAATGCGTTGGCTGTGAAACACAGAAGACTAAATATGGCAAAATAGGACGGGGCACAGGGCTCACACCTATGGTCCCAGCATTTGGGAGGCCAAAGTCGGGGGATCCTCTGAGCTTAAGACTTTGAGACCAGCATGGGCAACATAGTGAGATCCCCCATCTCTACAAAAATTAAAAATTAGCTGGGCATGGTGGTGCATGCCTGTGGTCCCAGCTACTTGGGAGGTAGAGGCAGGAGGATTGTTGAGCCCAGGAATTTGAGGCTGTAGTGAGCCATGTCTGTGTTACCTCACTCCAGCCTGGGCAAGAGAGTGAGAGCTTATCTTTAAAAAAGAAAATATGGCAATATATATCAGAAGTCACAAAAGCACATTTGCCACAGAAGTTTTATTTCTAAGAAAAACGTATGAAATTAGAAAATGCCTAAAGCTTTAGCTACAAGATTGTTCACTCCTAAAGGCTCTGTCTATAATAGTGAATATAACTGACAGAATTCATGCTAGGGGATTAAAAACCAAGGTATCTTTTGATGGATTGCTTACGATCACCACACATGCATGAATGTGCACACACACACGCACACACACATCTAGCAGGATGTTCACAAATATGGTAAGTGGGTAGCTGGGTGGTAAGATTATAGGATACTTTTCTGGCTTTTTTTCCCCTTATCTTTATTTTTGTACTTTGTCTGCAGTGAGCATGTTAAACATAGGTAATGGGAAAAGTCTGTAAATGGTCTCCCGGGTGAGTCTTCCCAGTGCTGGGGCCTCTGCCATGCTCTCTTCTTCAGTCATCCCTGGAAGCAGGGAGAGCTCAGGTGAGGGAAAGGGGCCTGCGGCTGGCCAGGGCAGCTGGGCACAAACCAGATGCACCTGTCCCAAAACCAGTGCTCTTGGCACTTGATGTGTGCCCGTAAGTGGCTGATGGGAAGTGGTGTACATTTGGTACAGGGTGCTCTCTCCGGTTTCCTAGAGAACCAGAACTTCCAGGCACGTCTCTTCCAGGTGTGGAGTGCTTCTGAGTAGGGGCCTTCTGCGCTCTCTGGAGCGCTATTTCAGCCAGGCTCATTAGGACCTAACAGACATGGTTTGGCTGTCAAGAGCCCTGCAGTGTCTTGGAGGCCAAAGCGGTCCATCCTCCGAGCTGCTCCGGGCCGCTGGAAGCCATGGTCGTACATGTGAATTTGAGGGCTTGCAGCTCTGAGTGGGGAAGAGCAGGAATCCAGGGCCTTCAGCCTGCCCTGCCTGCGTTCCTTACTGGCTGAGAGACTTGGGAAAATCAGGTTGCCTTGTTGAGTCTGTTTCTCCAGCCTCCAGATGGGGAGGGTGTTTCCTGTTCTACCTCCTCCCAGGGTTGCTTGAGGAGTGTCTAGGTGTGCAATAAACAGCAGTACTTGCGGGAAGAATGGATGCAAAAGTGCGTGCACACTTGGCCTCTTGGGCTGGTCTGCATGGTTCCTGTACTCCTGGAACAAGCGCCCTTGACTGCAAGGCACGTGATGCATCTATCTCGCCCATGCTCTCCTCATGGCCGCCCTATGGAGAGAGGCTAGGGAATGGCTTACACGTGGAGGGTGTTTAGGGGGGCCAGTGACTGGTACCCAAATACATCAGTGTGATGTCCTTGGCACAGAACAGGGGAATTTAGCATGGACGAGTTGGCAATTTAACTCCTGAATCATCATTTGTATGTGTGTGCAGGTGTCCATAGGGTGACCACGTGGCTATTTGGTGCTGCTTGCCAGCCCAGGGAGGGAGATGAGGGAGACAGCCATGGCTATGGGAAGATTTCTCTTTGTCACAAACATGGACAATGTTTGATGATCTGTCCTGCATGCCCCAGCACTGGGCTTAAACCTAATTTTATTGGGTCACAGACAGTGTTGCAGCAAAACGGAGAAACACAGGCTCTGCCCCTTACCAGGCGCATGGCTTTGAGTTATTTAATGCCTCGGAGACTCAGCTGCTTTCCCTGTACCCTAGTAGAAGCAAGTACATGCTCTGCCCATCCCAGCAGGTGGGTGAGACCGTCGTTGGCAGTAGCACCTGGCCCTGCCTGGTCAGAGCAGGCACTCGACAGGGCTGTGGATTCCATGCCCCTTGACATGAAACTGTGGCCTGGCTCAGAGCCTTTCTGGATTTGAGGAAATGCAGGTTGGATTTGGGACGCACAGCCCAGGGACACGGTTTCCTTTAGCACCTTGGGTTTCTGATGGGCCCTGAGGGCACCGACCTCTGGAATGAGGGCTGCATGCACTAGAGGCCCCTGAGATATGGAATGTCAGCAGAGCACCGACGTCACGGACAATCCGTTACGCATTCACCAAGTCTCTGTCACCAATGTTTTGGGACAAGTATCTTTTGCCAGGTGCTGGTAAGTCTTCACTCTACCCTTCACTGGCTGTGGGAAGAGGTCCGGAGATCACCTCTGTAAGGCTTAGCTTCCTTATCATAAAAATGCGAATGTATGCACTTTGGGAAGCTGAGCTGGGAGGATCACTTGAACCCAGAAGTTTGAGACCAGTCTGGGTAACACAGTGAGGCCCCGTCTCTATATGTAAAAAGAAAAAACTTAGCTGGGCACGGTGGCATGTGCCTGTAATCCCAGCTACTCAGGAGGCTGAGGTAGGAGGAGCCCTTGAGTCCAGGAGGTCAAGGCTGCAGTGAGCCACGATCATGCCATTGCACTCCTGCCTAGGTGACAAAACCAGACCCTGCCTCCAAAACAAAAAAAAAAAAAGAAAAGAAGTGGGAATGGGGATGCTGTGAGCAGCCCTGGTCTTACCTGCCTTGCAGGGCCTCACGAGGAAGGGAGTGGCTGCCTGGAGCAAGAGAACCTCAGGTAAGAGTAGGGCTCTCCTCTTTTGGGGCTCTTGTCTTGGAGCAGTTTATTCCGTGGCTTCAGTGGCTCATCTGTAAAATGGGGTGATAATCCTGTCATGACAACGGGTTGCTAGGAGGAGTCCTGAGATGATGTTTACAAAGTGTCTGCCGCAACCCAGACACGCAATCCTGTACAGCCCTCAGCACTGCAGTCCGAGGGGCACTTCCTCCCACCAGCTTTGTTGAGGATTGTGGGAGGCATTCTAACCTGAAGATGCATTTTCAGTTAAATCTCCCCTTCTGAGAGAGAGTGTTGCTTTGGCAGGATGGTTCCTTCCGGCACTCACAGTGGCAGGTCCTGGATGCTAGTTTCTGGGTGGACAGAGATGGATAAACCAGCTTTGTGAGGCATACCAGTTAAAAGAGGGAGATGGGCCGGGCGCGATGGCTCATGCCTGTAATCCCAGCACGTTGGGAGGCTGAGGCAGGTGGATCACCTGAGGTCAGGAGTTTCAGTCTGGCCAACATAGCAAAAACCCGTCTCTACTAAAAATCCGAACAAATTAGCTGGGCGTGGTGGTGGGCACTTACAGTTCCAGCTACTCAGGAGGCTGAGGCAGGAGAATTGCATGAACCCAGGAGGTGGAGATTGCAGTGAGCTGAGATCACACCACTGCACTCCAGCCTGGGGGACAGAGAGAAACTCTCTGTCTCAATTAAAATAAAAAAAATAAATAAATAAACAGGGAGATGGACAGACACAAAGGACAGAATGACCAAAGGCCCACAAAAGGCACAGAGTAGAAAGGAAGAGGTTTGAGTGGCCAGGAGAAGGGGACTCAGGGGTTGGATGCTGGGGACCAGGGAGGCCTTTGATGAATGGAGAAGGTGGGAAAGTTGTTTTCCAGAAAAGCACAGTGAGGTGAAAGGGTCCGCGCCCCTCCCCAGCCCCTCTGGGGAGATTGTCTGGAACGGAGGGAGGGTGGCAATAGGTGGCCCTGGGAAGCAATATGGGGTCAGGTCTTGAAGGGACTTGGATGCCACACGGAGGAGCTTAGGTCTGATTATGATGGAGGAAAGCCACATTGGTGGGTTTGCCCAGCAGAATCCCAAGGGACTCACTGCACCCACCATGGTTCTCTGAGGCTTCAGCTGCAGAGGCAAGGCGGAGCCCGAAGCCTTCTGCGTTAGTCTGTTTTCATGCTGCTGATAAAGACATACTTGAGACTGGGAAGAAAAAGAGGTTTACTTGGACTTACAGTTCCACATGGCTGGGGAGCCTCAGAATCACGGCGGGAGGCAAAAGGCACTTCTCACATGGCAGCGGCAAGAGAAAATAAAAAAGCGCAAAGACCCTGATAAGGAAAACCATTAGATCTCGTGAGACTTACTCACTTCCACTGGAGAACAGTGTGGGAGAAACCGGCCCCTTTACTCAAATTCTCTCCCACCGGGTCCCTCCCACAACACCTGGGAATTATGGAAGCTACAATTCAAGATGAGATGTGGGTGAGGACACACAGCTTTCCACCGCAGAGGTCAGAGGAGAAGAGGGAAGTGAGGGCTTCTGACTCATCTCTGGCCCTGGACCACTCCTGGGGTGACCCTGGGATCAGGGAGCTCCAGCCTTCCCACTTGAGGGGTTTCTACCAAGGAAGTAGCGCTGAGCCCACATCTGCGTGGTTATCCAGGCAGACGCCGCTGCTGGCCCTGTGGACCTGAAAGAGGAAGAATTCGCTCAGAAAAAGTTTCTCCCGATGTCTGGAGAACAGGAGCCATTTCTGAATAACCAGAGACTTCCTCACTAACCTCCAGGGCCCCCAGACACTTTCCCTCATACACCGTCATCCTTCAGAGAGCTGGAGAGGTCTATTATTATTATTATTATTATTATTTGAGGTGGAGTTTCACTCTTTTTGCTTTGGCTGGAGTACAATGGTGCTATCTCGGCTCACCGCAACCTCCACCTCCCGGGTTCAAGCGATTCTCCTGCCTTAGTCTCCCAAATAGCTGGGATTACAGGCATGCGCCACCACACCTGGCTAAATTTTTTTTTTTTTTTTTTTTTTTTTGGACACAGCCTCTTTGTGTCGGGAGGCACCAGGCTGGAGTGCAGTGGCGTGATCTTGGCTCACTGCAATCTCCCCCTCCCGGGTTCAAGCAATTCTCTTGCTTCAGCCTCCTGAGTAGCTGGGACTACAGGCGCATGCCACCACGCCCAGCTAATTTTTGTATTTTTAGTAGAGACGGGGTTTCACCATGTTGGCCAGGATGGTCTTGATCTCTTGACCTCGTGATCCGCCTACCTCGACCTCCCAAAGTGCTGGGATTACAGGCGTGAGCCACCGCGCCAGGCCCAGATCTGGCTAATTTTGTATTTATAGTAGACACGGGGTTTCTCCATGTTGGTCAGGCTGGTCTTGAACTCCCGACCTCAGGTAGTCTGCCCGCCTTGGCCTTCCAAAGTATTGGGATTACAGGCGTGAGCCACTGGGCCTGGCTGAGATTATTATTTTTAATCAGTGAGATATGGGAGAGGGGGCTGATCATCCCATTTCATGGCTGAAGCTCGCCAAAGTTTGGAAAAGCTGGGTGACCTGCCCCAGTCACAGCTGCTTCATGGTACACCCTGTGTTCTCATTCTGCCCTCTAAGCTAGTGACTTTCTCCTGGCCTGCCTACACTCATGGTAATACTTTTAACCACGGGCTTTAAGTCCTGGGTGTAATGATGGCTTTTCCACTTACTGGTTGTGTGACCTTGATTGCGTTATTAATAGGGAGTCCAGATCCAGTACAGGATGTCCAGTTAAATTTGAATTTCAGACCATGCATGGTGGCTCACGCCTGTAATCCCAGCACTTTGGGAAGCTGAGGTGGGCAGATCATCGGAGGTCAGAAGTTTGAGACCAGCCTGGCCAACATGGTGAAACCCCATCTCTACTAAAAATACAAAAATTAGCTGGGCGTCATGGTGGGCGCCTGTAGTCCCAGCTACTTGGGAGGCTGAGGCAGGAGAATTGCTTGAACCCAAGAGGCAGAACCTGCAGTGAGCCGAGATCGCGCCATTGCACTCCAACCTGGGCAACAAGAGCAAAACTCCATCTCAAAAAATAAATAAAATAAAATAAAATAAAATAAAATATAAAATGAAAAACAAGCCCCTGTAGACAGCCATGTAAATTATCTCAGGCCTCTTTCCTTTCCTTACCTTAAAACACTTCACATCTAGGGGTCCATAAACTTTTTCTGGAAAGCTCCAGACAGTAAATCTTTTAGGTTTTGTAGCCCATGCAGTCTCTGCTGTGGTGGCACAAAAGCAGTCAAAGATAATATGTGATCAATGGATGTGGCTGTGTTCCAATAAAACTTTATTTACAAAAGCAGGTGGGGGTAGGATTGGCCTGGGGCATTTGCCGCCGCCTGCCCTCCTGGGGGTAACCGGGTACCCGGCAAGTGATTGATGTTAGGTCTCCACCCTCCTTCTGTATTTGCTCATGGTTCGCTGATTGCCAAGCACAGGTGATTTGTTCTTGTTTGCCAGAAAGCCACATGCAAAGCAGTGATCACTATAGGCCTGGGTGTGTCTTCCTTGGGAGCTTGCAGCCCCTCGCTTGCCATGGCCAAAGTATACGGACAAGGCCCCGTGTTACTTTAAAGCTGTCACAGACACGTGGGCGGCCCACCCCCAGTGGGCTGGCTCTCCAGGCAGCTGAGGCTCCATGCTCCATTGGCCAGGGATTGCCATGGCAACCTGGGCTGCAGCTGCCTCCCCCTGCTCCACGCTGAGGAGGTGTGCGCCCTTGCAATGAAGTCTCTAGGGAAAAGAATAAAGAACCAATGTCACCAATATTTAGAGAAGTCATTGGGTCTGGAAGGACTAGTTCCTTTCAAATCCTTCCATGGCCATTTCGAAGTTACTGTCCTTGTAAGGTGGGAACGTGGAAGGATTTGAAAGAAATAAAGCCAGACCAATAATAATGATGACAAAAGAAATATCAAAATTGTCTGTTGTGTATGTTCAGGATTTGCCTGTCCAGGATCTCCATTTATCTTCACTGTCTGGAGCGTTTCGTCTAAGTCATCATCAGGCTGCCTGACACCTACTGCACGTCAGGAGCCATGCTAGGCCCCAGGGATTCAATGATGAAGCAGACAGACATTGTCTCTGCTCTCAGAGACCTTGTGGTTTAGTGCAGGGTTATCGGGGAGCCAAGGAAAGAGAAAATAAAATATTACAAACTGCAAGAAGCACAATGAAGAGGAGGCACAGGGTGTGGGGTGCTAAAAAAAATTATGGAAGGCCACTGACTTGGACTAAACTCCTGGACAAGGCCCCAGCAGGCCAGACTAAACATCCAGGTGGAGTCACCCAGGCTAAAGTCTCGCATCATCAAGCTGGAACTAAGCTGTTATCTGACCTCTCGAGGAATCAGCAAAGAGGGGACAGCCAATTTCTCAAATAGGCTAGTTTCAGTCTTCCACTGACATGATAATAAAGTTCCCTCTATTTCAGTCCTTACACATAAAAAGGTAGCCTGACTAAAGCTAACAAGTAAGTTAATTTCCTATTGTCCTGTCTCCCTGTCCCCATCTTACAAGGACAGTGACTTTGAAATGGCCAATCTGCTTTTTGTTCTCTGTGTCTGCTTTCTTCAGCCCATTCTGTCTGTAAAGCCAACCTCCGCTCAGCACATCAGAACACGTGCTCTGTTTCATGGAATCCTGTGTTGCTTGATTCTAGAATCACGAATAAAGCCAATGAGATCTTTAACTAAGTTCATTGTAATTGTGTCTTTTGACAAGAGTAGATTAATGTGTCTGTGGGGTAACCCTACCTGGGTAGTGTATGGTGAGGACTGGCCTCTCAGAGCAGGTAGTATGTAAGCTAAGGGGTCAAAGGGTAGCAAATGAAGTCAGAAGCAAGGGTCAAACCCCAAAGCAACTTCTGGTCCTGGTGAGTATGTCTGTCAGTATCCAGGGAGTCAGGAATCATTAGGCAATTCAGAGGAGTTTAACATAGGGAGCTGGTTACAAAGGACCACCCCAGAAGGGTTAGAAGGACAAAATGAGCCTAGGTGCAGTGACTCATGCCTGTAATCCCAGCGCTTTGGGAGGCTAAGGCAGGTGGATTACCTGAGGTCAGGAGTTCGAGACCAGCCTGACCAACATGATGAAACCCTGTCTCTACTAAAACTACAAAAATTAGCCAAGCATGGTGGCACATGCCTGTAATCTCAGCTACTCGGGAGGCTGAGGCAAGAGAATCACGGAGGTTGCAGTGAGCCAAGATCACACCACTGCACACCAGCCTGGGTGACAAGAGTGAAACTCTGCCTCAAAAAAAAAAAAAGGACAAAATGGAAATGAGCGGGTGAGTGGGGCAAGGATTGGAGAAGCAAAAGGGAGAAAGGGATTGTTACCCAGAGGTGAGCAAGAGGCTGATGCTCCTGGGCCCATGAGCCCACATACTTCCATCCTCATTACACAATTGCGTAACTTGATGCTGAACTTTTCAATAAAATGAAGGGCCTTGTTTTTATTGTATGTAGATTAAAAAAAAAAGATTTAGTAAAAAAGTAACTAAGTGGATTAAATAATGAATGAATGCTAAAAACAAATAATCAGAAGAGCCCCTACAGCTCAGTAAGAAAAACGCTAATAGGAAATTAGGTGCTGGTTATCAACAAATGCTTCTCCTCAAAGGAAACATAGGTGGCTCTCAAATATATGAAAAGATGCTCACTTCATTGACAGTAAGAGGAATGGAAAATAAAAATACAGCGTGGATAAGGGTTCTCCCGCGAAACAGAACCTACAGGATACGCAGCCATGCACTGCATCACAGCGTTTCAGCCAATCACGGACTGCCTGTATCATGACGATGCTCCCATCAAATCATAGTGTTTCCATAAAATTCAATACCGAATAGTTACTGTGCCTCTTCTATGTTTAGCTGTGTTTAGATACACAAATGCTTACCAATCATTGTGTTGCAATTGCCTGCAATATTCAGTACAATAACATGCTGTACGGGTTTGTAGCCTCGGAGAAATAGGCTGTCCCATGCAGCCTAGCTGTGTAGAAGGCTATGCCCTGTAGGTGAGTGTAAGTGTCCTCTGACATTTACGAAGCAACAAAATCGCCAAAGGACCCATTTCTCAGACTGTATCCCCATCATTAAATGACATTCGACTGGGTAGATAGATGATATAGACAGATAGATAATAGATGAGAAGGGATTCATTAGCGGAGTTGGCTCACAATTACGGAGGCTGAGAAGTCCAGTGACAGGCGACTGCAAGCCGGAGACCCTGGGATACTGGTGACATGGCTCAGGCAAGTCCAAAGCCTCAGAACCAGGGAAGCTCTCCGTCGGGGTGACGGCCTGAGAACCTGGCTGGAGGAGCCGGGAGGCAGAGGGTACTACAGGCGTGCGGCACTGTACGTGGCTTTCTTCATTGACTTTTTAATCCACTCCCACTTCTATCTGAAAAAGTAGGTGAACTAGAAATCATCTTTAAGTAGTTCAAGTCAAATGCCCAATTAAGTTGTAAAATTTTGGAAGTGAAACTTTTTGCTGTAAAAATGAAATGAGATAAAGTATGAACATTTGCTTAGCTTAGATCCTGACATGTGGCAATCATTCGATAAATGGCAGTTGTTAGGACAATACTAACCTATGATTAATGGAAATTCATGTAACAGGAAATTCTGAACTTAAGAAACTGACACGTCTATTTTGTTCCCCACTTAGAACCAGGGTCTAGCAGAGGTGTGACATGTAGAAGATGCTTCACCTGTACTTGCTGAATGAAGGAAGCCCGCGTTAGTCTCTATTGCCATGTCAGAACCTAACCTTGTCATTACCAGTGACAGCAACTACCACTGAACTCAAATTCCAGCCCAACTTCCCAACCACTGAACCATGTCCCTAATGCCCTTCAGCTCCCCTGGGTGATTCGGCCTTGCCCCCTCGAATGTCTTCACTCTCACCTGCGTCTGCACCTGACACTCTCCTTCCCCCGTGGAAGGGCTGTCCATGCTCCTTCCCAAGGCACAGATTCGTACCGGGCCCCAGTCCCTCCCTTCTCCCCCGCCCCTGCATTTCCCCCACCAAGTGGATTCTTCACATTTGCATGCACTTGTGCTGTTATTATTATTTTTATCTGCACTCAGAGACCCCAGCTGGGTCCCTTCCCTGAACTCCAGACTCATGTTTCCAACGGTGTCCTCAAGAGTCCCACCTGGGCATCTAACAGGAATTTCAAACCAACCACCACTAGAGCTGCGCCCCTGAGCTCACCCTGACAAAGTCCTTCCTGCGCTAAGCTCAGGCCAAAAGCCTGGAGTCACCCTGCCCCCTTTCCTCTTGAACCCTCTCCCCCTCATCCCCTGCAGGCACACTGCGACCCTGCCCTTCCCGGAGCTCATGGTGGTCCAGCCCTCCGTCTGGCTGCCCCTCACCTTCTCCGCTCAAAGCCCACCTTTTCAGGGCAGCTTTCCCAGGCACCTCCCAAGCGGAGCCTGCGCGTGTCCTGCAGCCTAACTGTCCACTCCTAGATCTGTGCTCGGTAAGAACGCCCTTGCATGTTCACCCAGAGACACATCCAAGAATGTGTCCAACAGCACTGCTCATGATATGTTTTGAAAACATTTCTAATTGACCTTTGAGTTACTCCAACACTTCTTTTTTTTTTTTTTGAGAGGGAGTTTTGTCCAGGCTGGAGTGCAGTGGTGTGATCTCGGCTCATTGCAACTTCTGCCTCCCAGGTTCAAGTGATTCTCCTGCCTCAGCCTCCCAAGTAGCTGGGATTACAGGCACCTGCCACCATCCCTGGCTAATTTCTGTATTTTTAGTGGAGATGGGGTTTCACCATGTTGGCCAGGCTGGTCTCGATCTCCTTAACTTGTGATCTGTCCGCCTTGGCCTCCCAAAGTGCTGGGATGACAGGAGTGAGCCACCATGCCCAGCCCATGGCTCTTTTTAATCCAATACACTATGGCCCTCTACAGAGTCTGATGTTCGATCCCCATCAGAGCAGTGCCAAGTCTGGCCGGGGAGGTTGCTGTGCTCAGATGTGTTTGGAGCAGAGAACCTCATCAAGGAAGGCAGACTCCAGGTCAAGTCCCGAGCAAGTTGAGAATTCTAGCGTCACCATAGCAGAGTTGGCTAATTTCTGGATTTGGAGAGATTTAGCCACCACAGTCTCCCCGACACCATCCTGTCAATTCACTCTCGCAGTGGCAAGGCCTCTACGGTCTCTGTCATGACAACAGGCCTGTGGTGTCTATGGCTAGTGCTAATTAACAGATGAGCCGAATGAGGTCTCAGGGACTTAGTTAAGCAGCTTGTCCATGGTCACAGGCCAATAAACAGGCCTTGGCTAATCATTTGAACCCAGTTCAGCATAAAACCAAAGAACATGTTCTTGCTCAGTCATTTGCCAACTCCGTTTGGGTCCTTCCTTGATAGGCTCAGATTAGCTGTTTGGTCACCATCCACCCCGGTGTCCTTCTAGCCCCAGGTGCTCCTTTCCTTGAGTCTGGGAGGACACTGCCCAGGTCTCTGGCAATGGGCTGTTTCCTTCTGCCCTTCCTTGCCCAGAAGCCACTGGCCGGATTACGGACCAGGGCACACACAGCGTCTGTCAGGGTCTGAGACCGAACCTGAGACTTGAGACTGTTAGGAACCAGCTCTGGCTCCAAAAATCTGCCTCTGGATCTCTGCAAAAAGCTGGTGTAGCTGGAAGAGAAACAATTCAATTAGAGGCGAGATTCTGTGAGGCTTATGTTGAAACAAAGCCTGTCATCTGAAGCCTGGGCTTTCTTTTTCATCTTCATTTAAAATGAGGGTGTTTATGCAAATTTGTCGTGAAGGTTTAGCAATCTTGGCTTGCCCTAGAGCCAAGCTCTGCTTCCTAATTGGATCGAGTGTAATTGTTAATGCTCACAACCTATATTCCTCTTAAAATTGCATGTTTTGTAAGAGTGGCTCTTGAAAACATATAATTCTGATGTTGTGAAACCATTGCATCAGTGCAGAGTTTGGAAAACAGAGTGAAGTTCACCAGGGAACTGAGGGGGTTGTTATTCTTGGTTGTGACAGTCTTGGATGTCACTGGTTGTGATACTCTCTGGATATCATGGAGAAGGAGACACAGGCACTTGTGGGGTGTTGTCCCAATCATACAGGAAGATCAGTGATTCTGGGATGAAACATAAAGAAGAAAGAGAATCAGATTAGGAGACCTGGTCCTGCTGTGCCCAGGCTGCTGAGCTTTCTGAGGCAGATCTTTTGCAGCCTCAATTTCCTCACCTGTGAAATGAAAGAGCTAGGCTAGATGCTCCCAAGTGACTTTGAGTCACTGAGAAACTTCCCTTCTCTGGGCTTCTCTTTCCCCACATGGCAGTCGAAGGGATTGAACCGGCTGACTCAGAAACAGTCTGGCCCTAAATTTCATCTTCTCTGAAATGTGCTGGTGTTGTTGAATGATTCCCAATCTGTAAGAAGTGCTGCTGGGCATCGCCTTCATCCTCTCCTTCTTCCCTTCTTCCCAGCAAAGTTAGTGGAATATTTCCTTGACTGCACGTGATTGATCTTTCCAGTGCTAGCAATACAGGTAGATTTAAGGAAATTTCATTTTATCCTTTCAGAGTCAATCACAGTTTAGCCTTTTTTATTCATTACTGTATAAATGTGTCAGTGGATGACAGGAGAGAATGAAAGGTGCAGAGCAGGCTGAGAGCCACATTCTTCCTTCTTTGCCTGGCAAAGAAATGAACCTCTGAGACTCCTTGCAGGGTGGAGAGTCTGCCAGAAATGTCTTCTATGTGACTTTGGTGCTTGTGAATCTTGAGTCCAGGGCTGGGGAATGGCAGGGGTGCTGCTGCGGGACCTCGCAGTACATTGTCTTCTGTGAGCCTAAGAAGGCTCCTGGACAAGGCGAGCTTCTCCTGCAGGCTCTGTGGCTGTTGGGGACCCTTGGAGTGGCCCCTTCACACCACACGGCTCCATCCGCTGCAGCTCACGGGAGCGCATGGGCTGCCCCTGCTCCCAGCTCCCCCTCCAGTTCCCGGCACATCTGCTCTTGCACTCCAATGTTAGCGTGTTTCTCTCGGAGGCTCTGGGCCCTCAGGAAATCAAGCCTTTTTTATTTGGGTCCCATCCCCTATTTTCGTTCCAGCTGAGCATTGGCAAATCCCACCCCCATTGCAGGTCAATGGCACCTTGGATCTGCTAACGGAACCAACTTGCCTGACAATCTTTCTTCTGGTCCGACCACGGCCAGTCTTTTAAACAAGGCTGGCCCTCCCCCACGCTGCCTCCCACGGAATTCGTCATGGCCACAATGCACACCCTTGATACAGGTGGAGGGCCACTCCCCGAGACTCCTGACACGTGGCTACTGAGTGGCTCCTTCTTTCATCCCTTTCCTCTCCAACCCTTCACTTACAACCCTGGCTCCCAAGATCTGCTTCTGCTCTGACTGGACGGTAACCTATTCTGACCCCCTCTCTGTTTCCATGGATGCTGCCCTCTGTTAGGCCCTTGGCTCTGAGCATCTTCCTTATGTGAGTGTCCCTGAAACTCCAGGTAAGTCTCCTCCTACTACCCTGGGGCTCCTGGGGCCCTCGAGGGCTATGCCCTGGCTGGAGAAGGGCACAGAGATCAGGCAGAGCAGCCACTTGGATACGTGTTCAGGAGAAGCTCTTCCAGCCGGCAGCCACCCCCCCAGGTATTCACCCCCAACCCCCCCACATCCATCCCCCAGCATCCACTTCCCGGCATCCACCCCTGGCATCC
>NW_016107316.1:1537967-1586941 GCF_001604975.1 Cebus imitator
CCATCCACCCCCGGCATCCACCCCCCAGCATCCATCCCCCCATCCCTGGCATCCACTCTTGCTCATGAGTCTTAGGATTAGTGGCTTTCACCTCAGACCCTTCCAACCTGATTTAGAAACCATTTCTTTTTCTTTTTCCTTTCTTTCTTTCTTCCTTTTTTTTTGAGACAGAGTCTCTGTCACCCAGGCTGGAGTGCAGTGGCGCAATCTTGGCTCACTATAATCTCTGCCTCCCAGGTTCAAGCAATTCTCCTGCTTCAGCCTGCTGGGTAGCTGGGATTACAGGCGCGCACCACCAAGCCCAGCTAATTTTTGTATTTTTAGCAGAGACGGGGTTTCACCACGTTGACCACGGTGGTCTCGAACTCCTGAGCTCAGGTGATCCTCCTGCCTCAGCCTCCCAAAGTGCTGGGATTACAGGTGTGAGCCATCATGCCCAACTGAAGGCATTTATTTCTAAAGGGAAACATGGGAGTCCAGACGCCAGAATGCACACAAATGCTAGATCAAATTGGGAGGAAAACCTTTTTTAAAGATTTTAAAATCTTTAAAACGCAAGGCCAAATTGGCAGAAAGGTGGAAAACATCACTGGAGGCCAGAAAGTCAAGAAAACAGAAATCCAGAGAGAAAAGTGGGCACTAAGTCTGGGATTGGCCTGGGCCGATACTGGCTTACATAGGTGGGGTGCCAGTGATTCATTCGAGGTAGAAGGTCACATTGGAGACCCATCCTCAACAAAAAGCCACTGCCACCACTCCCAAGAAAGGTGTTTGGGATTCTTGCCTGCCTGTGCCTGGACTCTGGCTTTAGGGGAAAAAAAATTCTCTGGTGAAAATTTGTAGCATAAGCCCCAAACCTCACTCAGGTTTAGGGCCAGAATTCTGCCAATTACTGCCCCCCCTTATTTTTCCTTCTAGCTCCCTTTCAAACAAAAATCCTGTCGCTGCTTTAAGTGAATGTTTGGCTTTGGGTTTTTCAGGCCACACAGATAGCATGAATTCCATGCCTGGCAGAAGCAGACATGAATCCTATCTGAGGGAAAAGCACTTAAAGCCAAGCCTCAGTGGATTGCCATAGATGAAGTTCTAAGGAACATGAGCTGTCAACTGAAAATCACAAGACACATACCAAACAAGTCAACAGAAAAATTAGTTACAGAACCAGACCCATGAGACTGCACATATTGGAAATACCGGACATGGAATATAAAACAGGTATGGTTGAGTGTTTTATTTGATTTTATTCTATTTTATTTTGAGACAGGGTTCTTGCTCTGTCCCTCAGGCTGGAGTGCAGTGATGCGATCTTGGCTCATCCCAACCTCTGTCTCCTGGGTCAAGTGACCCTCCTACCTCAGCCTCCCAAGAAGCTGGGACTACAGGTGCACACCACCATGACTGGCTAATTTTTGTATTTTTGTAGAGGCGGGTTTTTGCCGTGTCTCCAAGGCTAGTCTCGAACTCCTGGACTTATGCAGTTTGCTCACCTTGGCCTCCCAAAGTGCTGGGATTACAGGCATGAGCCACTGTGCTTGGTCTGTTTTGTTTTGGATTTTTATTTATTTATTTTTAAATTCTTAATCTTTTATTCAGTTCATACCTATGGTTGATATGTTTAAAGAAATAAAAATGAATAAATAAATTACCAAAAAATGCTCAAAATAACCAAATAGAATTCTAGAAATAAAAAACATAAGAATTGAAGTTAGAAACTCAACAGAAATCAGCAGTTGGATCCGGGGAAGGAGAAAATTTATGAACTGGAGAATAGATCTGAGCTCTATAGAGTAGCACCAGAGATATAAGGCAGCTCAGAGGAGAAGAATGAAAGGGTGAGGTGTGGAAGGGAAAGTAAGATTTCGGCGGTGGAGCCAGCAGGTCTAGTACGCGTTTAATAGGAGTTCCAGGAAAGAATAGAGGGAAGGTGAGAGAAGCAAAGAAATGATAGGCTGAGAACTTTTCCAGGAGTAATGAAACACACAAATCCTTAGATCCAACGATCAAGATAAATAAAAATAAATACACTCTTGGATGTATCATTGCAAAGTTTCAGAATGTCAAAGGCAAGATCTTCCAAGCAGGCAGATTGTCTAGGAAGGGGTAATGCTTAGATGGAGAGCTGACATGTCAGTAGCAACAGTGGAAGCCAGAAGACCACAAAATACGTCTTAAAGTGCAGAGAGAAAATAACTGCACCTAGAAATTATGCTCAGGGAACCTAGCTTCTGAGAAAGAAGGAAAATAATTACATTTCAATTAATAAAGGAAATAGTTCATTACCAACAGATTCTCATTAAAAGGACTTCTAAACTAGGTATACTCTTCAAGAGAGGGAAAATGATCCCAGAAAGAAGATCTGAGATATAAGCAGAAGTGAAAAACAAGAAAAATGATAAACTTTTGGGTAAATATAAACAAATATTGACTAAAAATCATAATTATTATACCAGGCAGGGTATGGAGGCTCATGTCTGTAATCCCAGCACATTGGGAGGCCAAGGTGGGCGGATAACTTGAGCACAGGAGTTTGAGACCAGCGTGGGCAACAGGGCGATGCCCCGTATCTATAAAAAATACAAAAATTAGCCAGGCATGGTTTTGCACACATGTAGTGCCAGCTACTTGAGAGGCTGAGATGGGAGGATTGCTTGAGCCTGAGGTTGCACTGAGCAATGATTGTGCCATTGCATTCCAATCTGCGAGACAGACCCTGTCTCAAAAAAATAATAATTATTATTATGGTACCCAATGTGTGAAGTTCTAAAAACTAAAAACGTAGGCCTAATATACTGCCCAGCAATAGTATTTAGGCTGAATAAGAAAATTCTAACCATTCTGAGGTTATTCTATTGTTTGGAAGGGTGGTAATGAAGTAGATCAATTAAATTAAATTAATTAATTATTATTATTATTGAGGTGGAGTCTTGCTCTGTCTCCTAGGCTGGCGTGCAGTGGCACAATCTCAGCTCACTGCAACCTCTGCCTGTTGGGTTCAAGTAATCCTCCTAGCTTAGCCTCCAGAGTAGCTGGGATTACAGGTGTGTGCCACCATACCTGGCTAATTTTTGTATTTTTAGTAGAGACAGAGTTTTGCCATGTTGCCCAGGCTGGTCTTGAACTCCTGACCTCAGGTGATCTGCCCGCCTTGGCCTCCCAAAGTGCTGGGATTACAGGTGTGAGCCACCATGCCCAACCAATTAATTTTAGATTCTATTTCAGAAATTATGCATATAAAAATATCTAGATAAGTACAAAAAGGGTAGAAATTGGTGTGTAAACTTTCAAACCAGAGGGGAAAAAATGGACTAAGAAAATCAATACAATATAAAAGACGATAAGAAAGGAAAAAGAAACCCAACAGAGTAAGTGGGATGATTAGAAAGCACAAAATAAAATGGTAGAAATGATTCAAATATATCAGTTATTTCCAATAAATGTAATATGACTAAATTATCTGGATAAAAGACAAAGATCATTGGAATGGCTGAAAAAAAATGCTGGTTAGAAGAAATTTATCAATAACATAAGAACAGAGAAAAGTCAAAAGTAAAAGTATATTTAAAGATGTAAGTAAAATACTAACTGAAAGAAATGATAAGAATATTTATTTTAAAATGAGAAATCAGACAATATGTCCTCTATCACTATTTCTATTTTCGATTTCATGGAGTCTTAGTCAATATAATAAAAATATAAAAATAAACATGTAAACACTAGAAAGAAAAAAATTGTCATTATTCACAAATTACATCATTGTCTTCAAAGAAAATTCAAAATAAACTACAAACCTACTCACATGGTAAAAATTTAAATGAGTAGAGTGAAAATTAACTTTCCTCTTATCCCGATCACCAGTTCTCCTTCCCAGCAGCAACTACTGTTATTTTCTAGCGTACCCTTTCAAAGATATTCTATCTAGCCATCTTCAGACTTCATGATTTTACTCCAAGACTCCCTGTCTGATTCTTTTACAATCACGCCCCCAGCAGCATCCTAGAGAGGTTGTCTCCTGTATTGTGTGTCTGGGGAGCTGCATTCAATGTGTTGGCGAGTTTCACTGAGCGCCTACTATGTACCAAGTACTGTGCTGCCGACTAAAAAACTAAGAAAGCATTATCCTTCCCTGAAGGTTCTCAGGGTCTAGTGAGGAGAGAGACAGGGAACCAAGGAAGCTTCAAATGGCAAATCAAATGGTAGATGTCAGATGTCGTAACGGAGGTAGAGAGGTAAGGAAAGCCCGGGGAAGCCCAGAGGAGAGAGGAATGGACTTGGCGTCAAAACAGGACTACAGAGGAGGAACTTGAAAAACAAGTAGGGCTTCAGAAGATGGGGAAAAGCATTCTAAGCTAAGGGAATAGCATGATGAAGTGCAGAGACACAGAAGAGCTTAGCGTGTTTGCCAAAGGGGAAGTGGTCTGATGGGGCTTTGTGGTTTGGGGCAGGGTGGTGCTGGAATGGAGATGCCAAAACAAGCCAGGTGGTGAAGAACCCCAAATGCTAGGCCGAGGTGTTATGACTCAGGCACGGGCAAGGGGAGAGCAGAGAGGGGTGATGTGAGCAGGTCCGTATTTCCAGAAGCTCACTCTGCCTTGTTTGGGGGCCCCATGTTCCTTTCCATTCCCTCTTGCTAGGCCTCCCCTCCACCAAGGCGGTCTTTGTTTTTGGGGTGCACTAGGACATAGCGTGGGATGGATTTGCTCTAATACTGAACAGGAGTTCTCTGCAATTTCAGAAATACCTATCATCAAGCTTGAGGGACAAAACTGCAGAAGTAGTTTAGAGGAACAAGCCTGACCCTTACATAAGGGGTGTTGTATCGTAATTTTACCCCATGTAACTGCCATGTTTCACTGTTTTTGTTTGTTGGTTTGTTCTGAGACAGAGTCTTGCTCTGCCCAGGCTGGAGTGCAGTGGCGCAATCTCGGCTCACTCCAGCTCCCTGGTTCAAGCAATTCCCCTGCCTCAGCTCCAGAGTAGCTGAGATTAGAGGCGTATGCCACTATGCCCAGCTAATTTTTTTGTATTTTTAATAGAGACTGGGTTTCACCATGTTGACCAGACTGGTCTCAAACTCCTGACCTCAGGCAATCCGCCCACCTCGGCTTCCCAAAGTTCTGGGATTACAGGCGTGAGCCATTGTGCCCGGCCGACTGTCATATTTCAAGGCCTGGGGCAAATGGCAACCCTTCCAAGAAATTACAATGTCACTATATTTTGTGGAGAAACTTTCTTTACCTTCTTTATGCTCATCTAGCACGTTCCATACTGGCTCTGTATTGGAATGTCTGCTGGGCCTGCCCTTGTGTGAATTTAGTTGGATTATGTGAATCCATCAAGCAATTGCAGAGGTCCACCCATGCCAGGACCTGAATCCAGCTCTGAGGATTCAAAAGGAAAACACTGAGTCCTTGCCTTCAAGGAAGGAAGCTCACCCCGGAGATCACCTGGGTATGTTTATCTGCATAATAAGACCTGTGTTCCTGTGCATCTTCCTCTCACCTTCCTGTAACTTGTCACATCTAGCTCTGAAAGAGAATCAATTACTAACCACTGTCTGAGCATGTGGCCTAGTCATTCCCCCACTCCCTTCTCTGTTATGAAGAGGGCATTAAACCTCAACCATCTGGTCCCTCTTCGAGTTCGTGGTTTTGTAAACACTTTTGCACATGTGTGCGCATAATACCTTTGTTATGATTTTCTCTTAACCTGTTTTTTGTCACGGGGTGTTGGCTGTGACCCTTTATGATGGGGAGAAAGGGGATCACCCCTTTCCGTACCTACATTTTCAAGGCGTATCCACGTTCTAGCATGTGTCAGAATTGCATGCCTTTTTATGGCTGGATAATATTCCGTGTGTGAATATGCCACGTTTTGTGTATCCATTCATCTGTTTAAGGATGTTTGGGGTGTTTCCACCATTTTGTTATGGTCAATACGCTGCTATGAACATGAGTGTACAAGAACCTGTGTGAGTCCCTGCTTTTCATTCTTTTGGGTAGATGCTTGGGAGTGGAATTGCTAGGTCACAGAGCAGTTACTGTGTTTAACTGTGGGAGGAGATTCCTCCCTCTCGGCAGCTCTTATGCTCACCCTCCTCTCTGTGTATACTGCTGCCTTCCGCCTTCAGAAGCCCCCTCCTTCTTTCTACACCTGGGCTAAGACAGCAGCTTCCTATTTGGTGTCTGCTTCCCACGTCCACCTCCAGAGCTCATCCAGAGTGATGGTGGTGTGGACTGAACTGTGTCTCCCAAATGCATGCATTGAAGATCTTACCCCAGTGTAACTGTGTTTGGAGACAGGGCCTTTATGGAAGTAACTAAAGGTTAACGGAGGGCAGAAGGGTGACCTCAGTTACCTAATCCAATAGGAGTGGTTGGGAAATAGATTTCTGTTGTCTAAGCTCCTAGCCTGTGGTATTGTATTACGGCGACCTGAGCAGATGAATGCAGACGGTGAACTGCTCTTCCTCTGAGTCACACTGGTGAGGGTGCCCTGCATCGCTCCCCCTAGCGCCCCGCTCCCTCTAGAACCCCCCACTTCCTCTAGTACCCCCACCTTCTCTAGTGCCCCCTACTCCCCCAGCACCTCCCACTCTCTCTAGTGCCCCCCACTCCCTCTGTACCCCCCAGGCACTTTGGAATGCCTTCTCCTGCTTTCTCCTATTCCTGTCCCGCAGCACCTGCCCTTGGCGGTGGGGAGCAGGAGTCCAGTGATGTCCACTCGGGAAGCTCCTTGGGACATTGGCATTTGAACCATCTCTGTGCACATACAGAGGTGCACACAGTCATTCAGCCCAGAAACCTGTGAACACACAGCAACTACTGACCAAGCACCTATTCCTTGCGGACTTTAAGAGGATACTTTGAGATATAAATAACAGAGAAAGCCCAAAATGGCTTGTAATAGTCATAGCTGACACATGACACTTACAATGTGCCAGACACGATTTGAATAGTTTCTACACATTAACCCCTTTAATCCTCACAATGATCTCATGAACCAGATATGGTTGTTATCACCATCCCCATTTCACAGATGAGGAAAATGAGAAGAAAGGGAAAATAAACAAGCCCAAAGTCCTCGGTGGTAGTGGGAGTGGATTTGGCAGTCTAGCTCCACAGACTTTGCCCCTGATCCCCGCTATCCCAGGCATCTGACCTTGGGACAGTGTTCTCTGGGTTAATGAGATATCTCAAGGTGGGGACATCCAAGGGAAATGAATGCAACAGCTCGAGGCAGTCACCAAGGACTTGGCTTCTTTTCGTCTTTACATTCTGCCATTGTTAGCGTCTTGGCTTTTAAGTTGGGTGTAATCCTTTATGTCACAATACAGCTGCAGCTGTTCTAAGTGTCACATTCTCACCCAACCACACCCAAAGGTCAGAAAGAGAGAAAACCCCTTCTTTATGGCTTTTTCTTGTAAGAGTAAGGGGGACTTGCCCCAAATTCACCCAGAGACTTCCCCTAGTGTTAGAATGAAATTATACGCTTGTTCATAAATTAATCACTGGGTCACCGTGACTGGCTTAGAACAATCAAGACACTCTGCTAGGCTCCAAGGGAGTTCTCCTTCTCCTGAAGCACGTGGCTGCCTGAAAACCTGAAGAACACAGGCCACCGGCTTGCTGGCGAAGGAGAGGGACTGGAAGGGTGGTGGGCCTGTCACACACCATCGCTATTTCTATTTCTCACATCAGCCTTGTGAGATCAGGACTTCTATCGTTTTATAAATAAGGGAACTAAGACTCAGAGACAACAAGGTGCTTGGCCAAGGCCAGCAGGTGGTGAGTGAGAGAGGCCGCATGCTCAGCCCATCCCCAGGCAGTCTGGCAAGACAGGAAACTGGTCTTTCTTTTCCCATCCTAGACCGATTGCGTTGGAAAGATTCATGCTCCTGGCAGCTGGCTCTTGCTGTCCCTCCCTGACGGCTGCGACTCTGAGAACAGAGGCCCCTCCTGTTCTCATGCCTCGGGCCTGCTGTTAACAGGGAGGTGTGTGCTGGGTTCCTATCCACAAAGCCCTTTCCAGGGAGTGGGTCCCACGCGTTGCTTCCCCAGACCCAGCTCATCCTGTTTCCGGTTTCTTTCTTTTTTTTTTGGAGACGGAGTTTCACTGTGTCGTGATCTGCCCGCCTGGGTCTCCCAAAGTGCTGGGATTACAGGCTGTTTCCGGTTTCTAATTCTCTTAGGACATCAGCGTCTTTGATTCTCTGAGCCCCCGAAGGGCTCAGCCCTCTCACATAGGCCTTCCTCCTAGAGGTGTGGTGCCTGCCTTCCCTCCAGCGCTGTGACAGGGAGTGACTTGGAGGCCCAAGTCCTGCTTCCCCTTCCCTCTACCTTCCCTGTGTTCAGAGCCAGGGACTCTGCTATTTGTAGGCCATTAGGACTCTGTCTGGGGTCTTTCTCTAGGTGAGGGTGTGGGTCCCAGAAGCAGAGGCCGCCTGGCGTTCCTTCTGGATGCCAGCCAGGCCTGCACTATTTTCCTGGAGAGGTCATTGGCACCATTGAGAAGGTCCCTGGGACTTGCTGCTAGGGCACAAATGTGGCAGACGGCAACTACGTTCTTCTTTGCTGGAAACAAGCAAGGATAGACTATGATTTTCCTCTCCCTCTGTTGTGTGTTTTTCACTCCTGTCTCTCCACCCACCCATCCATCCATCCATCCATCCACCCATCCGCCCATCCACCCATCCATCCATATATCTACCCATCCACTCACCTTCCAACCTCCATCCATCCATCCATCCACCCACCCACCCATCCACTCACCCACCCATCCATCCACTCACCCACCCATCCATCCACTCACCCACCCATCCTCTCAACCACCCATCCATCCACTCATCCACCCATCCATCCATTCATACATACATACATCCACCCGCCCATCCATCCACTCATCCACTCATCCATCCATCCGTCTACCCACCAATTCATCCATCTACTCATCCATCCACCTGTCTATCCATCCATCCACTCACCCAACCACCCATCCATCTATCCATCCACCCACCCACCCACCCACCCATCTATCCATCATCCATGCATCCACCCACCCACCCATTTATCCACCCATCCATCCACTCATCCATGCATCCACCCACCCACCCATTTATCCACTCATCCATGCATCCACCCACCCACACATCCATCCACTCATCCATCCTCCCATCCATCCATCCATCCACCCACCCACCTATCACATAGCATGGCAAATACAACAATGACTCACATGTGGTTTCTGCCCCTGCACCCCCAACACTGTGGGACTCCCACAACCAATGAACGCAGAAGGTTTTAGCTCCCTGATGGGCATTTATATTTGAAGTTAGGGGAGTTGGGGGCTGCACAAATGTGCAGAACTTAATAGTGGTCTCTCTGGCATTGTGCCAAAGTGAAGCTGAGGAAGAGTTATATTTTTGTGGGTTTTTTTGGTTGTTCAGCCTCTGTAGAGAATCTCAAAAATTCTCAATACCAACTGTATTTCAAGTTGTCATGGCAAGCTATAGGGAAAAGTTTTCAATTAGCAACGATCATACCTCAGACAAACCTCACTGGCTATGGCGCCGCCACTGCAGAAAGCTGAGGAGTTACTTTTAAGCAGGGGCTCTGCCTTCCCAGCATGTCTTAAATTTCTCCAGGGTGAGTCTGATCACCCCTGCTCTTGGGTATCTCTTCACCAGCTACTGATCACCAGGTCTAGGGGAGGTTAGTGACCTCAGCCCTGGAAGGGGAGCCTCAAAGTCACTGGTGAACCTCAAAGAGGCTGGCAGGGCTGCCTGCCCAGAGCCATCTGCTACAGTTGTAATGAGGAGTGTCCTTGGGTAATGAACTGCTATGTAGAGCTCCTGATTAAGCACTAATTAATTATCAATGCACTGTGCCATAATTGCCTGGCCCTTTCTATGCCAAAGAATTGTATCTTGCAATTCCATCTGTGATCCCACATTTCCTGATATGTGGCCATAGTGGCCCCTTTTCAAGCTCACCTGTCTCTCCAGTGGCCAGATAGAGCACTGGGGGTACATATGCCACGAGGTCATTGTCCACTGATAGTAGGTGGCATGAATGACGACTCATGGGTGTAACAGGCGTGAACGACAGCAGATATACCTGCTGGGGTCAGCCACACCTGGAATTCTGCCTGTAATGCTACTGTGGTTTGGATGTTTGTCTCCTGAAACCTCAGTTGAAATTTGACCCCCAGTGTTGGAGGTGGAGGCTTATGGGAAGTGTTTGGGTCATGGGGACAGATCCCTCATGAAGAGCTTGGTACTGTCCTTGTCCTTGTTCTAATGAGTAGGTTCTCACTCTGTTTGTTCTCTCAAGGGCTGGTTGTTTGAAGAGCCTGGCACCTCCCCCTCCTCTCTCTGGTTTTCCCTCTCCCCGTGTGATCCTTACACACACCAGCTTCCCTTTGCCTTCTGCCATGAGTGGAAGCAGCCTGAAGCCCTCCCCAGAGACAGGTGCTGGCACCATGCTTGTTGTACAGTCTGCAGGACCAAATCCCTTTTCTTCATAAGTTACCCAGTCTCAGGTATACCCTATATAGCAATGCAAATGGACTCAGGCAAATGGACTCACCTTGGTGTTACCTCAGTCACGTTACTTAACCTCTTTGAGCCCTTCTCATTCATACAGGAAAGAGAAGAGTAGCACCTGCCTCACGTGCTTCACCAGAAGGAGGACCTCAGGCTGCAGCTATGGATCGGGACGTGTCTTGTCCTGAGGTTTCCTTTGCTGCACTTCACTTGGGGCCATCTCAGGAACCAGCATGAAGTCACTGGAAACGCCGCTTGGAGGAGGCACTTAGCTGTGCCTCTGGCTTGCACCTGTGCCTGGTTTCTGGGTAGGGTGAGGTATTGGGACTATTTTAGTTACAGATTCCAGAAATCCATCTTCAAGCTGCAAAGAGGAGTTCTTGTAAGGATTTGGGAGTATCTCCCAGAATCTGAGGGTAAGAACTGAGCTGGCTTTCAGGATGATGGGAACTCGTGGTTCGCCTCCACCTGTGTCTTGTCCTGGCTCATCTTTGTGAATCTGCATTCTTCTTTTCCTGAAGATGGGATTTTCCTCCTTCTCCGTCCACGTGGCATGACATGTAGTCACAACCTCTCCCAAAATTCAGCTTCTCGTAGTCTCAGCCCTTTGGGAGGCTGAGGCAGGTGGATCACCTGACTTCAGGAGTTCAAGACCAGCCTGGCCAACATGGTGAAGCCCCATCGCTACTAAAATATGAAAAATTAGCTGGGCATGATGGCAGGTGCCTGTAGTCCCAGATATTTTGGAGGTTGAGGCAGGGGAATAGCTACAACCCAGGATGCAGACGTTGCAGTAAGCCGAGATCTCACCAGTGCACTCCAGCCTTGGTGACAAGAGTGAGACTCCATCTCAAAAAAAAAAAAAGAAAAGTTATTAGTTAAGACTGGGCTGAATGGTCTTGGTCCTAAGTTCTAGATGTCCAGCTGGGGCCAGGGGTCTGTGCCTGGCACATCACCTGCAGCCGCAGGTGGGGGTCTGAGAGAGCCGGCAGCTCTGCTGGCAACATGTGAACAGGAAGAAAGCTGGGACAGCAATCCCCAGTGAGGCAGGTTGGTTCCAGGATGAGTGGGATCCCAGGAAAAGGGGCTGTGGAAACTGCTTCACCGCCACCAGCCTGGGGCTGCTCACCGAGAGGACGCACATTCCTGGAGCATCCTCAGTCCTCTGTGACGGCGTCCAGGAGGCTGAGTGAGCGTGCACTTAGGGCACCAGCATGGCTGGTGACGACACTGAAAACGTTTTTTTTTTCTGATAAAAATGGTTTGTTTGTGTTTTTTTTTTGAGATGGAGTTCTGTTGCCCAGGCTGGAGCAGTGGTGAGATCCCGGCTCACTGCACCCTCCACCTCCTGGGTTCAAGGGATTGTCCTGTCTCAGCCTCCTGAGTAGCTGGGACTGCAGGTGCACACCAACATCCCTGGCTATTTTTTGTGTTTTTAGTAGAGGCAGGGTTTCACCATGTTGCTCCAGCTGTTCTTGAACTCCTGGCCTCAAGTGATCCTCTAGCCTCAGCCTCCCAAAATGCTGGAATTGCAGGTATGAGCCACTGTACCTGTCCAAAATTGTTTTTAAAAATCTAAGTCATCATACGAAAAACATCAGAAGTCTTCTGGACTTTTCTTACACTTCTTATAAAGTTGACTGTTTTTATCTTGAATGATGTTATTGGGTGCATTGAGTTGCATAGTGTCCCCCAAAATTCACGTTCTTCCCAGAACCTCAGCGTGTGACCTTATTTGGAAATAGGATCATTGCAGATGTAATTAGCAAAGACAGAGTTACACTGGAGCAGGGCAGGCCTTAACTCCAAAAAAGACTGGTGACCTATGAAGAGGAGAAGAGGTAGAGACACCACGCACTGGGAGAGCCACACAGGGAGGCAGAGCCGGGAGCCAGGCACCTGCCGGCCAGGGAACGCCAGCGGCTGCTGACGACACCGGAAGTTACAAGAGTCGGGAAGGGTTCTCCCTGGGAGCCTTCAGCAGGCTCACAGCCCTGTTGACATTCGTATGCCAGATTTCTAGCCTCCAGTGTGTGAGGGGACATGTTTCTGCTGTTCTAAGCCATTCAGTTTGTGGTTCTTCATCACTGCAGCCACAGGAAATCTCCGTTGGGTTGGGGAGTTTTATGCTTTTCAACGTTTGCAGCTGCTAAAGCCCTTAGTTTATTCCTTCATAGAGATGAACAGCACAGGCTCGAAAGTTACCTGTGTCTGAACAAACACCTGAGCTTCGGTATTTATTATATTCCCTTGGGCAGGTAACTTAACCTCTTTGTGCCTCAGTTTCCACATCAGTAAAATGAGGTAAATAATTCTACCCACAGCCTTGCACAGTGGCTCACACCTGTAATCCCAGCACTTTGGGAGGCTGAGGCAGGTGGATCACCTGAGGTCAGGAGTTTGAGACCAGCCTGGCCAAACTGGTGACACCCTGTCTCTACTAAAAACAAAAATTAGCTGGGCTTGGTGGTGGGCACCTGTAATCCCAGCTACTCGGGAGGCTGAGGCAGGAGAATCACTTGAACCCGGGAGGCAGAGATTGCAGTGAGCCAAGATGACGCCATTGCCCACTATCCTGGGTGACAGAGCAAGACTCCCTCTTAAAAAAATTTAAAAATAAAAATAATTCTACCCACTTAATGGAGGTATAAATGAGCCACTGCATGCAAAGGGCTTGACAAGGTACCTGGCATGTGACAAGGCCTCAGTGTAAAACAGTTGCTTCCATCACATCCCTCGGCAGGTCAGGGTGATGGTGAGGGAGGCCGGCCAGTCCAGTGGCTGTGGGCTCCCTTTGCAGGTGGGCAGGCTGAGAGGGGTTATCTGCAGGGACCTGCTTTGTTGGGGGCTGTCTGGGAGCCTTGAACTTCCTGCAGGAAGAGCCCTTCTCCTGGGGCAGACTGCTGCAGGAGGGGTCCTCCGGCGCCGGGACAGGAACTGAAGCCACTCTGGATCTGCTCCAGGACTCAGCAGAGCTGCAGCCCCGAGCCGCCCGGCTGCTGGTCCGGTGGGGGATGTGTTTACCTCCAGGCCCTCTGCCCCTCGATTCTTGGCCTGACTGAGGATTGGCCCCAGTCCAAGCCTTGCCCTGTGCTTATGACCATTTTAAACACATCTGCAGATGCTGTCATGTTCAATAAAATATACCCTTGGAAAGGCAACGTGAAATTTTAGTGGCTTTTTATTCTTGCACATTTTCTCAATTATAGATGCTACAAGTCTAATCATGATCAGGTGGGGCTTTGTATAAAATGGTTTCATAAAATGTTGAGAAAGTGTCTTTGTACTCAGAATGTTGGAAGCCTGTCCCTCTGGAGGGTCACTCTTTGGCAATCCCGGCAGGAGGCCGTGCAATTTGGCGTCCACACCTGCCGCAGGAGCTCCCGCCTCCAGGAAGCCTGTCTACAGGCAGCTCTGATTGCTGGAAAGCGGGGCTACACTGCCGGTGACTCTGCCTCCCTGTCACTGCACCCCACGGTCCTGTTCTCCCTCCTGGAGCACCTGAGAACAAGGGTCTCTCTTCTCTCCACAGTCCTCCCGCTCCCACCCTTCTCCCGACTGCCATCTTCAAAGTCTCTCCCCTGCCACCTCGGCAGGGCTTTTAGCCCAGCTCAGCCCCTTCTGCAGGGCACTGGAGCTGGCGGCTGCCCCAACGCTCATTCCCCTGTGAGAGTTGAGTGTCTTGTCCTTATTTTGCAGCAGGAGGGAAAGGGTCCAAGGAGAAAGCCAATAGGTGTCCTCACAAATCCAGAAACGTCTCTCCCTTCCCACCCCCTTAGAGAGGCGGTGCTTTCTCCTGCTGTTCCCACCCCTTTTCCTCCCCCCACCCACTGAGGGAGGCAGCATGGTGCCATGGAAAGGCCTAGAACTGGGAGTCGGGGCACATTTTCGTGCATTCCATTCGTACCACTCACTAGCTTTGCGACCCTGGCAACTCCCTTGACCTCTGACCTCAGTTTCTTCATCCAAAAATGAGACTGCCAATTCCACCACCCAGGGATTTTATAAAAATTAGGTGCATGGTACTTAGTAGGTGCTTTGCAAATATTAGATAAGCCTCGACCTCTTGGGCTCAAACAATCCTCCCACCTCTGCCTCCAGAGTAGCTGGGACCGTAGGTGCACACCACCTCACGCACCTAATTTTAAAGTTTGTTTTGTTCTGTTTTTTTTTTTTTTTAATTGTACTTTAGGTTCTGGGGTACGTGTGCAGATCATGCAGGATTGTTGCATAGGTTCATACATGGCAAAGTGGTTTGCTGCCTCCATCCCCCGTCACCTATATCTGGCATTTCTCCCCAAGTTGTCTCTCCCCAACCTCCCCATCCCCTGCTGTCCCTCCCCTAGCCCCTTGCAACAGACCCCACTGTGTGATGTTCCCCTCCCTGTGTTCTTGTGTTCTCATTGTTCAACACCTGCCTATGAGTGAGAATATGCGGTGTTTGATTTTCTGTTCTTGTGTCAGTTTGCTGAGAATGATGGTTTCCAGATTCATCCATGTCCCTACAAAGGACATGAACTCATTGTTTTTCACGGCTGCATAATATTCCATGGTGTATATGTGCCACATTTTCCTTGTCCAGTCTATCATCGATGGGCATTTGGGTTGGCTCCAGGTCTTTGCTATTGTAAACACTGCTGCTATGAACATATATGTGCATGTGTCCTTATAGTAGAATGATTTATAATCCTTTGGGTATATACCCAGTAATGGGATTGCTGGGTCAAATGGAATTTCTGTTTCTAGATCCTTGAGGAATCACCACACTGTCTTCCACAATGGCTGAACTAATTTACACTCCCACCAACAGTGTAAAAGTGTTCCTATTTCTCTACATCCTCTCCAGCATCTGTTGTCTCCAGATTTTTTAATGAACGGCATTCTAACTGGTATGAGATGGTATCTCAATGTGGTTTTGGTTTGCATTTCTCTAATGACCAGTGATGATGAGCATTTTTTCACTTGTTTGTTGGCCTCATATATGTCTTATTTTGAAAAGTGACTGTTCATATCCTTCACCCACTTTTGAATGAGTGTGTTTGTTTTTTTCTTGTAAATCTGTTTTAGTTCTTTGTAGATTCTGGATATTACCCCTTTGGCAGATGTGTAGACCTCAAAAATTTTTTCCCATTCTGTTGGTCGCCAGTTCACTCTAATGATTGTTTCTTTTGCTGTGCAGAAACTCTGGATCTAATTAAACAATCAGATCCCATTTGTCTATTTTGGCTTTTGTTGCCAATGGTTTTGGTGTTTCAGTCATGAAGTCCTTGCCTATGCCTATGTCCTGAATGGTTTTGCCTAGGTTTTCTTCTTGGGTTTTTATGGTGTTAGGTCTTATGTTTAAGTCTTTAATCCATCTGGAGTTAATTTTAGTGTAAGGTGTCAGGAAGAGGTCCAGTTTCTGCTTTCTGCACGTGGCCAGCCAGTTTTCCCAACACCATTTATTCAACAGGGGATCCTTTCCCCATTGCTTGTTTTTGTCTGGTTTGTCAAAGATCAGATAGTTGTAGATGTGTGGTGTTGCCTCCGAGGCCTCTGTTCTGTTCCGTTGGTCTATATTTCTGTTTTGGTACCAGTACCATGCTGTTTTGATTACTGTAGCCTTGTAGTATAATTTGAAGTCAGACAGCATGATGCCTCCAGCTATATTCTTTTTGCTTAGAAGTGACTTGGCTATGCGGGCTCTCTTTTGGTTCCATATGAAGTTTAAGGTGGTTTTTTCCAGTTCTGTGAAGAAGGTCATTGGTAACTTGATGGGGATAGTATTGAATCTATAAATTACTTTGGGAAATATGGCCATTTTCACGATATTGATTCTTCCTAATCATGAGCATGGAATGTTTCTCCATCTGTTTGTGTCCTCTCTTATTTTGTTGAGCAGTGGCTTGTAGTTCTCCTTGAAGAGGTCCTTTACATCCTTCGTTAGTTGTATTCCTAGGTATTTTATTATCTTTGTAGCAATTGTGAATGAGAGTTTGCTCAATTTTAAAGTTTTTTATAGATACAAGATCTCACTTAAGTGATCCTGCTGCCTTGGCCTTCCACAGTGTTGAGATTAAAGGAATGAGCCATGACACCCAGCTGAAATTCTTGAATGGGGGCCACACAATCATATTACAGCTTCATAATATTTACTTGGAGAAAATTAAGTTGATAAGTGGATATGACAGATATGAAGTTCATCTTTTCCCTGGCCAGAGCACCTGAAGAAGAAAACAATGATCCCAGTCACCATTACTGAAGCAAATCCTATCTTTTGGTCTCCAGCATCCTTTGAAGATGCTTCTCCGCAATTCCTTCCAGAAGTCTCTGCAGGCGCTTGCCTGTGCTTGACCATGCTGGAGTGACCACGTGAATCATGTCCCAGCTCTTCTTCTAGGTGCTCAGGACCACTGGGGGGTAGGGCAGTGAGAAAGGAGGCTAATGTATTATTACCTATCGATCCGTAATGAGTACCCCAAAACCTAGTAGCTTAAAACAGCTTTAGGATCCTACACAGTTTCTGAGAGTCAGAAGCCCAGCTTAGCTGGGTGCCTCTGGCTTGGGGTCTCCTGGGAGGCTGCAGTCAAGTTGTTGGCTAGATCTGCGCCACTGAAATCCCGGAAGGCTGGAGGATCTGCTTCCCAGATGGGGAATTCCCATGGCTGGTGGCTGGTGTCCTCAGTTCCAGGACGGCTGTTGGCTGGGGCCCCCAAGGAACCCCCAGCCACCTCCAGACTCCACACATGTGTCTCCAGGGCAGTTGACTCCCCAGAGTAAGTGATTTGGAAGTGAGAGTGACAGTGCCACCAAAGCAGAAGCTGCAGTATCCTTCATTGTAACCTCAGAACAGACCATCCTTGTGGCTGTATTTACTGAGCCCTGTCCGCACTGCAGGAGCAGGCACTGTCACAAGCGTGTGAGCGGCAGGAAGCGGGATCATGGGGCGCCACCTGGAGCCTGGCCCCCACAGCTGCTAAGCACAGAATCCAAGCAGAGGGGCCGGGGTACTCTCAAGTGACATTTCCCTCAGCCTGGGTGGCCGGAGGAGTTGTCTCAGTTACTCTGAGTGGGGTGGGGGAGCCACCTGCTCCCAAGCCTTTCATGGGGCAGTGCCAGATAATCCAGGCAACCCCCCTTTTCTATAAACTTTTTCCTAGTAGCCATTACATTCCTCCTCTTTGATCTGGAAATTCCCCTACTGTTACCCTTACCATGAGCTTTCCAAACAAACAGTCTGAAGTCAAGAATTAGCACAGTTCTCATACTAATTACCATTTTAGTCCTGGGGCCTAGTCCTGGGTGCTTGGTACGGAACTCCCACCTGGGGAGGCTCAGTCAGTTACCCAAAGGACGGGACCTCATGTTAATCCCCTTCTTCCTGGTCTCAGGGGATTCAGAAGGCAGAGCGTTCCTCCTGTGACCCACAAGGCAAACCTCCTGTCGTAGCATCATGACCAGGCTACATAGTTTGGGAGGCCCAGTGCCAAATGAAATGTGTGGCCCTTGTTCAAAAATTATTAAGAATTTTGGCAGGGCACAGTGGCTTATGCCTGTAATCTCAGTGCTTTGGGAAGCTAAGGTGAGAGGATCGCTTGAATCCAGGAGCTTGAGACCAGCCTGAGCAGCATAGTGAGTGAGACTCCACCTCTACAAAAAATTTAAAAATTAGCTGGTGTGTTGCCAGGCACCTGTAGTCCCAGCTACTTGGGAGGCTGAGAAGGAAGGATTGCTTGACCTGGGAGGAAAGATTTTTCTTGAGAGAGAGTCTCGCTCTCTTACCCAGGCTGGAGTGTAGTGGCATAATCTTGGCTCACTGCAACCTCTGCCTCCCAGGTTCAAGCAATTCTCCTGCCTCAGCCTCCCAAGTAGCTGGAATTATAGGCACCCACCACCATGCCCAGATAATTTTTGTATTTTTAGTAAAAGTTTCACTATGTTGGTCAGGCTGGTCTCAAACTCCTGACCTCATGATCTGCACACCTTTGCCTCCCAAAGCGTTGGGATTACAGGAGTAAACCACCACGCCTGCCCAAATTTTTGTATTTTTAGTAGAGATGGGGTTTCACCATTTTGGTCAGGCTGGTCTCGAACTCCTGACCTCAGGTGATCTGCCTGCCTTGGCTTCCCAAAGTGCTGGGATTATAGGCATGAGCCACTGCGTCTGGCCTTGGTTTATTTCACAATTGTTATGTTTTGAATGTGTCCCCCAAAAGGGTTTTAGAAATCTAATTCCTCTGCCCTCTTGAATGGATTAACGGATTCATGAGGGCTTTGACTTTATGAATGGATCAATGTCACTATCACAGGAGTAGGTTCATTATCACAGAGTGATTTTGTTATAAAATGGAGCTCTCTCTGGCTCTCTTGCTCTTGCTCTCTCACCATGTCCTTTGCCGTGGGATGCATCATCTTGTAGTACAAATGCCCTCACCAGAGGCTGGTGCTATGCTCTTGGACTTCCCAGCCTCCAGAACTGTGAGCTAAATAACTTTTTTTTTTTTTTTTTACAGAATAAATTACCCAGTCTGATATATTCTGTTATAGTAAAATAAAAGAGATTAAGACTATAATTCTATGTATTATTTTATTTGATTTATTATTGGCAGTCATGAAACTACCAAAGGGGTCCACGGTACAAAAAGGATAAGACTGTCAGGAACAGAAGACCTGGCAAATGCAGATGTGGGAAAGGAATAGGCCTGGAGCAAATGCAAGGTTTAATCTGTCTTTCAGGGTTTTGTGTTCCCTGCCCCAATTAATTTAGTAAATGGCTTTGTCATGGGTGTGTTATTGCCTGCTTTTCTTTGATGGTATCCCTCATGTCTGGGCTGAGCAGGTGACTAAGCACTTGGGACTTGATGGGCAGAAGATGGGTCATCCCTAGGCTCTCTGTTCTTAGACAAACAGCTGCAGAGGGTTCTTTGAATATGTGTCAGGGTCTAATTTTACTAGAGGGGAAAGAACCCTGTGAAATTATATATGCAAATGTGAAAGAACAGAGGGGAGGTTATCTCCCTTGGGCGTTCCCTTCTTGTCCCAGTCATTTGTTGAGCTCGTACATGCATTACCCTCATTTAATCCTCATAATGAGCCCAGGAAGTAGTTTTCTATTCCTACTTAACAGAAGAGGAAATATTACGGGAGGTATTTCAAGCCTTACTCCAGATAAAGGCGTTTGCAAGTGACAGAGCTAGAACTTGGTGGTCCCAAAGCTCACGTCATGCTGTTCTCACTGCCTCTGTGCCCAGCCTATGCAGGGCAGGGAGAAGAACACCAGGGTGGCCTTAGGCAAGTCATGGGTGTCTGGGGAATCAAACAAGGCAGCATATGCCTGATAAAAGGAGCCTCAGAAACTCAAAGCAAGCAATTGTCTTCATCTACAGTGGTCCAAGAAGTCTTTCTTGAGCTGGATCGTAACAGATTTAGACATGGAGAGGTGGAGAGAAAGCTGTGGGGCTGATCATGGGGGACCGGGGCAGCAAGGGGATGGGTGTGGACAGATTAAAGGAGGTGGAGGGGATCAGCAAGAGAGGAGGCTGCTGGCCTGGGCTGGATGAATGCAACCTTGATTGCCAAGTTGAGCAGTTTATACTTATTTCAGCAGGAAATTGGGGAGCTATCAAAGGTTCTTGAGAGAGGAAGCCATACAATGAAGCTTTACTTTAAGAAATGAATTGGAAGCTGGAAGATAGTTTAGGGGGTGGCAGGCCTGGAGACCGGAAAACTGGTTAGGAAGTTATTGCAACTTCCGGGGTGAGAAATGCTGAGGACCTGAAATAAGGTGATGGAGAGGAGACAGGAAGGTCAGCAGGAGCTAGGCAGGGCACAGCGGGCATGTAGACATGGGAGAAGTCATGGGAGGCTGAGAGGACCACCTAGCATTGGAGTGGCCATGGGGAGTTTCAGCTCATTCATCCTGCAGTTTCCAGTGGTCCTGTAAGGAATGCCCAGTTGGCCTGTGATAGAGATCTGTCTGGAGCCCAAGCTCTCCAAGTTTCCAGGAGAGATCAGCCCTTGCCCCAGGCCTGCTACAATGTCTTTCGCTTTGCGGACAGTTTAGCCCCAGAAGTGGTGGGAGCAGACGCTTTGACCACAAACTGGAGCCATGAAGCCAGTTGTGGTGGTTCCGAACGAACTGCCTCAGACCTGAAGCATTGCACCTGGTTATAGGAGATGGTCAAAGGAGCGACAGGTGCATTTTCTTCCTCCTTTGCAAGTGGCCAATCACCCTGAGTTTCCCATGAAAGAACTGGTGTAGCTCTCAGACTCTGGATCCTAACTATTACAGCTGAGCCCAAGTCCCAGCTCTGCCAGGTACTTGCTGTGAGACTTTGGGCAACTTACTTAATCTCTTTGTCCATCAGTTTCTTCACCTGTAAAATGGGAATAATACTGGTACCCACCTCCATGGACTACTGAGGATACGTGAGTTAAAACACAGAATGCTAATTGGGCCTGATATACAGCTGGTACTTAATAAATAGTTGTTGAATGAATTAGTTTTTTAGAATGAAACGTCCCAAGGAGAAAAATCAGAGGTGATTTTTTTTCTCTTTTGCATGTGAAATGGAAAAATCTAGATAAGAAAGGGCCTGGCTTTTTTCTGGCCACTTCACAATAGTCCATTTGAGTTGGGGGAAAGGAGAGCTACTGGAGGCAGTACCCTAAAAACTCATGAAAAATGATTTCCTTTCTCTGCTTGTTGAAATTCTCCCTTCAAGGCCCAGTTTAAGTGCCACCTCCTCAGGGGAGCCCTCCTTGGTTTCCACCCTTCCCCAGCCCGTCAGACTTGTGGCTTCTTCCTCTATTTTCCCTAGTGTTCAGCACATGGGTTGATGGTAGCACTTATTAATTCTGCTTGGTTTTACCTGTACTCAAGTTCATGGCTGTCTCCTCTCTGTGGGGGAGCTTTGGGGGGTCTGGGAAGTCCCACCTACAGCTGACAACCTGGCCTGGGCTCCAGGCCATCACAGGTCCCCCGTCAGCAGCTCTCTCAACGCTGGCCTTGTGCCTTCAGAACAAATGTGGCCAAAATATAGAATCAGCGGCACTCATGGGATCAAATCACAAAGCAACTCCTTCCTCTGTCCCCATTTAGGCAGTGGAATCACCTCGTCCCTGGCCACCGCTGCAAACTCAGGCAATCCTATGACTTTTCTGGTTGCTCTTAGTCAATAAAAACTGCCTCATTGCAGGAAGGTTAAATGTCCAGTCCTGAATTTGAGTTAAAATGAAGCCTTCTTGCCTCTGCCATCTTGCGCTTGCTGCAGGTAGGGAGCCTGCAGCTGGGGAGGGGCTTAGCTTTTCCCTCCTTCCTCACCCAGCTCCCCCGTCCGGCCCTACTCAGACTTCCCAGCATTTGACCCAGCTGACGGCTCCCGCTCCTGCAAGTTTCTCCCCTGGCTCCTGTGATGCCCACAGGCCTGCTTTCCGCTCTTCCTGAGGCTGTGACATTGGGGCTGTCTCTTCGGCTCTCCTCTGTCCCCACTCTGTCCCTGGAAAGCCACACCCTATTGACATTCCTATCTCTCCCTTCAACCCAGATTCCCCCTGAGTTCCAGACTCTGATGTCCAAGGCTTCCGGGTCCAAGGCTTCCTGAACTCAGGACGTGCGCGGCTTACTTGCTGAGATGAGAAGCCCCGGGGGTGCTTGTTTTCTCTCTTTCCCTCCAAATCCACACGCAGCCCAGCCCTACATTCTGCAGGCTCTGCGGCAGTGGTTCTCAGCCCAGAGTGACTGTGGCCCCCAGGGGATATTGGGCAATGTCTGGAGACATGTTGTACTGTCACGATTGGGGGTGGGTGGTGCTATGGGTGTCTAGTGGGTTGAGGCCAGGGATGCTTCTAAACACCCTACAGTGCCCAGGCTGCCCCCTGCTGTGGAGTCTTCCTGTCCAAAATATCAGTAGCAGCACCCCAAGAAACCTCACTCAGCAGCCACAATACATCCTGCACCCTCCGCTCCTCCCACCTCCATGCTGGGGCCGGTCACAGCCACATCTCCTCTGGCCTGAGTGACGATGGTGGCCTCTTCCACGCCTGCCCTCTGGCAGACTGGTTTCCACCTCTCGGCCGGCAGTGCCTTCCTAAAGCAGGAGATCCTGCCCTTCCCCACCCCTGCAAAGCCTTCCCGTGGCTTCCCGCGGCTGGATCTGAACTCATCCCTGGCCTGCAAGGCTCCATCACCCTCCAGGCTTGGTCTCGGGCTGGGCTGCCCTGGCCTGTCTCTTGTCCCTGGCTGGGGATGTGCTCTGCCATCCCATGGGTGTAGCATTCTCCTCCCAGACCTCAAGTCACCTCCTCAACTCTCAGGTCCCTGCTCCCTCGATCCAACCTCAGGAAGCTGGGCGAGCGGTGGGCGGGCTGTGGCCCAGGGTGGGTTCGGGGCTGTGTTTTGTGACTCAGCACTGGTTCACTTCTCTGCGCTGGGGCGTGGTGGGTGTGATGCCGCTTTTAGTCAAAGCGGTTACAAAACTCTGAGAGCAAGTCAGCTGTTTTCTACCTCTGGAAGCTGGCCAGGCTCCTTCTCGGATTTATCGCGGGCGGGCAGCCGCTGACCCCTCCCTTTGCTGCAGGAGGCGAGGAGAAGGAAGGGGACAGAGGCCCTGGGAACTCTACCTTTGCCAGCCTGAAGTTCGGGCTCCTGGCCCAGCATTGCAGGCCCTGCTGACGGGGCAGATCCGAGGCTCAGAACCCTCATCAGCTCAGGACTCTCCGCCTGCCGGGAACCAACCCACGGACCTTCCCTTCCCTCCCTTGGCTCAGGGTAAAAGGAAGGGGCACAAGTGGGGAGAAAACCTGCAGAGCTGCCTGCCTGCTGCAGGTTCAGGCAGAGGCTCTTGGCATGACCCTTCCCCTTTGGTGGACTCGTCACGCCCGACTTCCAGGCTGTGTCATGCCCATTTTGCAGAGAAGTAAACTGAATCGCAGAGAGTTCATTCACGGGACAAAGCCTCTCAGGGAAGGGGATTCAATCTCAGAACTCAGGCCCAAATGATTCCACAGCTGTTGGCACATACATGTGTATGTGCGGGGACACATACACACACCTAGACACACACACACACACAGACACACACACACAGAGACACACACACAGACACACGCGCACACACACACACACACACACACAGCCTGTCTATGCTGCTGAGGAGCGCAGTAAGGACCATGATGCAGAGAAAGAGTAGCCAAGGGAGGCGATCCCTGGGCAAGAGGCAGGAAAGGAGAGGCTTTGTTGGGACAGTCCTGCTGGCGAAGGGCATTTTAGCTGAGAAACCCCTAAAGTTAGATTCGGGGTGGGGGGCACAAGCTTATCTCAGAGCCTCAACTCCCCTGCTCTGGGTTCTGCTTTATTCTTGCAGGGACACAGCCTGTGTGCTGAGAGAAAGGCTGACACCCAAGGGCCCCGCAGCCCTCCATTTTCTTCCCCAGGTGGCTGCCCGGCCCCAGAGGTGCTCCTGCCACCCGTCCCTCCGAGGGGGACGCCTCCAGCCCTGAGGAAGCCTGCGCCTGCCCGAGGCGGCCCGTGGGCCTCCAGCCACTTGCCCACAGCCTTGGGATCCTGGGCAGCAGAGGCAGCCGTGGGAGGACGTCCTCTTCGGGGATGAGGGAGCTGGGCTGGCAGGGCTCGGTGGGGCGCGGGGTGACTTTGCTGGGGGACTTTGCTCCTGCCGATAGAAGAGAAGAGGAGCGGCTCTGGGCATCTAGTGGGCTGAGGCTCGGTGCTGAGGGTGGGGCGCTTTGCTGCTTTTGAAGCCGGCGGCCTTGTCCTCCCTCAGCAGAGGCCTTCGCCCTGACTGGAGCCCGGTGGGGCTCAGTTAATGGGGCCACAGGGTATCTGCCAGCTCCGGAAAAAAGAAAGTGAGCCTCAGGGCCAGCTCTGGTCCCCCATTCACCGGAAGGGTGGCCTTGGATGGGTTACCCCATGGCTCTGCTCTGGAGCCTCCTCCCTGGGAAATGCGGCCAGCACCCCCATCTCATGGGCAGGCTGTGGGAACCAAACTCCACAGTACAGCGAAGCCTCTCGGAGTCATTCGCCACCAGGAAATGCAAATGAAAGCCACAGTGAGAGCCACCACGTGCCCACGGCTGCAGTGACAAACTCAGTGCTGGCCGGGGTGGCCACCCCGCTCCTCTCTGGCGGGAAGGAAAACAGCGCAGGCCCTTTGGAAAACAGTTTGACCATTTCTCAGAAAGGTCCAAGTCACCTGCTTGTATCAGGTGGGAGAAGAGTGTGTGCTGTGTGATTCCACTCGGATAAGTTTCTAGAAAAGGCACACTCGTCACAGTGACAGAGGCAGGTCTGAGTCTGCCTGGAGAGGGAGGGTGGGCAGGGGCAGGAGGGACGGCGACAGAGGGCATGTGGCTTTAGGGGGCAGTTTCACGGGTGTAGACATGTCAAACTCATCAGATTGTACTGCTTCATTAAATGTCAGCTACACCTGGGCAATGCTGTAGAAAATATCTCTTTGGACGCAATAAAGAGCAGATTTGATGCTGCAAAGAAATGCAAGACAAGTGAGGCACCTGGCCCAGGACTGTGCAGTCAATGACGACTGCTGGGCCTATGAGCCCAGACTAGTTTCTCGAAGCTTCCATTCATTCTTTCCTCCCTGAACCCGGAAACAGAGCAAAGGGAGGGACGCGAGCTCTGAGCCCTGCCTGCAGGAGGGCTCAGAACTGGGTCGCGGTGCTGGGGATGGAGGGCAGGGGGCCTCGCAGAGCCCAGAAGGTTCGGAGGAAGCAGCTGGAGAGCGGCAGGGAAGAGGTGAAGGAAGATTTCACAGGGGAAATGGCATCTGGGGTTCTGAGGGACTCCGCCTCCAGGCCACTGCTCAGGGCTGTCTGGGCTGGTGAGTGGGGCCTAAGGGACCCTCGCCTCCATGTGATAGGGTATGGGACACGGGACATGGGAGAGAGTGTTCCCAGAGCCCCGGGGAGCAGAGCAGCCACAGCAGGTTAGGGACCCGGAAGTAAGAGGGGCTGAGGGCCAAGACTTTGGCGGGTATGAGTTTCCGGGCTCTGTAACGACCAGGTCAGGAGGGGCACCAGCTGGCAGTGCTATGGGAGACCCTCCCGTGCACCTAATCCCCAGCCCTTACCCAGGGGCAGGGAAGCCATTGGGATTCCGGGATGAGGACTTTGCAGGCTGCTTCTCGGAAGCGGCTTTCCTTGGAGAATGAATGCAGGTGTAGACCACACAGCGTCGGGTGCTGGCTCCAGGCTGTCATGAAGCGGCTTCGTGTCTGTCTCTGCCGCATCCTAGCAAGGTGACTTTGGGCACAGTACTTTGCCTTTCTGGCCCCTCTGGGTAATTGGTTGTTGCTTTTATTTTGTTCTGAACTTTCTGTAACATCTAGCATGTATATGAGCCTGACTAATGATTCGCTTCATTCATTCATTCAAACATGCATTGATCAAATCTGATCAGCTCACACCCTCCTGGTTTAGCCATTAAACCCTAGGACCCAAAGCCAGGTGGATGTAGTTCCCCGTAGCTGGGCCCTGCTAGGGACTCATCTCCCTGTGCTCTTGCCACACACCTCCCTGCAGTTTCCAGAATCTTCCAGGCTCGCTCATGCTTCTGAGCGTCTGCAAGTGTGGCCCCCTGCCTGAAATGCCCCCACCCTCCTGCTGGTCTGACTGCCACCCAGTCAGCCTTGTCCAGTTACTGTTTCCCGCCTCACTTCCCCACAGAGCGAGTGTGGCCCCTCTTGGCTCTCCCAGCCCCTTACCCTTGGGCCTCTAGTTTGGCAGCTGTCACACGACCTACAGTCACAGCTGGTCTGCCACCCATTGCAGACGGTGCTCCGGGAAGGCTGATGCTACGGCCCCCCAGCCTTCAGCCTGGTGCCCGGCACAGAATGGGAGCTGAGGAAATGTTTGCAGCAAGAGGTAATACTGCTTCATAGTATGTGTTATGAGTTGAACTGTTTCCCCCAGAAAGATACGTTGACGTCTTGTGACCTGAATTGTGTTTCTCCAAAATCCATGTGTGGAAGCTTTAACCCCTGTACCTTAGCATGTGACTGTATTTGGAGAAAGTGCCTTAAAGAAGTACTGGAATTAAGTTAAAATGAGGCCATGTGAGTGGGCTGTAATCCCATCTACCTGGAGACCTTACGAGAAGGGATGATATGGACATAGCCGTGCACGGAGGAAAGGCCAGCGAAGACACAGGGAGGAGACGTTCCTCTGCAAGCCAAGGAGAGAAGCGTCGGAAGAAACCAGCCCTGCGGACCCCTTGGTCGTGGACTTCCAGCCTCCAGAATTGGGAGAAAAGCATTTCTGTTGTTTAAGGCCTTGGGTCTGCAGTACTTTGTTATGGCAGTTCCAGCAAACTAATACAGAATCGTACCCCCGGTGGCTCCGAAGGACCCTTACTTATTTGGAACTAGGGTCATTGCCGACATGATACGTTCATATGACACCATACTGGAGTCAGGTGTGCCTTGATCCAATATGAATGTGTCCTTATAAAAAGGGGAAGTTTGGACACAGACATGCACCCAGGGAGAACGTCATATGGACATGAAGGCAGAGATTGAGGTGATGCATCTAGAAGCCCAGGAATGCCAAAGGTGGCCAGAAAACCGCCACAGCTGGGGAGGTCTGGAATGGTCTCTGCCACAGCCCCAGCCGGAACCAGCCCTGCTCACACCTTGATGGGAGACTTCTGGCCTGCGGAGCTGCACGACAGTGAATTTCTACTGTTTCAAGCCACCTAGCTTGTGATACTTTGTTAGGGCACCTCTGGCAAACTAATAGAATATGGGAGATTAGACTATCGCCCCACTACAAGTTCATTCAAACAAGGGAATCTGCCGGCCGCAGCACAAAGCTACCATGAAAACGTCTCATTATGAGAAGTGAGCTCCCACACCCTCCTGCCCAGCACTCCCTGCTCCTGTCAATCTCTGCCCCCTCCACTCACACAGACAACTGGTTTACATGTCTGTGTCGCTCCCCAAGCCAGCCACCCCCACAACCATGATCTGCCCATTGCTGGCTCAGTAAATACTCTCCCTTGTGACCAAGTTACCAATCCAGAATTGTACCCTGCTTCCTGAAATCACATCTCCAGGAAATCCGGACCCAGGCTGCACTGAGCCTTCCCACGCGGGTACAAGAGCACATTTCAACCAAATTCCAGCAGGTGCAGGGAGGCCCTGGATGCCAAATGTTTGCACCTTTCTGTTGCTTCCCGACATACCCAACCACAGCTGACCTTGGCTGCTCCCTGTCCAGCTGCATACCTGTCCACACCCCAGCTCCAAATAAGGAGAGGAACTAAACCCAGCACTGCCCTGTGGGAAGCTGTGGACAAGGAAGGGGAGTGGGTGGAGATGCGCTTCCCTGCTCCCTGGACGTGGGGTTAGGAAACGTCATTCCTGGCCAGCAGAGAAGCTGGACTAGGGTGAGCCGACGTCTCAGCCCAGACTCCTTGACCCTCAGGGAGTGCCTGTGACGCTGCCAGGAACACTTGTGGCACCAGGATTGGCCTTCTTTAGCCTCCTGCCCAGGGCGTGGGTCCCCTGCGCAGTCTCCCTGCTGAGGGACACTGCTGTGTTTGAACACCTCAGCTGACAGGGACAGCTGGCATCTTTCCTGCCTGACCCTGAGACTGTGAGGCTGAGGCTGAGGCTTGGGGCGACTCACTCCCTTCCAAACTTGCCCATATCCATGCAGGGGGCCACGGTTCCTGTCTGGGACCCCCCGCCCCTGCAGGTCCTCCTCAGCAGCCTTCCCCGATGTAAAATCTCACCCCACCCATTTTTCCTGCCATATTTCTCTTCTGGTCGCTTTCCACTCTGAAGCCCTATTTGTGTATTTAATTGATTGCTTTTGGTCACTGTGTGTCTCCTCCCTTAGAGGGGCTGCCCTGGGAGGGAGGGTTTATCTGCGGGCTCAGTGTTGCTACGGCAGGCAGAGTCAGCAGCTGTGGCCTGATGGAAGAGAGGCTGGAGGGTTAAGTGGGAGGTGTTCCTGCAGCACGGCTACACCCATGCAGGGCTGGCTGGAGGGGGCTGGAGGGGGCTGGCGGGGCTCCTGCAGGGAGGCGATGGGTCCCTGTCGCTGCTCCAGGTCTCCTGTGGAAGAGGATGTTTCAGATCCATGAGCTCCCCTCATTCCACACACTGGCTTCCTCCACTTCTTTTTCCTCCGCTGGGAATAATTGGAAAAATGATTCCTAAGTTGTCAGGAGAAAATAAAGAAACCATAGCGACCGATTGGCAGCCTCTCCTAAATCAGCCAAATGAGAAATAGATTTGGAACCACCCCTGGAGAGGGCGGCTGACATCTCCAGAAGGCGATAACCACAGATACAGGAGGGGCAGGGCTGGGGGGAAGCTGCCGCCCGCTGCGCTTCCAGTCCGTTCCCCGGCTCAGGGCTGGCCAGAAAGACAGAGACGGTTCCTTCGGGCTCCGCAGATGGCAGGCATTCCACACCCATCCCCTCACTTCTCTGGAAATGGCCCTGGGAAGTAGGCAATGTTACTGACTCCGTGTCACAGACCAGGAAATGCAGACCTGCCTGTGGCCGCAGAGCTAGTTCATGGGAGGATGGAGCCAGTACTCACACTGGCGTTGGCCTGGTCCCCACACCGTGCCTTTTCTGTTGTGTCCCCTTTTTAACATTCTGCAGCCAGACACAGGCCAAGACCGACAATGCTTCACTTGATGAAGACCATTTCATGTCCCTCCAGCAGCCCCTGTGACTTCGGGTGGGCCATTGCGTTAAGTAATCTTGAGTTTACCTCCCAGTGACATTGTGACTTTGGGTCATCTTCAGTCTTCCTTCAAGGCAGACCCACGGGACTGTGGAGAAAAGGGCCTGAAGGAAGGGCGAGATTTGTGCGAGAGCCCCTGGAACTGTCAAAGTTAAATCAAACACAGAGACAAATCTCTAAGTTTAAAATGCTTTATTTGGGAAGCAAGAATTTCAGTTTGGGGCATACACACAGACTGGATGGTCTTCAGTATGTCCAAAGAGCCAAGAGAAGGTTGGAGGTTTCATAAACATGAGAAATGTTACGCATTGTTAAGAAAGCAAGTTCATTACCACTGGTAACGTTCTGGGGATCTGGCAAGCTCGGATTGGTGAGTGGGCGAAACTAGTCTTCGATTTCAGCATGTTGTTTCAGTAGCTGTTAGATCAAACTGGTTTCAGGTTACCACACTTGTTCCAGCAGCCAGGCTTGTAGACTTATATTCTTGGAGCAACGTTACCTGCCCCAAGTGCTTTTTCTCCGGCCTCTTAACTCTGCTTGGCTATGACAACAGTGACCCACTTTGAATGATCAACTTGCACAGTGGCTACAGGAGGGGCCAGATCGGAGCCAGGCGCCTGTCTTCTGGCTGGCTTTCTCTGCCTTGCTCTCAGCAGGGCAATGCAGGGTGAACGACAGAAGTGGACTCAGCTACTGGCAACATCGAATGATCTAGGTTCAAAAAAGCACTTTCTCCATTGTCTTATCAACATAAACAAACAGTGCTGGGCGGGCACGGTGGCTCACTCCTGTAATCCCAGCATTTTGGGAAGCTGTGGCGGGCGGATCACTTAAGGTCAGGAGTTCGAGACAAGCCTGACCAACATGGTAAACCCCCATATCTACTAAAAATACAAAAATTATCTGGGAATGATGGCAGGTGCCTGTAATCCCAGCTACTCAGGAGGCTGAGGCAGGAGAGTCGCTTGAGCCTGGGAAGCAGAGGCTGCAGTGAGCAGAGATCGTGCCAATGTGCTCCAGCCTGGGCGACAGAAAGAGACCCTGTCTCAAAAAATAAAAGAAAAAAAAGAAGAAGGAAAGCAAGAAAGCAAGCTTTGAAACTTTGTCAAGTTCAGGTTTGAGCTGCCTGATGCAGCAGTTCTCGGGTCAGGGACTCTAGGGCAGGAGCTGGAGGGGCGAGCTGGCTTCGGTCTCTGGTCAATGTAGATTCTAGAGAAGACAGGAAGAAAGAAGGGAGTCTCCTCATTTTACCTCTCTGGTCTCTGAAACAGTTTCCACCATTCTAAGCCCTCAGCTGCCTGTAGCTCACTACAGAACAGACCCCCACCCTGCTGTCCTTACAAAAGGCCAGCTCAGGACCCAGCATCTCAGATGTTGCCACAAGGGGCAGAAGCAGGGGTGGGTGACTCCGGAGCCAACTCTCAAAAGTAATAGGTGCTCCTAGCTGCAAGCAACTCCAAGGCTACACACAGCTATTTAGACCGAAGAAGCGTGCTCATTTATTTGCTTTAGGATGCAATTTCATGAGTGACATTTAGCATTTGTTGAGCCCCTGTGGTTTATAAAGTGCTTCCACACACATGGTCTCATTGGAGCACCTGTGAGGGAGCACAGTCCCTGTGACCGCCACCGTAAGGGCTGAAGGTGGAACTCGGCCAGGAGCCCAGGACTGTCCACTTCCTCACCTAGGGGGTTCTTTACACCCACAGACGATTTGATACCAAGGAGTGTGCCTTCCAGAGCTCTTCCATTGCATTTGATTTTTAATAACTCTTGTTCACTTAACACAAACACGATTTTTCGTGATCCGAGAGCCAAGTCGTGAAGATGCGATGATACCTTACTCTCTTCTGTGGCATTGACTTCTCACATCGTGGCAGCAGGTTGTCGGGGCTCAACTGTAGCCTTGCTGTTAGAGCCGAAGGCAGACAGGAAGCTCCTTCTCGTGATCTCTAGAACTTTAGTAAAAACTCAAAGATACATATTTTTTCCTTTCCTGAAATTTTCTCGGTATTCTCACTAACCAGATACTGATCGCTTTATTTTGCATCTATTCATCTACTGAAGGCTGCATGCGTTTCAGTAACTATGCCAAAAGGTTCTGTATGTCCCTACTGGAGAACACTCTCAGTTCAGTGGGGGTTGGTGGCAATGGCAGATATGTACAGTTACAAGGTGAGCAATGACAGTGGCAGGCAGAGGGAGGTCTGGGAGCACAGGGGAGAGGCACCTAATCCAGCCTGGTTATATCAGGAAGGGCTTCCCGGAGGAGGTAACATCTGAGTTTCTTGGAAAAGAAGTTGCAGTAAGTAGAGAGAGGCTGTTGAAGGAACTGGGGCATAAGAGCATTGGGTACTCAAACAAGGAGTGTGGGGAGATGGACCTTAGGGAACAGAGCGGGAGTGGGGAAAGCTCAGCCCTGCCCTCTGCCGTGGGTTTAGTATGCTGAGCCACTGGGAGACTTACAAAAAAAAAAGACTTTTAAAGAGCAGTGTTAGGTTCACAGCAAAATTGAACAGAAGGTACAGAGAGTTCCCACAGAGCCCCTGCCCCCACCACAGTGCATTTGTTACAATAACGAGCCTGAATTGACGCATCATTATCATCCCACTGGAAGAATCTGAGCAGGGAACACATTTCACATTACCTTTTGCAAAGTCTTCCTGGCACTGAGTCACAGTCGTTTTTAAACAATTAGTGGTGTAGATTGTTACTTAGCGTTTCCCCAGAGCAAAGGTTTCTATGATCTCCAAAAGACAGAGGCTGGGATGTCTTCTTGCCCCACCCTGTGCATACATCTGTAAACATAGAACAATGCCTGGTCATAGCAGATGCTTAGAAAGTAGAGGAGGAGGGTGGAGGTGGGAGGAAAGCAGGGGGAGAGAGAGGGGGAGGGAGGGAGGAAGAAAGACAGCAACAAGATCCGTTGTGTATTTCAGAAACATTCTGGCAGCAAATAGAGGAAAGATGGCGGAGGGTGTGGCTTGTGATCAGGGACAGTTAGGAGGCTACTGTCATGCTCCAGGTGCAAAGTACAGGTGGTCTGAGTAGGTGGCCGTGGTGGGGAGGAGGGCATGTAGAAGAGGTGAGGTCTACCCCACCAGTGCCTGAGCATGTGAATCAAGTGGAAGACCACCGGGAAGGTCTCGAGGCCCAGGCCCAGCTGTCAGTCTTCCCTGAACCACCAAAGCAGAGGGAGAGTTTGTAAGGACTCCAAAGGGAAAGAGAACCGGAGGGGAGGGGAGGTGGGGAGGGTGGGGAAAGATGCTGAAGTCAGATTGAGTTTAAAACACAGGAACTAAGAAAAATGTCACGTGGTTCTTTTTTATTGTCTAAAGAGTAGAGGGGAGAAAACCAGAACACGGTTCAACGTTTATGTCAGCTGGGTGTTAGATTAAAGGCCCAAGTCTCCTGCTTCTGAATGAGAATGATGCTGTGCCGGGGATGGCAGGGTCCTTTGGAGGTTCTGTCTTCGAGGTAATCCGTTGGCAAATGAGCTCCAGGCACCAGGAAGGTGCGCGCGGTGAGCATGGCTTGCTGAACTCACCCGCGAGCCATTTCAGGGATGCTGTGATGGAAGCTGCCCTCCCTTTCCTGCCTCTGTTTCCAAGTGCCTTCTCTGCAGCCCTGTCAACGCGCCGCCTTTGCTTCATAGTGCATTTCCTAACGAGCTCTGGCGGCGCTGAGGCAGCCTTCATATTCCATTTGTTCCTCGGATAATCAGCTTAGCCTCGAAGCCAAAAGAGAAAGCCCTGATGATTGTTAAACACGCGCTCGCGGGGCTGACTGCTCCCCGAAGCCCCCAGTCAGATTTGCAGCAGTTCAGCAAGGCCATTTGCATCCAGGCAAATAGCCATCGGCGACTAACAGAAATCCAGCTCTCTCGGCAAGGAAGGCCTTCGCTGCGCAGCGTTCATTTGGTTTACACAGTGGAACGAGCGCATCTTTAGTTCCTTTAGGGAGCCTGACTTGTGCTTTCCCCAGAGAGTGCTTCCTGGGGGGTCCCCGGCATTGGAAACGCCGCTGTAACTCATCTCAGGGACTCCCCAGTCCCGAGCACAATCTGCCTCATTTTTTTTTCCGGTTTACAGCTCAGAGAGGATTGTGATGACGAGGCCACCTGAATCCTAATAAGGCCTCAAGTCATCATTAGGGCTCGATGCATTCGGCCCGGCACAGACAGTTCCACCGCAGCACACAGCCAGAACGAAGCTGCCTGGCTTCCGCCTCCAGCCCAGAAGTCTGGAACTTCAGGCTGTTCTTTTCCATTTGGAGTCCTGGGATCTGGGTTATTATTGCCAAAGGCAAAGGAATGAGTTTCTAGAATTATTGCTTGAAGGAGCAATGCACCAGGGAGAAAACCTAGGCAGTTTCCAGAAAGGTAGAAGGTGGTTGTCTCCACAGTGCGCTCTGAAAGTGAAAACCCAACTAATAGAACATTTGGAGGTGACCGTGGAACTCCTCGGCCTGTCTCCATCAGGCCTTTTACTCATTCTAGAAGGGCAAGAAAGATAACTGCAATTTTGGGACCTTACTGCACTCTTGAGGCAAAAATAAACCTGTGGCTTTCAGGGGACTCCAAGATACCTACTCAGTAAGGACATTCTCAACCTCCGGAATGAACTAAGCATGATTCAAATAAAATTGGTGAGGACCCACTAGTGCCAGGTAGGAGGTGACTCAGGTGGGTCAGAGGAAGGGATGCCCTCAGTCCTATGGTCACGGACTTGCTAGCTGCACCCTCACCCCAGAGAGCGTCCGCCCAGGGGCTGCAGCAACAGAAGCCTTCCATCCCTTGTTAAAACCTAAGGCCTGGTCCAGGGAAGGCTATGGCTGGAGGAAATTACCCGGGGAAGAACCAGGGCTAAAGGGCTGTGCTTCGTGCCAGGACCAGGCATTTTCTAGGTTTTCTGAGCAGATAGTGTGGTCCATGGGCAGGGCCAGAAACATACAGTTGTACATATTGTCCACTGTGTAAGGGCATCCAGCTGAAAGCTGAGCAGGGGCTGGAATCCAGCCTGCCCGCCACTCACCACACTGTGTGCCCACGGTGCTGCGTCCGTCCAGAAGGGGCGCCCTTTTCTAAGTCACACTGAGAGACCCGGTGGGCTCACTAGGGCCCTGGATAGGAGGAGAATGAAACAGGCCGGGGAAGGGGTGAGCGAGATCCGGATGAGCAGCACACAGCTGCAGACAGGACAGAATTTCTCACTTTCCCACACTGGCTGCCTTCCTTTGGTGCTTTAGAAGGGCACTGCAGGAATTAATAACCAAACTCATGCTATTCCATTCCTAGCACATTCATGGCTGCGTTAACTCTCCCTATGCCTCCTGGGCTTGGGTGCAGTTATTCCCTGCGGGTGCCATGAGAGACAGATATCTGCAAGGGCGGCTCGTCCTGCCAGCTGGAGTCAAGGTTATCTCATCCAGGCTGGCCGAAACCCAGAAGCAGCCCTCTTTCAGAATTCTGCCTGCTGTGCTACCCAAATATAGTTCATATTACCTTTTTTAAAAATATTTCTAGTCTGTCTTTTTTCCCCTGTAAAGTCATGACTTAATTTTGTATGCTGCTTTTTCCAGTTGCTACATGCTAAGCGTTTTCATAGCGCCCCATCACTTCCACACTGCCACTTGTAAGTATGGCCGTGCTATCGCCAGCTAAGCAGGGCTCTGTGGTCTGACTAATAATTATCAAATGGTTTACTCAGCAGGCACATGTCCCCTGGTAGGAAATGCTGAGCGGTGGGCAGAAGATCTCTCCTCAACTCTGTTCTGTTCCACATTTTTACTGACAGCCAAGATGAAGGGGTAGCAGCAGACCTCTCATCAAACTGGCAGAAGACACAGAACTCTACAGGGTAACTCATGGTTTGGACAAAATAATCAAAATTCAAGATTGCCCAGCAACGCTTCCCTAGAATCTTCTTACCTAGCCCTATCTGCATAGGGTTTTGTAAGAAAACATTTAAATGGTCCATTTTCAAGGCATGATGAATCCAAGCACTGGCAGCCAGCCTGTGAATGTAACCAACGGCATGGCTCATGCACCTAAAAGGTCACACTAAGTGAACAGGATGTAGAAGAGGGGTCAGCCCATAAAAGGGAAGAAAGTTCCATTACTGGGAAATCGAAACTTAAGTGGGGAAGAGGACAGGGTATAACCTTATAAGGGGGATAATGAAACTTAGGCGATGTCCGGGAAGATTGTAAGCCCACAGTGCTCAACCCATGAGGACCTGGGGGAGGGACCCGCATGCTAGGAGATCAGTTACCTGCTGCATCTGCCCCAGGTGTGCCAGTCTACCAGGCACCCGATTTTGCAAGACCTCTATTAAAAGGCTCACTTTTGCTGTTCTTTGTGCCTGTGATTCCATTCTTTGGGTTTGGATGGTGAGCGTGTTTCTCACAGTTTTACTCAGCAGCCACAACCACAGCAGGTGGCTCATTGGTGCAAGGTGGGCAAGGGACCCGAGCTGGGCCAGGAAACTTCCTGATGATTTTGAAATTGGGACTCACAGATTCCAGGTGTCTCCAGGTGGCTTGAGCATAGCACATCACCTTGGGAGACACGTGGCGGGTTTTGTCTTGTGACCCCGAAGTGGAGGAGGCTGGTTGGGAGAGAGGCTCAGTGAGAAGGAAGATGCAGAGAGAAGTGAGAGAAAAGAGAGGCAGCTAGAATCCTGCTTCCTTTGTTCCTGTAGCCCGTCACATTTCTGCCCCCTAGTTCCCCCTTGTTCTGAGAATACAATCCACTTGGCCTGGGCTGGCATCTGTGTTAATTGCAGCTGAGAAGCTCCCAGTGAAGCCAGCAGGCAGAAGAGCTACAGTTATGGTCCCCAGTGGAATCTCAAAGTTCAACAGTCAACAGGCTGCAGAAGAATCAAGCCTCAAATTGGGGGGCAAGATTGCATTTGGAGGGTGACAGCTTTCGTGTGACCTCAGCAAACAGTGGGATGCCTGAGTAAGTCCCCTGGACAGTGAAATCAGGCTCTACACTCAAACGCTGAAAGAATCAGATATTTTGGCAGAAGAAGGGAAGAAGATTTGGCAGAAAAACACATTTGTCATAGAGGATGTGGAGAACCGAGGTCAGAACTAGGACAAACAAATGGAAGATGCCTGAATGCAAATTTTGGCAAGTCTTTTCTAGCAGGTATCTGCTGGTGGGCAGGGTTTCCTGGGAAGAGGTAGCCAGCAGGCAGAGGAGTTTTAGCGGAGGCTGGGTGGCTGCATGTAGGGTAGGTGAGCCTCCTGAACAGAGGTGGTTGGACGCATCCTCCCAGCCCAGCGTTCTGGGGTTGGTGTGAGGTGGGCATTTTCTCTATCTTCTATAGACTGAGACTGGACCCTCTAATAGATGTTTCAGAAATCCTGGGAGTAGAACATTCAGTTTGAACTCCCCCTCCCAGGCAGCCCCTCATTTAGGAAATCATTCAAGGGACTGGGGATGTCCTAGGGGGTGAAGGACCTCACCCCAATGGAAGCAGCAAGGGAGGCCTTCTCTAAGTGAAGGACAGTGCCCACAGTGGCTCGCCAAGGGTATGTGGCCGTCCCTGACTGTCCCCACCTCCGGTGGAAACCTAGAGAGGGCAGGAGGACATATGAGTAAGTACACCCCCAAAGAAGGACATTGGAGCTGTCGCCTTGCAGAGGGTCATGTGCTGGGCTTGCCTGGTGAACCGAATCTCTCAATTCAAAGTCCACAGGCAGACCGGGAAGTAATTTCCTAGAAATTCAGTCTGAACGTGTCAAAGCCTTTCCTCAAAGGGTGACTGTGGGCCGGCCGCCAGGGCACACGGGGCTTGTGTGTGCGTGTGTGAGGGTGTGTACCATTTTGGGTGTGCACATCCTCACACATGTACACACCCTCACACACACATACGCTTATGTGTGTGTGTACCCTCACATCTGTACACATACACATGCCTCTATGCACTCACATGTGCACATGCTCACACACCAGTGCACCTCAGAGGAAGCTTTCTTCTCTTCTGAGGAAGTCCGGGAAGCTCCTGGCGGGAGAGCTGAGCGGGCGGCCTGACGCCTGCAGGCCCAGGAGGCCGAGGGCTGGGAAGTGTCAGCACAGTGACCACGCCGCAGCAGCAGCCCAGCAGGCAGGGCTCCCTCCCCAGCCCAGAAGCTTCCCTATTGGGTGCAGAGCTGCTGGCCAGCAGCGTCTGTCCTCCACCAGCGCTGCCCCCATGGCCCTGGCTGCTGCTTCCTCCGGCTCCTGGAGCAGGGCCCTGACTCGCCCACACCCTCCAGGCCTGTCCCCCACCTTCCACGTGGTTCCCAACACTGTCCACAGACATTCTTTTTTTTTTTTTTTTGAGATGGAGTTTTGCTCTTGTTGCCCAGGCTGGAGTGCAATGGCATGATCTCCGCTCACTGCAACCTCCACCTCCCAGGTTCAAGGGATTTTCCTGTCTCAGCCTCCTGAGTAGCTGGGATTACAGGCATGTGCCACCACACCAGGCTAATTTTGTATTTTTAGTAGAGATGAGGTTTCTCCATGTTGATCAGGCTGGTCTTGAACTGCCGACCTCAGGTGATCCATCTGCCCACCTCGGCTTTCCAAAGTGCTGGGATTACAGGTGTCAGCCATCGTGCCCAGCAAACATTCTTTTAAAGGAGACTTTGCTCTCATTACTGCCTTGCTTAAAACTCAACAGTGACCCATTCCTTGCAAAAAAGCATGCATTCTTCAGCCTAGCATTTTAGAATCATAACACATTTCTGAAGCACTGATCTGATTGCTTTCACATACACAGTTAACCCTTGCACAACATGGGTCCACTTATGCACAGATTTTTCTCCATAAAAGTTGTACCACACGCCTGCCCTTCTGCCTCCCCTCCCACCTCCTCCACCTCTTCTGCCTCTGCCACCCCGAGACAGCAAGACCAAGCCCTCCTCCTCCTCCTACTCCTTAGCTACTCAACATGAAGGCAACAAAGATGAAGCTACCTCCCCTTAATGAATGGTGAGCATTTTTCTGTTCCTGGTGATTTTTTAAATAATGTTTTCTCCTCTCCAGCTTACTGTATGGTAAGAATACAGTGTATAAATAATACATATCGTGTACAAAGTATGTATTCATCAACTGTTTATGTTATCAGTAAGGCTTGTAGTCAGCAGTAGGCTATTAGTAGTTAGCTTTTGGGGGAGTCTAAAGGTATGTATGGATTTTCGTTTTTGTTTTTTGTTTTTTGTTTTTTTTAAAATAGAGTCTCCCTCTGTCACCCAGGCTGTAGCGCAGTGGCATGATCATGGCCCATTGCAGCCTCAGTCTCCTGGGCTCAAGCAATTCTCTCACCTCAACCTCCTGAGAAGATGGGACTACAGGTGCACCCCACCATACCAGAGTGATTTCTTTCTGTTGTTTGTAGAGACAGGGTCTCCCTATGTTGCCAGGCTGGTCTTGAACTCCTGGGCTCAAGTGATCCTCTCACCTCAGCCTCCCAAAGTGTGAGCCACTGCACCTGGCCTTTACATGGATTTTCTACTCCACAGGGGTGGGGGGTCAGCACCCCCAATCCCCCTGTGTTGTTCACAGGTCAGTTGCATTTGCCGCTTCGTCCTCACAATCACCCCTGGAAGTAGGTGTTATTATTATTATCATTGTCATTACCCCCATATCATAAGTGGGGAAACTCAGGCTGGGGGAGGAGGTCAGCACTTGCCCACCAGCACAGCTAATAGGGGGCAGATCCAAGGTCCAACCCAGGCAGTCTGACATCTCAGTCCACACCCTTGCAACTCAAAGTGTGGTCCGAAGACCAGTGCATCAGCATCACCTGGGAACCTGTTAGAAATGCAGAGGCTCAGGCCCCCCAGCCCTGCTGAGTCAGGAGGGCCCCTGAGATCTAAGAAGCACTGCTTGGGCTTCAGAGCCAGGTCCCCTCACCCTCCCCACTCAGCCCTGTCAGCCCCACACCTTTGCTTGTGCTGTCCTTCAGCCTGGAGCTCTCTGCTGTGGTGTGTGGACCCTCCAGGCCCCCCACCCACGTCCACAAGTATCTCGCGTGCTCCCTCCTCTTCTGACCTCCCTGGTCCATGGCTCCACCATCCCCTAGAGAAGGATCGGTCCCTCCCACCCCAGAGCTCTCGACGCAGGGTCGTGCCTTGGTTATTGTTCTGACATTGCAGAGGGTATTAGCAAGTGAGCTGGACTTGACCAATTCCCCTTTTTGTGGGCACACATGTGTGAATGCACACGCCTCATGTTCCTTGTGGAAAAGGACAGTGGCCTCTGAACCCCAGTCCCTGTAGGGAGGAAGGAATGCTCCCCTCCTTCCCTTTCCCACCTCCGTGAATCCGATTCTGAGGACCTTGGTCTTATGTTGTCCTCTAAGCCTGGTCTGGTCCCTGCTGAAGCCCTTGACCTCAGAACTCAATGCATCATTCCCCACCAGCCAGGAGGAGCCGGACCGCTTGCCTGCCTTTTTCTTTTCCTCTTTGATCTCGAGCCCTGTTGGTAGCAAAGGGCAAGGAGAGGCCTCCCAGCAGAGCAGCTGGTGCCCGTCGCCACTGGCTGCCCCTCCCTGCCCCGGCACCTGGCCTCGGTAGCTGACGGCAATTGGGAGGGGTTGGCTGGGCAATGACGGCCAGCACAGAGGGCACAATCTGGCCCGAGAGTCAGGTGGGCAGAGCGCCGGAGCGAACAGGCAGGAGAAGAGCAAAGGCTTGGGAGCTGAATCCTGTCTCCACAGCGTTCCCTGCAGCCTCCCTCCTCAGCACTTCGGCTCCCTCCTTCCCAGCTGGGGAGAATGAGACACAGCCCATGAGGCTGAGGCGGCTACCAGGACTCGACAGGAGCTGCCTCAAGTCAAGAGAACTAAGTATTTAGCCGATTGCCATCTGATGGGCTTCTGGGGGATCAGAACTGGAGTTCATAAGGAATCATGACCAGGCCAGGAAGCTGTGTCCCGTTCAAGGGGGCATGGCCAGCTGAGAGCAGAGCTGAGACGACACTTCCCCATCCTGACGCCCTGCCCATGGCCCTCTACGTCTCCTCTTCGTTGATTAGGAAAATGGAATCAGGGTGGTGCCTCGAGAGAAAATGCTGTGGATCTCAGGGCCAAAGCTCGTTCTGCCGTGGGTGAGCTGTCTGCCCTGAGGATAGCCCGGCAAAGATGGCTCCTGAGTCATCGCCTTCAGCCACTGCTGGGCCTGGACGTCCCTACAGAGTGGTCCGAAGCCAGGTCATTTTCCCATTGCTGGGGAAGTAGAAAAAAAGAAGCTACCATCTCGGCCTCTCTGACAAACACAAGGAGGTGCCCCCACACCTCTACCACACTGCCAGGGATACAGACAGACAGACGCTCAGACAGCATCACAGGCCCCAGGAGGCACAGGCAACCCGACAAAAGCAAGCCCACGCCGGGGACAGACGCCACACACATTTAGTCATCAGTGGCGGACCCCCAGGTCCCAGGGACACTCACAGAAGCTCAGGGTGGGTTCAACACCCGTGCCCCTCCCCAAGCCTGCTTATGCCCACATGCTGCCACTCTGGCCTATGGGTGGGGGCAGGCCCATGAGTGGGCACCAAGACTTGGCCTGAGCAGGTATGTGGGTGTCCCCCTCACCCCACACCCAAATGGGCAGCTGGAAAGCAGGGTCAGGCCTCAGGTGAGCGGAGCACAGTGGTCCTGAACGGGGGTGACGGGTGTTGCCATGGAGATGAGAGCTGGAGAGACAGCAGGCAGGCGGGCTCTGTGTGGGCGGCTGAGCTCGAAGATCCACAGATCTCGGGAGGGACAGGGCAGTACTGGAGGCTCCAGGACAGGAGGGGGCCTCTTGGGGTGGGGGTGGGGGCCGAGGGGCTCTGGGATGACGGGATCAGCTACTCCTGCTGCAGGCCTGGGGGCGAGGTCATGAACTTGTGGTCTTGACTGGGAGTACAGACAGACTATGGGGTCTCTGCCTCCCCCATCAGTGCCACCCACTCCCACTCCTGTCCCCCACAGGCAATTGCACTGAGGTCACCGCCAAGGCAAAGTTATCGCGGGGGGGTGAACAGAGGCAGGGAGCTAAAGATTGTGTGGTTTTGGGGAAATGGCTGAGGAGGGTCTGGCTGATTCTCCCCACCTCCCGGTATCTCCTGACCTCCTCTTTCTTTTCCACTGCTCCCTCCCTTGCAGTCCAGTGGAATGGGAATCACACAGGACTGGGAGTCAAACAGTAAATCAGGGTGCCAGTCCCTGCCGACCCACTCCGGGGCTGTGAGAAACCTGCCCAGTGAATCTCAGCCTGGGTCTTCACATCTGTAAAATGGGATGAGGAACTCTGACCCGCCTACCTCCAGAGCTGCTGAGGTCAAATGACTCTCAAGAAATTCAACTGGACAGACATGGACAGACACCTACTAGGCACCAGCACGCCACAGTGCTCCAGGGACTGAGAAGGGCGCACTCTCTCGGAGCTCACCTGCGAGTGGGTGAGAGAGGAGTGCGTGCAAATGAGACAGCTCGGATAAGTGCCAGGACTCAGCCTGTTCCAGCAGCTCCTGGGAGCACCTTTTAAGGGCCAAGTACCCAGGGTACAGAGAGGCAAGAGCGGCGGGGGAGCCCAGGGACCGCATGGGAGTCAAATCACAGAAGAGCAGCTGCCTCCCCCAGAGCATCCCTCAAATGCATCCGACTCATTCACCCTCACAACCCGCCAGGTGGATCCAGTGAATGCTCTCCCATTTTACAAGTGAGAAAGCTGCAATCAGAAAAAATAAACATCTGTCCCAAGTGCAAATGCACCTGGGAAGGGGTGGAGCTGGGATTCGATTCCCATCTGGCAGGTCCCAGAGTCCCTGCTTTGGACCACTGAGCTCAACTGCTTCTCCCAGCCTCACCCTTCCCAGGTGTCTGTGGCCTCTGGGAAGAAGCTGCCTGGTACCAAGGGCCCTCCCCTGCTCCCTGTCCCTACTCTGGCCTGGGCTGTGCTCCCACCAGCCACTCAGTCCTCTGCCTGCCTCGTTCCCTCCTCTTTGCCTGACTTCAACAAGACGGTCCAAGGGCGTGGACAGAACAGTGTCACAGAGCCTGACAGCACTGACATCAGCGTCCTGCGCCACCACTTTCGAGCTGGGGCAAGGCCACGGAGGCTCTCAGCGCTGTTTCCGCACTGCAGTCCACACGTGGGTACTGCGTGGCATGAGCCGGACCCTCGAAATCTTCAGTGCTCTCGAGGCACTCTGCACCCCCATGCCTCCAGGAGGGCCCACCTGTCCCCTGTCTCCAGGCAGAGGAAAGTGGAGCTTAGCCTGGCAGGACAGGAGGCAGAGGTTGGGCCTTGTCTCCAGAGAAACCGGGGCTCAACTCCTGCCTCCTCCCCTCGCTTGCTGTGTGTCCTGAGGAAAGTCACAAGGCCTTTCTGAGCTTTGTTCCTGGGGCCTCCCATCCCAGGGCCCCAGATGGGCTTCAGCAGGACCAGAGGGCCATAGGTCTGAGATGACAGGAGCTGAGCTTGGAGACCTTGCCCCTCTCCAGAGGAACCCCAACCCTTTCCGGCTTCTCCAGGTGACCCCTGGGAGCCTCCCTGGGCCCCATGAATGGGGGCGGGGGAAGAAGAAGCTGTCGCCTGGTTCTGAGGTGGGGGCACTGGCAGATGGCAGAGGAAGCCGGGCCTGGGCTGGGAGTGGGCACCCTGTGGCTTCCCCTCTTGGCCTGGCTCCCCCAGCGCAGACAGTGTTTGCTGTGAACAGGGCTGTGGGAGGGGCAGCACGAGTGGAGACACCCCTGCCTCCCTAGGGAGGATGTGAGGCCACCACTGACCCAGGTCTCAGGCACAGGCTTACAGTGGGCAGCTTTGAGAAACCCAGTGAGAAGGGCTGGCTCCGGACTCAGAGGCCAGGGAGGGCGTGGGAGGAAGAGGCAGCGTCCCTGCACTTACTGGCATCTCTTGAGGTTTCTGTGGAAATGTTTGCTCTAGCAGGGAAAAAAAAAATCTGTTGCTATAGTAACCTATGTCTTTCCTCCCCAGCTGAGTCCTCAGAAGGAAAATCATCTCAGAATTACCAGGGATGCGTGGTCGGCTACACTCAGGGGAAGCTTCCTGAACCCAGGCCTCCTGCAGGGTGAAGGAGCCACATTTGCTCAGACACTGGTCACTCATTCATTCATTCATTCAACAAACACTGAGACTCTATACCCCACCCTGTGCTGGGGCCTCGGGATATGGAAATGCATGCCACTCAGTCCCAGAACTCAAGGAACTCAGACTCTGGTGGGAAGACAGGTGTGTAAGCGTGAAGCCATGGAGGTGGTGAGAGCTTTGACAGGGATGGGAGAATGCTCCGAAGCACAAAGGGAAGGAGGGAGGGCTTCCTGGAGGAGGCCTGTTTTGGCTGGGTCTTCAGGCTGCTCTAGACCCTGGAAGCCCTTAGAGACTATGTGGCCCGACCCCCTGCCTTGTGCCCCACCCATTTTACAGAGGAGAGCACGGAGGTCCAGACACGGTGAATGGCTCGCCAGGGTACAGCAAGTGAGTACCAAGGTGCCAGCAGGTGATGCTCATGAAAGGAAAGGCAGCTTCGTATCTGACCTGAATAAATCATGGATTCTGGATTTTAATGATTTAAAAAGCCTCCATTTCACTGGTGTTTCATCAAAAATAGAAACTTTCTTCCTTTCACTCTAGATTTCTTTTGAAAGTGGCAGGTGGGTGCAGAGGCAGGGCCCGGGCCCGTGAAGCGTCCGGCTATGGCAGCGGCTGTGAAGCCGAGGCTGCGAGCCCCGAGCCTCTGCTGGAGAAATGACAAGTGGCCGTCATCCTGGAGCCTCCCCGGCTGCCTTAGGCCAGTCCACACCTGGTCCCCAGATGGGTGGTCAGGTGGTCCCCCCAGTCCGCCTGCCTCTCTTTCCTCCTGGGCACACGGGGGTCATGACATACCTCTTGGAGGTATTGAAAGAATTCTGCTTTTGGTGTCTGTTGGGGGTCCCATCTCCGTCCCCAGAGCTGACACACTGTCGACCCCCTATTTATGGACACTTCCATCCTTCAAGGACAGGCCTTAGGGAAAGGGGATAAAACCAAATCGTCAAGAGGTGTGAGAAGAAATGGCTGGGGAGGGAAAGCTGGGACACAGTGGCCTACTCTTTTCATTAAGGTGATCTTGTGGCTTTGGAAATCTGGACCCACTCCCCAAAACTCAGCCATTCAGGGGCTGCCCCTCCCGGCCGTGCTCTGCAGCACTCCCGCCCCTGTCCCTCGGTATCTCACCCAGCCCAAGTCACACAGATCAGCTTCTTTTCCAGGGGAAGCGGCCAAATTGCTGTCAAAGGTCCCATTCCCCGGCTCCAGCCCAGTGCAAGACAGAACCTCGCCGAGGTTCCCAGCCACCACTGCCGCCATCTGTCTTCCTTGTCGTGTGCCCCTGAGCTTAGCTCTGAACGTAGACGTCTCCCAAACAGGGTGAGGCCACCACAAATCAAGGCCTCGCTCCCAGACCACAGCACATCCGACTCCAGATTCCAGCCCACCTCTCCCCGCCTCGCTGTCCCCAGTCCGCATCTGCAACATTTGCATCTCTGCTGGAGAAGGTCGGAGGTCAGCCACGGAACCCCAAGCCCCCTCCAACTCCTGCGCCTGCCACACTGCCCTTGACATTCCTCCCTCACGCTTGGACCCTCCCCTGGGCTCTGTCCTGAGCAATCACTGCAAAACCTGGGGAGCTCTGCACCTCTCAAAGTGATTTCTACGAAATTAATTCCCCTGGGTCCCAAACCATCCTGGAGGGTAAATATTATTATTAATATTATTATTATATTATTATATAATAATAATTATATTATTATATTATATTATATATATTAATATATAATTTTATTATATATTAATTATATTATTATATTATTAATTATAATAATTATATTATTATATTATATTATTATATAATAATAATATTATTATTAATATAATTATTATATTAATGAATAATATACAATTATTATATATTATTATAATAATAATAAATATTATTATTATTAAGTACTCCCTCTCATGGCAGAGAGGGAGTAGCAGAAGCAGGGCAGAAATCGAGGTCATCATCTCCGCCTCCAATTCCCGCCCTTCCCCTTTCTCCTGCCTTCTTTACCTCATTTGCTCTGAACAGCCGCGGAGAGCTGCCATTCCCCACTTTACTGGCTAGGAAACCTCAAAAGGCAAAGTAACTTGCCTAAAGCTCTGGAAAAAATCCCTTGACATCCACAGGGGCTGCGTGAATATCGCCGGCGGCTTAAACCACCAAAACCTGTGGTCCCCAGTTCTGAAGGCCAGAAGTCCAACAGCAACGCGCAAGCAGGGCTGGTTCCTCTTGGGCTGTAAGGGAGACTGCTCCAGGCCTCTTCCTCCATGTCTGGCGGTTTGCTGGCCATATTCCATTTTCCTTGGCTTCTAGATGCATCTCCCTAGTGTCTGCCTTCATGCTCACGTGGCCTATGTCTGTGTCCAAATGTCCTATAAAAATAAGGACAGTGGCTGGGTGCGGTGGCTCACGCCTATAATCCCAGCACTTTGGGAGGCCGAGGCAGGCAGATCATGAGGCCAAAAGAACAAGATCATCCTGACCAACACAGTGAAACCCCCGTCTCTACTAAAAATACAAAAATTAGCCGAGCGTGGTTGTGCACGTCTGTAGTGCCAGCTACTTGGGAGGCTGAGGCAGAAGAATGGCTTGAACCCGGGAGGCGGAGGTTGCAATGAGCCAAGATTGCCACTGCACTCCAGCCTGGTGACAGAGCAAGACTCCATCTCAAAAAAAGAAAAAAGAAAAAGGACACTGGTCATAGGTCAAGTGGGTTAGGGCCCACCCTGCTCTGGTGTGACCGCATCTTCACAAGTCACATCTGCAATGACCCTATTTCCAAATACGGTCACATTCTGAGCTCCAGGGGATTAGAATATCAACATGGGAATTGGGAAACACAATGCAACCCCTAAGAGAGGCTCAGGGCTCATTCTCCAGGGGGCAAGGTGTGGTCCTCCCATCTCTACCCGCAGAAGCCACTGCAGAGGCAATTGGCCTGGCTCCAAGAAAGCTCCCAGGACTCCGACTTCCACCAAAAGGCGGAGGAGCACTTGGAACTGGAAGGAAGGAGCTCATGTGGAGGCCACCTCGCTTCCCTTAGGAGAACACATCTTCCTGAGAGCCCAGGCCCGGACTGAGGGGCAGAGCCTGCAATTCCAGTCCCCGAGAGCCACTCTGCTGCCCGGGACAATGCTGGGGCTCACCTCTGTGGTCCTTAAGGGCAGCGGCGGCGGCAGCAGGAGTGGGATGGCAGATGGATGTCTACACAGGACTGCTTGTGATCCCAGCATTTCCATGTGTTAGCTGTGTGTCTTCAGACAACTGTCTTTTCCCTTCTGAACCTGAGTTTTCTCCCCCAGGAAAGCAGAGCTTTGCAGAGGTGCTGTGCAGACAGTGCCTAAGCTCACCCAGTCAGGGCGAGCAAGTTCCCACCTGGCCCCAGAAGAGACCAAGCATGCTTTCCTAGGATCCAAAAACCCCAAACCAAGATGGCAACCCCACACCCAGCATGCCCCCATGCCTGGCCCCAGGCAGAATCATCTTCACTGGGTTAAAATCTCTTGGGACCCCAAGGCAGGTGAATTGTCCGAGCTCAGGAGCTCGAGACCAGCCTGGGCAACATGGTGAAACCCCATCTCGACTAAAATACAAAAAATTATCTGGGCATGATGACACATGCTTGTAGCCCCACCTACTTGGGAGGCTGAGGCAGGAGAAGTGCTTGAACCCAGGAGGTGGAGGTTGCAGTGAGCCGAGATTGCACCGCTGCACTCCAGCCTGGGGGACAGAGCAAGACTCATCTCCACCCCTCCCTCCAAAAAAGAAAAGTCTCTCCTGAAAATGAGTGACAATGAGGTCAGATTGTAAGTCACCCTCCATGTTCTTCCCCGGTGCCAGGCAGAGTGTCCCTTAGGGCTGGCTTCAGCCTCTTCTATCTGGAAGCCTTCTGGCCACCTGTGAGTGAGTCAGCCCAAACAGAAAGGTGGGGTTTAGATAAGAGAAACCGGGACGTCATTTCTCATGTATTTTGGGGGTGTCCTTTTTCCTTTCTCTTCCTTGGCCAGGATGAGTCCCTAGGGGAGGTGGACACGAGAGGACATCAGAGATGGGCCCCGGTCAGGGACTCAGGAATGGAATGTGTCGCCGTTCTGCCTGCTCTCCGCGGTAGGACAAGTCCTCACTGCCATGGGACAGTGAAGGTTCCAGACAAGGACCCGCCACGCACCAACCCAGCCACTTGGGCCAATGACTTTCTCTCCCTCAAACCTCCGTTTCCTCACCTGAGGCAGGGAGATCTCTAACCTCACCCAGCCCCTTTCATGGAAACTTTGAGGCAATCAGAGGAACGGTGTCAAATGTGAAAAATGCCTCGGACGCCGTGAAATGCCACATGGGTGTCAACTTTGGGCGAGGCCACTAGAGTCCCACAGCAACAAGGGGCTGCAGAAGCCATGAGATGATCATGGGGACTCTGAGCTCCAGGGAGGGAAGAGGGAAGGTTCAGGCCACATGGCAGGTCAGGTCGGGATAGAGCAAGCAGGGAGCCCAGACCTGCTGCCCTCCAGGCCTGGCTGAACCAGCTCTTCCGCTGCCCCTGCAGGGGGTGGGAGGTGGCTCCCCTTTGCACAGTAGGGGTGCTCCTGAGAGCAGTAGCCTGGGATAAAGCGTTTTAAGCCAAAGGTGTTTGGGGACATGTCTTGCTGTTGGTTACCTTCACAGGGACAAGTCAGACTCAGCACCTGACGGTGGGGACTAAGGATGGCTTCTGGCCCCAGAGAAGGCTGGCAGGGCTTGGTTGGATATTGGACTGCCTCCCTCCTCCCTCGTGGAGGCCAGGTACACCATCCTGCCCCCTGGGCCTTGCCTAGAGATGTCCCCTCAGCCTGGCTGTCCTTCCCACTCCTTCCAGGTGGGGAGCAGCACCCTTCAACCACCTGCCCGGGGCCCCTGATCTGGGAAGCCCACCTCACAGCCAGCCGGAAGTGAGTCAGCACTCCCCGCCCTGGCCACGAAGTGTGGAGCGGTAGAAAGGGCGAGGTCTGGCTCTGGAAACATGGCTATTCCTCCCACCGAACACTTACTGACTGTGAAACGTGAGCCAGCACTTCGCCTCTCCGAGCCTGGTTCCTTATCTATAATTGAGTCTAATTCCCAGGAGTGCTGGGGGGAGGATGGTTAAATTTGTACATGGAAGAAATACTTTTGAACATCTATTAAATGCCAGGCTTAAAAATGAACACTTATGTGTTAGTCATAAAAAAAAAAAAAAGCCAGGTCTGACTTTAGGCATTTATCAAAAAAGACAAAGCCTGTATGAGTGAATATTCTAATGGGGGACACAGTGGACAGTTGAACCAAGGCTCAGACAAGAATAACAGAGCAGGACAAGGGACATCCACGGAGGGTGCTGTGCTCTCTGTACACACTGCAGACACATAACAAATGCTGAATGCATGGATGGATGGATGGATGGATGGATGGATGGATGGGTAGATGGGTGGATGGATGGATGGGTGGTTGGGTAGATGGATGGGTAGATGGATGGGTGGGTGGATGGATGGGTGGATGGATGGATGGATGGATGGATGGATAGATGGATGGGTGGGTGGATGGGTGGGTGGATGGATGGATGGATGGATGGATGGATAGATGGATGCGTGGGTGGATGGGTGGATGGATGGATGGGTGGATGGGT
>NW_016107316.1:1588080-1589841 GCF_001604975.1 Cebus imitator
CTTGGCTCTGCTCTTGGCCCTGCCCTTGACGATGTCCTTGTCCTTGGCTCTGTCCTTGGCCCTGCCCTTGACGATGTCCTTGTCCTTGGCTCTGCCCTTGGCCCTGCCCTTGGCCCTGTCCTTGGTCTTGCCCTTGTACCTGTCCTTGGCCTTGGCTCTGTCCTTAGCGGCCCTGCTCCCTGGCATGCCCACTCCCCCACCAACCATTCCCCATCTTACTAATCCAAGACCACCCTACTGGTCTCCCATATCCCTCAGCCCTTTTGTCAACTGTGGAGATGATGACACTCAATGGGTAACTGTGGCTTGTGGCTTAGGGAAAGCACTCCGGGTTTCCACCCCACAGGCTCAGTCTCTAGAGGGCCCTAATGTAAGACCACAGTCTCAGGCAAGCCATTCCAGAGCATGAGGCTGAAGGAGTGGCTGACAGCCCCGGGCCAGGCCGCACTGTCAGGTCCTCTCCTCAAGGTGGAGCTCTCCTCTCCGTCTCCACAGGAGTCAGCAATTCATTCCGCATGAGGGTGCACAGGCACACATAGGCACACACAGGCACACATGGGCATATGCAGGCACACGTGGGCACACACGGAGCACACACAGGCACACGTGGGCACACACACGAGCACACACAGGCACACTCGGGGCACACATGGGCCCGCGCAAGGACACATGGACATACACAGGCACATATGGGCACACACGGGCACACACGGTCACCCATGTGGGCAAACACTCCCAGTTACTCCAACCTACTCTGTACCTTCCCAACCTGGATCATCCCCATCTGGGCATCCTGGGTGGAAGGTAGGGCTCCCCGTAACCTGCCCGACTGAATAGAAAAAGAAAATAAATACAAATGGAGCCTTTCCTCAGCTTCTTGGGGAAGTCGTGGGTCGGCCAGAGGTTGGCAGGAACCAGCTGGGCTGGGTCAGCACCATGTGAATCAGGGGATTTGAGTATTGCTGGGTGAGAGGGTCTGTGAATCAGCACTGTGGAGATGTGGTGTTTAACGTCACAGAATCTCAGAATCGCAGGCCCTGGGGATCGCTGAATCAGGGACCTTGGAGATCACTTGGTTAGAGGACTTGGGGATGAGAATTGTTGACTTGGAGGCGGGGAACAAGCACAGCTGTCCCCAGCCTCCTACAGATGTCTCCAAATCCCGGGCTGCACCAGCGGAAGCCCCAGCCTGACATCCCTGCTGCTGTCAGCCTCACCCCCTTCCTGTCTGCGCGGCCCACCATCCCCAGTGACCTTCAGCTCAGCCACAGCCATTAGCCCCTGCTGCTCAGAAGCCACGCAGGCTCATTTTTGTGAAGAGGACAAAGCTCATCAGCTCTCCCTCTGCCGAGCCCCGCACTGCCAAGCTCCTTTCCTTTCCAGTCTCCCCAAGGGGAGCCGCACTCCACGCACACATAGTAAAAAACATCTAGGCACAAGCCCCGATCCACAGCTATTGTTTGTTTGTAAATGATGTCGATGACAGTGCCAAGATGACTGGCTTCCTCCTGGGTGGCTCAGGGCTCCCAGAGAGCTTGAGATGGTGGATTGGAAGCAGCTGGCCTCCCGAGGCCCGTCCCAGCGCGGCCACCACCCGCCTTCCCGCGGTGCCTCTCGCTGGCCAGAGCAGCCACAGAATCTGCCTGGATTCAGGGAGTGGCATGGGGTGTGTGGGGGGAGGTGACGACTGCTCTAAGAAACAGCTTTGAGGCCGGGCGCGGTGGCTCAAGCCTGTAATCCCAGCACTTTGGGAGGCCGAGG
>NW_016107316.1:1590146-1594238 GCF_001604975.1 Cebus imitator
AAAAAAAAAAAAAAAAAAAAAAAAAAAAAAAAAAAAAAAAAAAAAAAAAAAAAGAAACAGCTTTGAAGATGAGAAGGCGTCATGATCCCAGAAGTGGGGCAACCTCAGAATTGGGAAAAGGCAGAACCAGCTTCCCCCCGAGTCTCCGGAAGGAAGACAGCCTGCAGATCTTCAATTGTTGCGCAGGGAGCGCTGCTGCGGATTTCTGACCTCCAGAACTATAAGATGGTAAGTGTGTCTCTCAAATAACAAATTAGTGGCTTAAAACCACTAAATCTGTGGTAACTTGTGACAGCAGCAATAGGAAATTGATACAAGAATGTACCCGACTATTATCATATGTGTTAGTGTTGTCAGAGCAGCAAGAAACAAGACGTCGCCTTTGGCTTCCTTTAGCAAAAACAAAACAAACAAAAGAAAAACCAGAAAATGTACGAAAAGATTCTGTCCCAGCTCTCAGGATAAAAGTGCTGAGCCACCACTCACAGGAGGGAGGAAACATGGAGGCTCTGTCTGGATCAGCGGGGCAAGAAGTTCCTGCCCTCCTCTCCGGGCACCTGCCTGGCAGAGGCTCATGCAAGTCCCAGGCTCCATGAACCTGGATCCCAACTTCACTGGAAAGGGAAATCCAGACCCAGCCTTGCTCTACCTGTGATAGCTAGGAGGGGGGATTGTTGGGCCAGGAAGCCACTCCAATGGGGACCTGCTGGAGCCCAAAGCCCCGTTCTAGTAAGCAGCAGCAGGTGCAGAACTTAAACCTGCGGCCCCACAGCCACGCCTTCCCCTAGGCCACCGCTGCTCTCAGAGGCAGGCGGGTGAGGAGGCGTGTGTGGCCTGAGCAGGATGCTAGAGCGTCAGGGAAGGTGAGGCAGGAGGAGGTGCTGGCTGCGGCAGGCACAGCCCTGGGGTCAGGAGGAGAAGCCGGAGAAGCTCTCGACATCCAGGGCCTACGTGCTGGGGACTCACGGGCCACATTTGGCCACAGACGGTTTTATTCTGCTTGCAGGTTTTCTGTTTGTTGGGCTGTATAATGGCTACAATATACTGAAGACATTAATGAGATGGATTTGCAGTTTCCTTTCAAATCATGTTTCTTTGCAGCCTCCCATCTCCAAAGTGAGGAATGAGTTCATGGCCTCAGAGGAGGAGGTGAGGCTTCTACCCAGTACCAGCTAAAAGGTCTTCACTTTGAGACTGAAAGTCCACTTTTTAGAGCATGGAGAACGGGGTTGGCAAATGTTTCTGCGGAGGGCTGGGTAGGAAACCTTTTAGGTCAGTGGGTTTGTGGTCAGAAGGTTTGTGGTAACTCTATGCTGTTGTTGAAACATGAAAGTGAGCGGACATGGCTGTGATTCAATAAAACTTTATCGGTCCTGCAATTTGCACTTCATATAATTTTCACATGTTATGAAACATTATTTCTGTTTTGATTTTTTCCAACTATTTAAAAATGTAGCAACCGTTTTCAGGTAGCTGGCTATACAAAAGACATGGCAGGCTGTTTTTGATCCATGAACTGCCGTTTACAGGTCCTTTTTCTAAGGCGAGACTAGACTTAGAGTGACCAGTCACCCAGCCTTGCCTGGGAGCTTCCGCTTTAGCAGGAGACTGCTCTGCTCTGTCGGTGCTTAGATGGAGAGATGACCCAGGTGTGTCTGCTTTGGGTCTTCCCTGGCTCCCAGGTGACCTCACCTGGAGTTAGGAGGTTCTGAGGGGACAGGGGCTGTGTCCTGGTAACAGAGGCTGCTGGAAAGATGGACTGGGCCCAGGATGGGTTGAGAGACACAGCCAGACCTCAGGGGGTTCCTACAGAACAGGTGAAAATGAAGGAGGGTCCTGTGAGAAGGAAGGACCTTGAACCTGACAGGGCTAAGAGACAGCAGGTCTCAGACCTCTAGCCTCAGCCATCACCAGGCCAAGCAGGGACAGGCAGATCTGGGGTGTGGGCCCAGTGGCTAAAGGAGCCAGCTTGACAGTCCCCAGCCAGCCCATGTCACTCAGTTTTATCTCCTGCCTGACCCCTGCAGACTCCAGATTTCCAATCCCTGGTAGGCAGCTGGGAGGAGTGGAAAGGGAATACTGGGCGCCAGGAAAATGGGGTTCTCGGAAGATGCCTCAGGCAGCCCCAGGCTATGTCTCCATCACTAATAAAGTCCCGAAGCAAGCCTGTGCCCATCCACTGCGGTGATGGTTGCTACGTGATGTTACCGTCATCAAGCCAAGCCTGCGGTAAGGCCAACCCCTAAAGGCAACCAGGACTTCAGCCAAGTTCAAGTCCTGCATTGCATCAATACTTTACATGGACTATGAGCAAGTCAGTTCTCCTCTCTGAGTTTTACTGTCTTTGTCCATATAATGAGGTGGGGTGGGTTTCTTACTGGATCTGAACATCTGACTATTATTATTATAATTTTTTTTTGAGACAGAGTCTCAGTCTGTCACACAGGCTGGAGTGTAGTGGTGCAGTCGGCTTACTGCAACCTCCAGCTCCTGGGTTCGAGCGATTCTCCTGCCTTAGCTCTCAGAGTAGCTGAGACTACAGGCATGCCCCACCACGCCCAGCTAATTTTTGTGTTTTTAGTAGAGACGGGGTTTCACCATGTTGGCCAGGTTGGTCTCCTGACCTCAGCTGATCTGCCCGCCTCGGCCTCCCAAAGTGCTGGGATTACAAGCGTGAGCCACTGCACCCAGCCAACATCTCAGTTTTAAAATCTCAAGCTAGTACCAACCGGTAAGAAAGAAAGCAACTTCTTCAAATCGAAAAAGCCTCTCTACTAAGCCCTTGCATAACTATAAAAAGAAAATTAGCTAGGTGAGCACGGAAATCCTGTTTTTAGGGCAAATTTCCTTTGGGTTATAAACAAGCAGTTCTTAGCGGAAGGCCCCCCACACTGGACCTGGGAGGCCCACACCACTTTACCCTTGACCCAAATGCACTGATGTTGGCACTAAAGGATGTGACATGCTGGAGGGAGCTCAGGTTCCTGGTGATAGCCGTTGCCAAGGTAACAGCAGACCAGGCTGCAAACAGGTAGAAACAACAGGCTCTTCTTATTCACCTTGGAAATTTCCAGGAAGCTGATTAAATCTTCTACCACAGATGGGAGCCAAGAAGCCTTCTTCTTAGGAAACTCACAGCTCAAAGTCACCCTTGCTGGGCTGGGAATCAGAAGGCTGGGCTCTCGTGTTTGTGCCGCAATCACAGGCACACCTTCCCCCACTGGACTTCAGATACTGTGCGGTTTTTACAAGTGGAAGGTTTGTGGCAACGCTGTGTCGAGCAGGCCTGTCAGCACCATCCTTCCAACAGCACCTGCTCACTCTGCGTCTTGTACTACATTTTGATAATTCTCGAAATATTTCCGACTTTTTCATTATTGTTATATCTGCGATGGTGATGTGTGATCAGCAATTTTGGGTGTTATTTGATGTTACCACTGTAATTGTGTTGGGGCACCATGAACCATGCCTATAAGATGGTGAACTTAATAAATGCCATGTGCTCTCACTGCTCCACTGACCAGCCATTCCTCCATCTCTCTCTCTCTCTCTTCTTTTTTTTTCTCCCTCTCCTTGGTTCTCCTTATTCCCTGAGACACAACAAATGTTGAAATTAGGCAAATTAACAACTTTACAATGGCGTCTGAGTGTTCAAATGAAAGGAAGAATCACAGTCTCTCCCTTTACTTCAACAGCTAGACGTGATGAAGCTAGTGAGGAAGGCACACTGAAAGCTGAGAACGGCTGAAAGCTTGGCCTCTTGTGCCGACTGCCCAGTTGTGAATGAAGGCGGAGAAAAAGACGTTCCTGAAGGAAATTAAAAGTGCTACTCCAGTGAACACACAAATAATAACAAAGCAAAGCAGGCCGGGCTCGGTGGCTCACGCCTGTAATCCCAGCACTTTGGGAGGCCGAGGCGGGTGGATCACGAGGTCAAGAGATCAAGACCATCCTGGTCAACAAGGTGAAACCCCGCCTCTACTAAAACTATAAAAAATTAGCTGGGCATGGTGGCGCGTGCCTGTAATCCCAGCTACTCAGGAGGCTGAGGCAGGAGAATTGCCTGAACCCAGGAGGTGGAGGTTGCTGTGA
>NW_016107316.1:1594268-1602507 GCF_001604975.1 Cebus imitator
AAAAAAAAAAAAAAAAAAAAAAAAAAAGAAAGAAAGCAAAGCAGACTCATGGCCAAAAGGGAGAAAGTTTTTGTGGCCTGGACAGAAGCTCAAACCAGCCACCATATTCCCTTTAGCCAAAGCCGAATCCAGAGCAAGGCCCTAACTCTCTGTGAAGCTGAGAGAGCTGAGGAAGCTGCAGAAGAAAAGCTTGCAGCGAGTAGAGGTTGGTTCATGAGGTTTGTATTAGTTCGTTTTCACACCACTAGAAAGAACTGCCTGAGACGACTGGATAATTTATTAAGAAAAGAGGTTTGAGTGACTCACAGTTCCACAGGTATAACAGGAAGCATGACTGGGAGGCCTCAGGAAACTTACAATCATGGCAGAAGGTGAAGGGGAAACAAGGACCTTCTTCACATGGTGGCAGGAGACAGAGCTGGGAGCAGGGGAAGTGCCACACACTTTTAAACCATCAGTTCTCACGAGAACTCATTCACCATCACAAGAACAGCAGGGGGGAGATCCACCCCCATGATCCAGTCACCTCCCACCAGCCCCTCCTCCAATTAGACGTGAGATTTGGATGGGGACACAAATCCAAACCCTATCAAGGTTGAAGGAAAGAAGCCAGAACGTAAAAGTGCAAGGTGGAGCCGCAGGTGCTGGTGAAGAAGCTGGAGCAAGTCATCCAGAAGATCCAACTGACATCGTGATGAAGGGGGCTCCACTGAACAACGGATTTTCAATGTAAATGAAACGGTCATCTGTTAGAAGAGGATACCACCTAGGACTTTCATAGCTAAAAAGGACAAGTCAATGCCTAGCTGTAAAACTTTAGAGGACAGGCTGCCTGCCTTGTTAGGGGACAATGCAGCTGGTAACTTTAAGTTGAAGCCAATGCTCATTTACCATTCCAAAAATCCTAGGGTCCTTAAGAATTATGCTAAATCTACTCTGTCTGTGCTTTGTAAACGAAATCATCAAGCCTGGATGACAGCACCGCGTTTACAGCATAGTTTATTGACTATATTAAGTCTACTGTTAAGACCTACTGCTCAGAAAAAAAAGATTCCTTTCAAAATATTACTGTTCATTGACAATGTACCTAGCCTTTGATGGAGATGTACTGGAGGTTAATGTTGTTTTCATGTCTGCTAACACAAAATCCATTCTGCAGCCCACAGATGGAGGAGTAATTTCAAGTGGAATTATTTAAGAAATACATTTCATAAGGCTACAGCTGTCATAGCTGCCATAGATAGTGAATCCGCTGATGAATCTGGGCAAAATACTTTGGAAGCCTTCTGGAAAGGAGACATCATTCTAAATGCCATTAGGAGCATTCATGATTTATGGGAGGAGGTCAGAATATCAATATTAACAAGTGTTTGGAAAAAGTTAATTCCTCTCCTCATGGATGACTTTGAGGGGTTCAGTGGATAAAGTAATTGCAGATGTGGTGGAAACATCAAGAGAACTCGATCCTAAGCAAATAAACGTGGGACTGGAAAACCAAATACCACATGTTCTCACTTATAAGTGGGAGCTAACTATCGGGTACACATGGACATAAAGATAGTGATGGACACTGGGAGCTACTAGATGGTGGAGAGAGGGAAGGGGACAAGGGTTGAAAAGCTGTTGGGTGTTATGCTCAGTGCCGGGGTGACGGGATCAGACATACCCGAGACCACAGCATCATGCAATGTGCCCAAGTAACAAACCTGCACACGTGCCCCCTCAATCTAAAATAAAAATTGAAAAGAAAACAAGAGAGAGAACTGGGATAAGAGGTGGAGCCTGAAGCTGTGACTGATCTCAAGATAAAACTGGAATGCGCTGGGTGCCATGGCTCATGCCTGTAATCCTAGCACTTTGGGAGGCCAAGGTGGGCAGATCATGAGGTCAAGAGATCAAGACCATCCTGGCGAACATGGTGAAACCCCGTCTCTACTAAAAGATACAAAAATTAGCTGGGCGTGGTGGCGCATGCCTGTAGTCCCAGCTACTGGGGAGGCTGAGGCAGGAGAATTGCTTGAACCCCGGAGGCGGAGGTTGCAGTGAGCCGAGATTCCGCCACTTCACTCCAGCCTGGCGGCAGAGTGGAGTGAAAAACAAAAAAAAAAACAGAAAAAAAACAAAAAAACAAAAAACTGGAACGGATGAGGAGTTACTTCTTATGTGATGAGCAGAGCAAGTGGTTTCTTGAGACAAAATCTACCTGGAAAAGATGCCGTGGAGGCTGCTGAAATGACGACAAAGGATTTAGAATATTCCATAAACTTACTTGATGAAGCAACGGCAGGTTGAGAGGAGTGACTCTAGATTTGAGAGCAGTTCTACTGTGGGTAAAACGCCACCAAACAGCATCACATGCGACAAGGAAGTTATTTCATGAAAGGAGGCACCAGCCGACGCAGCAAGCCTCACTGCTGTCTTACCTTAAGACATTGCCACAGCCTCCCCCGCCTTCAGCAGCCACCACGCTGATCAGCCAGCAGCCATCAGCATCAAGGCAAGACCTTCCACCAGCAAGATTAGGACTCACCGAAGGCTCAGATGATCATTAGCAGTTTTAAGCAATAAAGTATTTTTATTTCTTGTTTTGAGACAGAGTCTTGCTCTGTAGCCCAGGCTGGAGTTCAGTGGCACAATCTCAGCTTACAGCAACCTTTGCCTCCCAGGTTCACTTGATTCTCCTGCCTCAGCCTCCCAAGTGGCTGGGACTATAGGCACACACCACCACACCTGGCTAATTTTTGTATTTTTAGTAGAGATGGGGTTTCGCCATGTTGCCCAGGCTGGTCTCGATCTCCTGACCTCAAGTGATCTGCCCGCCTCGACCTCCCAAAGTGTTGGGATTATAGGCATGAGTCATTGTGCCCAGCCACATATTTTTAAATTAAAGTATGTACACTAGGTTTTTAGACACAATGCTATCGATACTGTTGTAGACTTAATAGACTTCAGTACACTGCAAACATAACTTTTATATGCATTGGGAAACTGAAAACTTCATGTGCCTTACTTTGAGATACTTGCTTTAGTGCAGTAGTCTGGAGCTCAACCTGTAATATATCCAAGATATGCTTGCATTTTGCTGTGTTCCTCCAGGAAATTACTTTTTCTCTGTTTCTCCAGCTGGAAGGATTATGTCAAATCTGGGGAAAGGCCCTTGAAGGATTTCATGGGACCCCTCAGGGGACACTGTGGGCAGGGAAATGGTATTTTTTTTTCAAGGGAAATCTTTTATTTTTGTGGCAGAAAATTTTGAGCATTTAATGGCAAAGAATACTATAAGCAAAATAATATTTCTTTTGAAAAAAGAAATGTAAAACAAAAACGTAATGGTAGGAAAATGTTAACTCCTTTAGCCTATGAATTTGTTGCAACATGAATAAAATTACTGATAGGTTCAGTTAGGAGTATCTTTATTTTCTCTTTGTAGGTGAATATTAGGGTGTTTTGTGTAGTTCTGATAACAGTGTGTAGCGTATAGAAACGTTCTTTCCAGTTTTGCCTGTCTCCATCTGGGCATGCCAAATTTCAATTACGGTTTAAGCCATAGAGGACCTCTTATCCCTTCTTGCCTTTTGGCTAAGATTAAGTATAACAGTGGATCTTTTGTCTTAATCAAATTACCATACCTGTACTATCTCATTCCAGAGGGCCAGTGAAAAAGAAATGTATTTACAAGGATTATATTAAAATCATCAATTACATGGACCAGGCGCAGTGGCTCATACCTGTAATCCCAGCACTTTGGGATCCTTCTGAGGCAGAAGGATCACTTGAGCACAGGAGTTCAAGACCAGCCTGGGCAAGATAACAGGACCCCATCTGTACAAAAAAATTAAAAAATTAGCTGGATGTGGTGGCACGTGCCGGTAGTCCCAGCTGCTCAGGAGGCTGAGGTGGGAGGTTTGCTTGAGCCCAGGAGTTTGAGGTTACGGTGAGCTGTATGATAACGCTGCACTCCAGCCTGCACAACAGAGTGCAGCCTCATCTCTTTTTTAAAAAGTTAGCAAATATATAAAGAACACTACTTTAGGAAATATCGTTTTTGTTTTATTGAGACAGAGTCTCACTCTGTTGCCCAGGCTGGAGTGCAATGGTGCAATCTCGCCTCACTGCAACCTCCGCCTCCCAGGTTCAAGTGATTCTTGTGCCTCGGCCTCCCAAGTAGCTAGGATTATAGGCACCCGCCACCGTGCCCAGCTAATTTTTATATTTTTAGTAGAGACAGAGTTTCACCATGTTGGGCAGGCTAGTCTCAAACTCCTGACCTCAGGTGATCTGCCTGCCTCAGCCTCCCAAAGTGCTGTGATTACAGGTGTGAGCCACCGTGCCTAGCCTAAGAAATAAAGTTTTATCTCACTCAATAAGAGCAAGTGGAGCATCGACTAAATAAAAGCAATTACGCTAAAAACATATTAATCAAAATTACTTTTAAAGAGAAAAAACAGGCAAACATCCTCTGCTGTGGGGCCGGCTGCTGTGAATGCTGAGTTATACCTACCTGCACGTGGCTCTGGGTCTGGGAACCCTCACAGTTTGGCCCACCTCCTCCCTGGGTACCTGATGACCCCTGGGTCCCTGGTCATCCAGGGCTGTGCAGGGACAAAGGGCCCTTCGGGAAATGCTAGAACTTAAACTCTGCTTCCTCCAATTTCTGTCTGCAGCAGTCATTTCATTTCTTAGTTTGCTGAGCTTTTTCTCCGTGGAAAGAGCTGCCAGCCGCCTTCGGTGAGCTTCCGCCTCACTGGAGGTACTGCGGTTTCCGTAGGAGGAGGGGGTTCCCTCCAGGTCCTCCCCAAGGTCGTGGGCATCTTCCTGCAGAGTCGTGCTTCTTGGTGTGTGGCTGAAGCTTTTGTGCACACGGGGAAATGTCTTCTCCATTTCTAAGCAGTACATTTCCTCCTCTATGACTTTTCTGTGAAGCTTCTCCCATCTTCTTAACGTAGGTCAGGCAGGATTGGGAGTTTCGCCTGAAACTTCTGAGTCTCACTTGCAGCCTGTGGCCTTGCAGACTGGAAAGACACTGGCTCAGCTTGCAGACTCTTCATTTGAACTGGAAGCGCTGTGTTTGTTTCATTGTCTTCATGTGACTTATCTGGCTTTTCTCCCTCAAGCCTTCTTAAAGAATCGTCTAAGCTAACAGCACTGATTGTTTCTTCAAATCATTTTCTCACAGATTGTCTTGGTCTCCATTTTCCAGTGCCCTCTTTCTGTCTGATTCCACGCTGTGATCTTCTCTAAAGCAAGCATGAAAGCTTATCTCCAGCACGTTTCCGTCAGAGGTCTCCGCGGGCTCTGTCACCGAATCCTGTCCTATGTGCAAGTTCTGGTTTCCAAGTCTTCTCTCTGTGCCTTCGTTCCTTAGTTCCTGTCCTTTCTCCTTCTGTGCCATAGTTGCTGGGGAGAACAGTTGGTATGATCTAGATTTTTTTGTTTTTTTGAGATGGAATCTCGCTTTTGTTGCCCAGGCTAGAGTGCAGTGGTGCGATCTTAGCTCACTGCAACTTTTGCTCCCTGGGTTCAAGTGATTCACCTGCCTCAGCCTGAGTAGCTGGGATTACAGGCATTGGCTATCACATCTGGCTAGTTTTTGTGTTTTTAGTAGAGACAGGGTTTCACCATGTTGGCCAGGCTAGTCTCGAACTCCCAACCTCAAACGATACACCCGTCTCGGTCTCCCAAAATGTTGGGATTACAGGTATGAGCCACCGTGCCTGGCCTGATCTGGCCTGATCTCCCTGCAAATCTCATGTTGAAATGTGATCCCCAATGTTAAACGTGGGCCTGGAAGGAGGAGTTTGGGTCTTGGAGGCCGATCCCTCGTGAATGGCTTGGTGCTGTCCTTGCAGTGGTGAGTGAATCCTCACTCTATGAGTTTATGCCAGATCTGATTGTTTAAAAGAGCCTGGCCTCTCCCCTCTCCCTCTCTTGCTGCTGCTCTTGCCATGTGACATGCTAGCTCCCTCTTCACCTTCCACCATGACTGGAAGCTTCCTGAAGCCTCACCAGCAGCAGATGATGGCACTGTGCTTCCTGTACAAACTGCAGAAATGTGATCCAAATAACGTCTTTTCTTTATCAATTACCCAGCTTTGGGTATTTCTTAATAGCAATGCAAAATGGGCTAATTCTGCAGTTTTAGGTTTCCCTGAAGATGAGTGAAGAAGAAGGTTTTTATCCAAACCATTGGTATTTTTTTTGGAAGTCATTCCACATTATTTGGAGATGCTTTGAGGATGTGTTTGGCCTCAGTCACGTGGGACTGGTGGATTCGGATGCTTCATTCAGGGGCCCTGTCTGTGCACCAAGGTGAGTTCGTGTCACCACATGGAATGAAGGTTTGGGGGCTCATTACCTATTTTTTTCTAGAGGGTCTATCTCATCATCAAGTGAAGAGGCAGACCTGCCACATCTTCAAGGGCTGCCAAGCAGTTTGTAACTTCAGGGGCCTGACTCCCATGGCAGGGGATCGAGGGCTCCCCACCTGTGCCATCACTCAACACTGCTCCCTGACTTGACTCTTCTGCTCAGGCAGAAGATCTCTTGGCTAGTTCTTTCTTCCTTTTTAACATATGTCTAGTCTTTACATAAAGTCAATCATAGCAGCACTTACCAGAATCTTCCAAGCAAACCTAGAGCCTTGGGCCTCATCTTTCAGACCACGCCAGCAGAGCATGGCACAGCAGCCCCAGGCCTGGCCAGAAGGTCACACGCTGACCATCAGCAGGCCTTCCGCAGCAACGAGGGGCCCCACAGCTCTGCCTGTGTTTGCCAGTGTCCTGTCGGTTACAACTGACCACACGGAAGCCCAAGCAAGTGCCCAGCCACCAGGGCAGCCCACCATGGGCTGGAGAGGGGAGGCCAGGCTCCACAAGCCAGTGCCTTCTGGTTGCTTGCTCTGGCCACTGTGAAATGGACCATGATCCCATGTCTAGCACACTGGGAAAATAGGAAAAGCCGAGGCAGCATAGCCCCTCTTGGGCCTCCAGGAAACCTAAAGGAACAAAGCAGGGCCCAGCCAGGACTCCTGCTGTGCTCACAAGCACATGAGGGCACGTGGAGGGTGCGGAGGCTGGGTAGGGGCCTTGAGTTCCGCGTCCCCAGGTAAGGCTCCTTCTTCTCATGTCAGCTGTCTCCTGCCACTGGAAGCCCAGCCTGCCTACAAGATCATAGGGCCTTTTCTAAAGTCCCCTTTCTCGCTGCTCCCTCTCCTCGTTCCTGAAGGCCCCTCCTTCATTTGTGTCTGCTCATCTGCTGGGCAGGGGCAGAGGACCAAAGGGCCTCACAGAAGGCTTACTTTTCATTCAGAAGAAATTGGGAGAAATCCATGGAACAGGCAGCGTCTGAAGGTTTCCTGGGTGTTCAGTGGAACTGCTTTGTCCCTGTCTAATCCAAGCACTCCGGGAGGGGAGAGGAAATTCTCTTGGCGTAACCAAGACCAGACTCCACCAGGTTTTGAGCATGCAGCTCCCCAGCTTGCCTGGGGTCCACTGAGGCCGCCGAGTCTTCAGAACTGTGCTCTCTGGAGTGGCTGTCCTAGCAGTGGGGCCTTCTTGCCTTCTTTCCACGGAACTTATCACCTTGTATTTATTTATTTTGTTTTTCTTTTTTTGTTGTTGTTTGTTTTTTTGAGACAGAGTCTTACTCTGTTGCCCAGGCTGGAATGCAGTGGCGCAATCTCAGCTCACTGCAACTTCCACCGCCTGGGTTCCAGCGACTCTCGTGCCTCATCTTCCCGAGTAGCTGGGATTACAGGCTGCATCATCACATCTGGCTAATTTTTGTATTTTTAGTAGAGACAGTGTTTTACCATATTGACCAGGCTGATGTCCAACTCCTGACCTCAAGTGATCCACCTACCTTGGCCTCCCAAAGTGCTGGGATTACAGGAGTGAGCCACCGCACCTGGCCCACCTCTTAGTTCCTTAAACCACATCTCCTTCTCTAGGCCTCTCTGGCAGCTTCAGCCTGGAGCCCCCTTGCCCAATCACCTGCCCATCTGCAGTGATTTCCCCTTGGGTCTGGGGACCTGGATGGTTACCTGGAAGCAGGACACAGGTCCCCTGGGATGTGGGGAACTGAGGGTGGGACTTGGCCTAGTGGGGAAGAATGAGAGGACCAAATGCATGATGGGAGCCAAGAGGTCTCGGAAGTCAGGTGAAGGATGCAGGGAGGAGGGCCACACTGCTGCAGCCCCCACTCCCTGCACCTGTGCCCCGCAGCCCCCCTGCACCTGTGC
>NW_016107316.1:1602954-1604821 GCF_001604975.1 Cebus imitator
GCAGCCCCCCTGCACCTGTGCCCCGCAGCCCCCCTGCACCTATGCTCCGAAGCCCCGCTCCCTGCACCTGCGCCCCTGCTCCCTGCACCTGCACTCCGCAGCCCTGCTCCCTGCACCTGCGCCCCTGCTCCCTGCACCTGCACTCCGCAGCCCCTGCTCCCTGCACCTGTGCTCCACAGCCCCGCTCCCTGCACCTGCACTCCGCAGCCCTGCTCCCTGCACCTGTGCCCCTGCTCCCTGCACCTGTGCTCCACAGCCCCCCTGCACCTGCACTCCGCAGCCCTGCTCCCCGGCCTCTGGTGGAGGCCTGATGTAAAACTGATCACCACACTGCCAGCTCTGGAACCACAGCCAGGGCTGCCAGCATAGTGATCAGTTTTATATCAGGTTTCCGCTCAAGATTTCATCGGAACAAATGTTTCCTCAGCTACAAAAATCAGTCACCACTGAGCAGGACACTTGTAAACAAGGTTAAAATGGTAAATCCTATATATATATTTTGGATTTATATATAGGATTTATATATTTGGATTTACACATATATTTTGCCACAATAAAAAAAATCAATCAATCAAATGTCAGACCAGGTCATCTCTAAGACTCTCTAAGGTGCTCAGATTCTACTATCTCACACTTGTCTTTAAGTTAAAAAAAAAAAAAGATGCTCAGATTCTACACTGTAAAGTCTAAGATGTCACCTTTGGCTGGGCGCCGTGGCTCACACCTGTAATCCTAACACTGTGGGAGGCCAAGGCAGGAGGATTACCTGAGGTCAGGAGTTCAAGACCAGCCTGGGCAATGTGGTGAAACCCCATCTCTACTAAAAGAAAAATACAAAACTTAGCTGGGTGAGGTAGCAGGCGCTTCCCAGCTACTCGGGAGGCCGAGGCAGGAGGATCACTTGAACCCGGGAGATGGAAGTTGCAGTGAGCAGAGATGGTACCACTGTACTTCAGCCTGGGTGACAGAGTGAGACTGTCTCAAAAAAAAAAAAAATGCATGGAGAAAAGAGTTGGAAAGAGACATTTTGGCAATAGCGGCCAAAAATCAGAGAACGGCCCTTATCTTATTTTTTGTTGTCTCCAAATGCAGTCTCCCAAATAGGATGAGAAGTCAAAGGAATAAATACATACAAAGGTTAAATCCAAATACTTATGTAACAAGGTAAGAAGGGTGTTTTAAACACATCTCTTTAGCAACTGGCATCAGAATTCCTCTTGGCAAGGGGTAGAGGACTGTCTTTGTCCAGAGATACTGTAAGTGGTGCCTAGTGTGAGTGACAGGCCAAGGCTCTGGGCCTCTAGGAGGGAGGGAGCTGTTGTGCATAAGACTGAGGGGACAATCCGCTATTTTTGTTCCTAAGCAGGGAAGGGGTAGAGGAGGCCCCTCAGATGGGGGAGGAGGGGAAAGAGGAGGGAGATAGAGCACGGGATGTTGGAGAAGGCTGGGTGGTGGGGAAGAGCAGCAGCGTCAGCACTGGGCGGCTGTGCCCACCGCACAGTGCGGAGGTGGTCAGTGCTGCCCAGGGAGGTCTTCTTGCCAGGATAGAAGGGCTGAGAGGGCCTGAGATTTACACCTGGGCAGAATTCCCAAGGAAACAGAGCCCAGAGGCTGCAGCGGGCCTGGGAGCTTGGCAAACTTGGGCAAGACTCTGAGCCTTCTCTAGCCGTGGATCTGGGAGGGCTGAGTGGACATGACCCAGCTTCCAGGGCCCAGGCATCTGAGTGACACCTAAGGAAGGTAGGGACAGGCTGGGAGCGGCGGCTCATGCCTGTAATCCCAGCACTTTGAGAGGCCGAGGTGGGTGGATCACTTGAGGTCAGGAGTTCGACACCAGCCTGGGCAACATGGTGAAACCCTGTCTCTA
>NW_016107316.1:1604896-1616939 GCF_001604975.1 Cebus imitator
AAAATACAAAAATTAGTTGGGTGTGGTGGCACACATCTGTACTCAGGAGGCTGAGGCAGGAGAATTGCTTGAACCGGGGAGGCGGAGGTTGCAGTGAACCAAGATCGTGCCACTGCACTCCAGTCCAGAGTGAGGCTGTGTCGCAAAAAAACAAAAAGAAGAAGGTGGGGACACTGCGCCCTGGGATTCCAGTGGAAAATGATCTTCTGCTGCCTAATCAGCCCCCAGCTGGGCCTGCAAACCTGGCTTCGGGTTGTACAAGCCCCTGGGGGAAGTGAGGGCCCCTCCCCAAGAGGGGAAATCCTGCCCCGCCTCGACCACCCTCTGATGGCTTTGTTGTTTCCAGAGGGGAGAAGGGGGGACCCTCTGGACATAGGGGGTTTCCCAGGCCCTTCCGCACTGAGGACCTGTTTCCTCCTCAAAAACATCCTGCCAGCCCGGCACAGCTGCAGCTGTGCCCAAAATAACCTCACAGCAAGGGCTGGTTCAGCCTCCTCAGTTAAAAATAGCCTGCGGTGGCCGGGCATGGTGGCTCACGCCTGTAATCCCAGCACTTTGGGAGGCCGAGGCAGGCAGATCATGAGGTCAGGAGATCAAGAACATCCTGGCTAACACGTTGAAAACCCGTCCCTACTAAAAATACAAAAAATTAGCCAGGCATGGCGGCAGGCACCTGTAGTCCCAGCTGCTCGGGAGGCTGAGGCAGGAGAATTGCTTGAACCTGGGAGGCAGAGGTTGCAGTGAGCCAAGATTGCACCACTGCGCTCCAGCCTGGGCCACAGAGGGAGACTCCGTCTCAAAATAAATAAATAAGTAAAACCTGCAAGCTGCTGTGCCTGGACAGAGCTCGGGGCCCCAGGGGACTCACCCTCTCCAGGAGGGGAAGGCCTCCCTGTCCCCTGAGGCTAAGGGACAGGCAGCTCATGAGGGACTTCCTGGGTTCCAGCTGCTGCCCTCAGTTAAACTCTGAGTCAGCCCCGTGAAGTGGGCGCTGGCATGGCTTGGTTCTGTGTCCCCACCCAAGTCTCATCTCAAATTGTAATCCCCACATGGGGAGAGTGGGAGGTGATTGGATCATGGAGACTGTTTCCACCTGTGGTTCTCGTGATAACAAGTGAGCTCTCACGAGACCTGATGGTTTTACCGGGCAGTTTCCTCTGCTCTTGCTCATGCTCTCTCCCTCTCTCCACCCTGTAAAGAAGGTGTTTGCTTCTCCTTCCACCACGATTGTAAGATTCCTGAAGCCCCCCCAGCCATGCAGAACTGAGTCAATTAAACCTCTTTCCTTTACTGGTCTCGGGTATTTCGTTATAGCAGGGTGAGAATGGACTGATAGAGGCACCACTGTCATCATTGCACAAAAGAGGACACATATGCACAGAGAGGTTAATTAACTGGCCCAAAGTGCCACAGCCCAGGAGTGGCAGAGCCAGGCTCAAGCTGGGCAGTGTGGCCAAGTCTGTGGCCCTGGGTGTTCCTGTTCCTCCCTCTGAGCCAGGAAACAGTGTGGGGCTGAGCCTGCTCCCTCTGCTTGGGTAAGTCGCTGTCCCTCAGCCTCACTCTCCTCACAGGCAAAATTGGGTAAGCAGCCCATTTGTAGCTGGGATGTGAGGTCAGGTGCAGCCCACATGGTGCCCTGGCCCAGGTGAGGCGCTTCTGAGCAGGAGCCAAGCCAATTCCACAGGTGGGAACGCTGAGGTCCACAGGGAGGGGTGGGGTGCATCCGAGCGGAGAACCAGCCCCCAGGACTCCCAGCCCGTGCCCTTCACTGACATCTGTCCCTCATACCACTCACTCCTTATACTTGTATTCCATTTTGTACTTTTCAAAGCAATTTCTCATCTGCCTTCCCGTTTGAACTTAACAATCACCCAGAGGACGGGTCCTGAGCACAAACCGGCCCTGGGAGCCCCTGGCCTAAGGCTCTTCAATGGCTTCTTATTGGCCTTAAGTTCAAGGCCTGAGCCCTCACCAGGGCCCTCCTCCACCCAGCAGGGCCCTCCTCCACCGAGCAGGGCCCTCCTCCACCCAGCAGGGCCCTGTGCTCTGCCTGCCAGCCTTTCCCCCATCTCTGATCTCCCCTCTATGTGTGCTGGACTGGTCCCCTGTCTTCCTCTGTCCCTCACTGCTTTTGCGCTCCCTCTTCCCCGGCTAGGACACTCTCTGCCCTCTACCCAGGAACCCTGTTCCCCTATCCCACCCTCAGCCCCGGGGTGGCAGATCAAGGCCCCCTGATAGACTCACAACCCACAGATGGCCCTTTCTTCACAGCCTTCTCAGAGCTGGCAATGGTGGCATTATTTGCATTTTATCTACTTAAAACATTTTTATTTTGGGTTTAGGAGTGCATGTTCAGGTTTGTCATATAGGCAAATAGCATGTCATGGGGGACTTGTGTTCGGATTATTTTGCAACCCAGGTAATAAGCACAGTACCTGATGAGTGGTTTTGATCCTCACCGTCCTCCCTCCCTCCACGCTCCAGTAGGCCCTAGTGGGTGCCGTTCCCTTCTTTGGTGTCCATGTGTACTTACATTTTATCTGTTTAACGTCAGTCCGTCCAGTTCACACGGCCATGAACTCTAGGGGAAGGGTTCGTATCTGTTTTTCTCCATTTCTGGACCCTCAGGACACCAGGCCTAGCTCAGAGCCCACCATGTAGTCAGCCTTTGCGATATTCAGGTGGACAGGCCTCCCCACCACGGATGGGGACTGAACCCCGGATAATGAGGAGAGGATTGCCAGAGGTGGAGCTGGGCCCCGGGTGCCTGTCTGTCCCACCATGGCCACGACAGCCAGAGCGGAGTTAGGGACACAACCCTGGCGCATCCTGTCGGGCAGGAGGGGAGCCTGCAGGTGCCCAGAGGGCAAAGGTCACACTCCTGTCTTTGGTTTCTGTTAAATCAGATAATCTGTGTCAAGGCGACTTAAACAATCAGAGACGCCACAGTTCCCTCCCTTCCTGTAACATGCGGAGATGCACAGCCCCCTCCAGTCATTAACACATGGCCCGTTTATTCAGTCTCACAATGTGAGGAATTCAGTGAGGCTGGACTGAGCAATTTTCTGCTCCTTGTGGCTTTGACAGGGTCGCTAAGTGGTGTTCAGCTGGCAGAAGGGCTGGCCTGGCAGGTCTCAGACAGCTGCCCTCAGGCTGGGCACTCGGCAGAGTGAGGGTGACCTGGTCCTTGTCCCGCTCCATGGGACTCTCAGAGCCTCTCTGCACCTGGGGGTTGAACTTGGTTTCAAGAGACCAAGGCGGCAGGAGATCAAGACCATCCTGGCCAACATAGTGAAACCCCATCTCTACAAAAAATACAAAAATTAGCCTGGCGTGGTGGTACCTGCCTGTAATCCCAGCTACTTGGGAGGCTGAGGCAGGAGAATCGCTTGAACCCGGGAGGTAGAGGTTGCAGTGAGCTGAGACCATGCCACTGCACTCCAGCCTGGGCAACAGAGTGAGACTCTATCTCAAAATTAAAAAAAGAGAGACCAAGGTAGAAGCCACCAATCCTTGTATAGTCCGAGGCCAGTCTAGGCTGGCACAGTCACCCCTGCTGTACCCCACACAGGCCAGCCTAGGCTCACCTGGAGGACCAGACCCCACCTGTCAAGGAAGGTGTTACTGTCTCTGTCTCACAGATAGGAAGGTTGAGGCTCAGAGATGTGAAGCATTCAAGGTCACGGAACTTACCTGGGACTCACACCTGGAGATTCACACCTGGGACCACAGCCTAGAGTGTATGCTTAAAGTCCAGGCTCTGGGCTGGGCATGGTGGCTCATGCCTGTAACCCCAGTGCTTTGGGAGGCCAAGACAGGAACATCCCTTGAGGCCAGGAGTTCGAGACCAACCTGGGAAACATAGCGAGAATCTCTCTCTACAAAAATAAAAAATAAAATTAGCCAGGAGTGGTAGCACTGAGGCAGGAGAATCGCTTGAACCCAGGAGGCGGAGGTTGCATTGAGCCAAGATCATGCCACTACACTTCAGCCTGGTTGACAGAGCGAGACTCCATCTCAAAAAAAAAAATAAAAAAGACCGAGGTGGAAGCCACCAATCCTTGTAAAGTCTGGGCCCAGCTACCTGAGAGGTTGAGGTGGGAGGATTGCTTGAGCCCAGGAGTTTGAGGCTGCCGTGAGCCATCACTGAGCCATCGCCCTCTGGCCTGAGCAACAGAGTAAGACCTAGACTCTAAATAGACAAAGCCTGAACTCCCCTGCCAGGCTGCCCTCCGTCCTCCATGCTTGCTACGGTGGCGTGGATGGGTCAGGACTGACTGAGCCAACTCCCATCTCACCTGTGGTTCCCAGCCTGGCTGCTCACTGTATTATCAGGGGGGCCTGGCCCTGTCTGCTGGAGGCTGACTTGAATTGGTTTGAGGTGGAGTCTGGACATTGTTTTTTTGTTTGTTTGTTTGTTTGGTTTGGTTTTTTTTAGACAGAGTCTCGCCCTGTCACCCAGGCTGGAATGTAGTGGTGTGATCTCGGCTCACTGCAACCTCCGATTCCCAGGTTCAAGTGATTCTCCTGCCTCAACCTCCCAAGTAGATGGGATTACAGGCACACACCACCATGCCCAGCTAATTTTAGTAAAGACGGGGTTTCTCCATGTTGGTCAGACTGGTCTCGAGCTCCTGACCTCGTAAGCCACCCACCTCAGCCTCCCAAAGTGCTGGGATTACAGGCGTGAGCCACTGTGCCCGGAGACATTGATACTTTTTAAAGTGCTCACTGATTTCCATTAAAGCCAAGGGCTGAGAACCCCTGGTGACAACCAGAGGCTCCCCTCCCTTGCCTGCTCCTGCCTGGAGGGCCCCCCTGAGCATCCAGCCCGTCTCTCCGGTCAGCGGCGGGGGAAGGGAGGCTGGGATCTGCTTGGCAGTCATCCCTGGTGGAGGGGGACACGTGTAGCAGGGGCTGGACAAAGTGGCCCTCACCTGAGCAAGGCCAGGCCCGGTCCTGCCAGGGGCTGAGGATGAGGGCTCCAGTCCAGCACTGTCACGTGCTAGTTGAGGTTTCTTAACCTCCCTGAACGTCTACACAGTGTGGTTAATCATGACCGTCGTGCTGCCTTCATAGAGGGTTTTCAAGATGCAAAAGTGGGAACAAACATAAGAACGCTTAGTGAAACAAGGCCAGGCTGTTACGTGGACACTACAAAACCTCCCTGAAAGAAATTAAAGAACTAAATAAATGGAAAGAAGTCCTATGTTAACACTGGGAAGATTTAAAATTGTTCCTATGATGACTACTACCCAGATTGATGTGCAGATTCAATGAAACATTAGGTTTAAACAAATTCTTATGGTCAGAGACCAGAAGGCTTTCGGACAGCAAATATACTACCTGTGTCTCTGAAATGTGTCTTATAATTGAGGGCATGTCACACTTTAAGTGTCGCAGAGCCTCTTCGTCTGGGGCCCCCTCATGAGGTCGAGGGGTAAGCCCTTCCAGAGCCCATGCTCCTCCCAACATTGACAGGGCCTTCCTGAGCTTCCTCCCAGGGTCTGCCCTCCTGAAGCTGGCCTGGTTTGCATATCCCAAGGGGCAGCTGCTTGTGGGGCAGGGGGTGTGGACACTGGCAGGCTGGGACACGCATGTATGCATGAATGTGTACATATTTAGGGTACAGAGCAGAAGGGGGCGGGAGGGGCTGGCCCACCCCACACCGTGGTGTTGTAATGCAGAACTCCCAGGAATCCAAAAAGACTCCATTGAAAGCTGGCCTTCTGGGTCTCTGTGAAGGCATATTTATCAAGAGGCTGGAACACATTTTATTTAATCGTTTGCCAGCTATATGACTTTTAAATATTTAGACTTAGAGTAGGTGGGCCTCCGATTCTTCTCTTGCCTCAGCCCCTGGAAGGATTAGCGTAAGGTCTGCAGAGTACCCATTTCTCTGAAAACAACACCCATCTCAGGAATTGGTACAGGCAGGAATTGGTACATGTCTGCCTGGGCTGTCCAGTTCTTCCCTCAAGTTTCGGCCCAGATTCCGACTCTCCTGAGCAGACAGGCCCCGTGGCCTTTGTTCCTTCCCTCCCAGCACTCTGGCTAGAATGTATGGCCACATGGAGACCCGCTAACAGCAGGAGCTGGGGACTCTTCGAAGGCTCTGACCTTGGCCAACTCCCCCAAGGATTCCCAGACCCTGGCATGGGTGCCACCACAAGTGCCGCCCAGGGCAGGCTTGGTGGACACATCTCCAGTTCATTTGCCCACTTCAGTCTGGTTGCTTTAGATGCCCTTCCCTGGCATCTGTAATGCACCCACATACTACCTGGGGCTCTCAGTAGACTGCAGATTCCAGTTCTGCAGGTCTGGAAGGGGCCTAAGATTCTGCACTTCTAACCAGCTCCCAGGTGAGGCTGGTGCTGCTGGCTGGGGACCACACTTTGCATAATGAGGCCTCAGAGCTCCTTATCTTCCAGGAAGGCAAATGCAATAGATGCACTGCCTGTGGCCAATGCTTCCGCAAATGCTCTGATGTTGCAATTCTGAACCTGAACTGCACCTGCCCGACAGTCCTGTGGGAGAATTCATTAGGAAGTAGCAAAGCAGACTCCCCACTGAGGAGGGCGGTTCAGGGCTCGGGAAGTCAGGGAGGCTCAGAAGGGACACAAGGTGGCTGGGTGCCAGGCTGCAGCCTCTGGGCCCAGGGGCCTAGGTGCCAGGCTCAACATAGCTGCTGCTTGCCAGTGACCTCGCGTGACACCTCCTCTGTCTGTGCCTCAGCACCTCATGGGCACTATCTGCCATGAGAGTGAGATGGGAAACTCTTCCAAAGAAAGGCAGGCTGCAGGAGGCAGAGGTTGCAGCGAGCTGAGATCGCGCCATTGCACTCCAGCCTGGGCAACAAGAGTGAAACTCCATCCCAAAAAAAAGAAAGAAAGAAAGGAGGGCTGGACGCTGGCGAGCTGGCATTATTGGCAAGCGCAGGTGTGACCAGCTCTGACTGCAGACCAAATGCTGTTGTGCCCACTTTCCCTGCACCAGTGTCTTTAACCCTCAGGGTGACCATCAGAGGTGGGCACTGTTTTTATTACCTTTTCACAGAAGAGCAAACTGAAGCCCAGAGGACGCAATTGCTGTTAAGACCCCAGTTCCCCGCCCCCCACTGAACCCTCTTGTCACTCTGCCTCTCCAGCGTAAAGCTGTGGAACTGTCATAGGTTCATTGCCTGACGCATGCAGGAAGTCACTATTCAAGACCCTGTCTTGCAGCAGAGAGAGAGGTTTCATCGATGTAGGGCCACGAAGTCAGGAGATGGGAGGAAACCCAAATCCATCAACTCCCCAAGGAGTTTGGGCTAGAATTTTTAAGGGTTTTGAAGTGGGCCAAAGTGTGGAGGTCCTTGATAGGTGAAAGGGTGCAGTCATGGGTCAGGGAGGGGAAAAAACCACGCTCCCTCTGCGGGGGGCTTCAGGCTGGTTGGCTTCAGCTGTTCTGATGGAATTCGGGATCTGCCTAAGCAATTCTTGAACAAAATTCCTATGATTCAAATGTCAGAGATCCCATCTAGAGGAGCCACAGGGATGCAAATTGTCCGTACCTGGGGCTACGTGACTTTTGGTTACAAGGAAGTGGGCCAAACAAAGTACAGCCTGATGAATGCTTAATTAGAGCTACATTACTGTCCATTCCTGTTAACCCTGCAAAGTGAGGATGGCTTCAGCTGGAGCTGCACTAGGTGAAGAAAGAGAGAAGGGTGGGGTCCTCACCCCTGCCTTCCTCCCCAGACAGCAGCCTGCAAACCTCCTCGGGTCCCCTCTAGCTCCAGGGCTCTGGCTGCAGACAGATCAGAAAGGACCCTGGGTCTGTCCCGCCCCAGACAGGCAGCCTAGGGCCTTCAGAGCAGGTGCAGCCCAAATGTTCCCTAGAGATTTGGGGGTTGCTTGTTTTAAACCGCCCTGTTAGGTTTAAAACAATAACCTGAGATTTCCCCAGCCAAGTCCCTGCCTCATTGTGTTGCCGTGGTCTGTTCGCTTGTCTGTCTGATCCGCTCAACTCTGCACTCTCAGAAACAGGCTGTGTTCCCTCCTCCCTAGGTCTCCAGTTTCGTGTCTGGCATACAGTGGGTGCTGAACTGACTTGTACCTAGTTTCCGCTTCAGAGGTGCTGGGATGCAGTGGCAATGCGCTTCCAGATCTTGCCACCAGAGGGCAGGCGGGCACAGCAGCGGAGTGTGAGCAGCTCGTGAGGAAGTGGAGCTGGGTGTGTCCCTGTGCGTCCACCAGCAGGGCAGGAAAGGGCCAGGCGCGGAGGGTAAATGAGGACAGGGGCTTGGGGCAGTCTCTGCACTTCTCATGCCGATTCCAGAGCTTCCTTTTCTCTTCCTTCCCCTCCATTTTCCCCTGCCATCTCTTTTCCACTCCCTGTCTCCCCTTCCATGTTAACCAGGATCCAATTTTGACTTTGTGTGACTTTGGGCCAGAAACCTCTTCTCTCCAAGTTGTAGTTTTCTCATCTGTAAAACGGGGCAGTAATGCTGCTACCCAGTTCTGTGCTTTCCCTCGCTTCCCTTCCTCGGGGCTTGGGGCCCTCTGTGCAGGACCATGCTTCTCGGCTCTCAGCGGGGAGCTCCAGACTGTGACCCAGGCACAGCCAGGGGTCCCTTGAAGTAAGCTGCCTCTTCCTCAAGCTTCCTCTGCCTCCTGCCTCCTGGGACAGGACACCTGCAGGCCTGGCCCTGTGAGTTTGGGTGGGGCTGGCAGAGTGGGTGGGCTGGGAGCTGTGGCAGCTGTGCCGGGTACACACAGGACATCAGCTGGCCCTGTTCTGCTCAAGCATAGATGAGCAGGCAGGAATGAATGAATGAGTGAATGAATGAATGAATGAATGGGAGAAATTCAGGCATGACTTCGGCGTACTTGTAGCAAAGGGATTTTCATACCCACTGCCAGTGGAACCCAGAAGTCTTGGAGCCCAGCTGGAATGGAGTCCATTGAGGGCTTGTCTTCTTCTTGAAACTCCTTGCCCCTTTTGGACTTCCCACTGCAGAGGCCTGAGGGGACCCTTGGTGTAAGCTTTCTGGGGGTGAGGGGAGGAGTCTGCTAACTGGGAGAGTTTATTCCAACATTCATTTATTTATTCCTCATCAAACACAACCCAGCTGTCCCCACGGGGACTGTTCCTGTGTCTGCGCTGTGAACATCCGGAGGACCTGGGCAGTGAGGGGCGGGGGGGCCGGAGCGCTCTGAGGGGAGCCAGGGCAGGCCTCTCTGTGGAGGGGGCTTTTGAGCAGGAACCAAGTGTTTTGAGAGATCCCACAGAGAGTCCCAGGTCAGCTGGAGAGGCCGCTTCAGAGAAGTCACTGGCCAAAGAATCAGAGGCAGGGGTACCTGGCGAGGCGTGCTGGTCCAGGCCTCAGGGAATGAGGGCAAAGTGGCAGCTGCGGTTGGTCAGTAGTGCTGGGTCCGGGGACGCTTCGGCTCCCACGCCCGCTCACGCCACTCTGTCTCCAGGGAAAGGGTTTCTGGGCGGGCCCAGGAAATGGGGATGTGTCATCTGAGTGGGTGCTTAGTCCCCAGCAGAGCTCACGGCTGACAGCCAGGCCTGTCTCTCCTGTCACTAGATCCCACCTGCAGGGACTTGCCCAGAGCTGACCTAAATTTCCTGGCCACTCTGTTGACACCTCCAGGGCAGGGCAAGGCATGACTTCTCAGAAGCCCAAACAGAATGCGTGACCAACAGCGCACAGACTCAACCTCCACCTGGGCTGGGGAGCCCAGCTCCACACGGGGCTCAAAGGGCTGCGGTGGGCTCCCTGGGCACTGCTGGTGCTGAGCCCTCCCAGAGGCAGGCCTCTCAGTGGGTGGGGGCAGACAGCACCCGGGAGGATTTAGGAACATGGCAGGGCTGGGATCTAGGGCAGAGGGCGGCGTGTGCGTGTTCGAGGCCTGTTTCCTCTTTGTGACTCTTCCAGTTTGCTTCTCAGGGAAGTAGACTCGGTTCAGCCCCAGGGGAAACCGTGGGCTTCTGCAGGCGGCCCTGGTCCCAGCTCCTGGAGTCTCGCTCCCTGCTCCATGTAGGTACCGGGCTCTCCTGCTGCCCTGGGGAAGTCAGAGCCTCCCATCTTGGTGGCAGCCCCCACCCCCAACACTCAGTTCTCTTGCCACACAGGCTAGAAAATTCTGCCTCTGGCTTGGGACTCCATTTGCTGAGCCAAGATGAGGCATGAATCACAGGGTTGCAAGCTGCCTGAGGCTGTCTGGAAGCTGCAGACCTCAGAGCCCACCCCCATCCGCAGCCCCTACCCCCATCCCCGGGCCGTGTCATCACTGGCGTCTTGGCTGTTCTCTCACTGAGCCTGCCGTAGTTAAAACAGTTCCAACCTCACGGGAGGCCAGGCCTTGGGAGCCCAGGCAGCTCCTGGTCACAGGGGGTGTGTTGGCATGATCAGAATAAGCAAATAGTAGTAATTTTAGATTTTTTTCTTGAATTACAAACTGACAATTAAGTCTTTCTAGGCTGGGCATGGTGACTCATGCCTGTAATCCCAGCACTTTGGGAGGCCAAGGTGGGCAGATCACTTAAGGTCAGGAGTTTGAGACCAGCCTGGCTAACATGGTGAAACCCCTTCTCTACTAAAAATACAAAAATTAGCTGGGCGTGGTGGTTCATGCCTATAATCCCAGTTACTCTGGAGGCTGAGGCAGGAGAATTCCGTGAATCCAGGAGGCAGAGTTTGCAGTGAGCCGAGATCACGCCACTGCACTGCAGTCTGGGTGACAGAGCAAGACTTCGTCTCAAAAAAAAAAAATACAAGAATTATACCCCAGAACCTACCATACAATTAAAAAAAAAAAAAAAAAAAAAAAAAAAGTCTTTCCAGATAATTCCAGACTCCCAAGTACCCCCACGCAGATCCAGGGGAATTCCAGTTTGAGGCATGTTGAGAGAACAGGAGTTGCGTGGAGTGAGCCCGGGGCTGGCTGTGTGGCCGCCTATCTGAGGGGCCGCCTTCTCTGAGCCTTGTCTGAATCTATGGCTCCTCATAGCTCTGGCTTCCTTGCCTCTGATTCCTCGGAAATGTCCCAGGCCCTGCAGCCGGTCAGACACTGGGCTCCAGGCAACGCTTGTGGCTGAGTCCAGAGGAGCTGTGGGCCAGCCTCTTGGCATTGGTAGGCCAGCAGCCCAGGAAAGCTCCATGTTCCCCCATCAAGGAGGGGACAGGGTACCCACCCTAGGCCAGGTTCAAGGAGCACCGTCAAGGACACCTGGGCTTCTTGGCTCCTGGCCAGACCTCGGGCAGTAGCCTCAGCATCCACATCTGCTGGTGTTCTCTGAGTATGAGGCCACAGAATCAACACTGAAGCATTCTGGCAGAGGCGGGACAGTCACTCAAGAAGCAGGGCTGGGCACATTCGCTGCCTGCTTCCATTTCCCCTTCCTAGCAGTATTCCAGGGAGCAAAACTGGAATGACCTCTTCCACACAGGAGAGGGTCTGCTGGGACCACAATTCAAGGCCCTCCCTCCCACCTGCCCACTGCCCCTGCCACCCTCTTGCAGGTAAGGGAGAGGCTCCTGCTCAGCCTGGCCAGTCACTGCTCCCTTCTAGAGTTTGGCTGTTGAGAGAGGGACAGAAGAAACTGGCTGGGATGCCCCAGTCCTGTCCAGGGGCTGAGGCAGCTGCCTGCCCTGATTGCTGGGCTGCAAGTCAGAAGTTGCAATTCCTGCTCCAAAGCCCCTGGAACTGTCCTGGGTGTTGGCCATGCCCAAGCCTGGGTCCCACCTTCTCTGAACTTGGTTTCTGTTATTATTTGAATTATGTCCCATTATGGTCCTTTTTTTTTTTTTTTTTTTTTTTTTTTTTTTTTTTTTTTTTTTTTTATTTTTTTTTTGCACAGGAATGTTAAACCTCTTCCCTCTGCCCCCTCAATATCTTTTCTGAAATCTCTCTAAGAGCCTTTCCTGTGACCTGATTTCATGGAGTTTGCGTGGCCTCGATGCCTCGCTTCCAGCTTTGTGCTTCTGAATGTTCTATCATGATTGGGTGCTTCTTAAATGGAGCCCTAGGGCTGTTAAACATGGCGAGTGGTT
>NW_016107316.1:1616964-1633706 GCF_001604975.1 Cebus imitator
GGAGGCTGAGGTGGGAGGATTCTAGGCTAGTCTGGAATTCCCGGCCTCAAATGATCCTCCTGCCGTGGCCTCCTAAAGTGCTGGGATTACAGACAGGCATGAGCCACCGTGCCTAGCTGCCAAATCTTCTTAGAATGAGGCCTAGTGAGTGAGGACTAAACTCTGACCTTTTTTCTTTCTGGCCCAAATTCCTAACTACCAAATTTAAGGAGTCATGTCCTATAAACCATAAAAATCTCATCAGATGGATTTTGTTTAACCCTATACAACCCAGCTTACTTTCCAACCTGACTCTGACATAATATCACATGACAGATAAAGAAGGAAATAAAAATATTTTTTTTCCGAAAATATGTTTCTTTGGTATATTTTGAAATGCACCCGCAAAGCCATCGCTTACGGGGGGAAATCTATATCTGTAAAGAAGCTGGCCAGGTGTGGTGGCTCATGCTTGTAATCCCAGCACTTTGGGAGGCTGAGGCAGAAAGATCACCTGAGGTCCAGAATTCCAGACCATCCTGGTCAACACGGTGAAACCCTGTCTCTACCAAAAATACAAAAATTAGGTGGGCATGGTGGTCCTGCTTGTAATCCCAGCTACTTGGAAGGCCGAGGCAGGAGAATTACTTGAACCGAGGAGACAGAGGTTGCACTGAGCCAAGATTGGGCCACTCCACTCCTGCCCGAGTGATACAGTGAGACTCCGTCTCAGAAATAAACAAATAAAAGAATCTCTACTGAAATAAGTAGATCTTTCCTCTGGCAGGCCCTCCCAATCCTAAAGAGATTAACTGAGAATCCAGTACTCACTGTGTCAGCCAGTCTGGATTATACCCAGGCTTGTGATCTCAGCTCCCTGCAACCTCTGCCTCCCGGGTTCAAGCGATTCTTCTGCCTCAGCCTGCCTCCGGAGTACTTGGGATTACAAGTGTCTGCCACCATGCCTGGCTAATTTTTGTCCTTTTAGTAGAGATGGGGTTTTACAATGTTGGCCAGGCTGATCTCGAACTCCTGACGTCAGGTGATCTGCCTGCCTTGGCCTCTCAAAATGCTGGGATTACAGGTGTGAGCCACCATACCCAGTCTAAATTTTTTTTTTTTTTTTGAGACAGGGTCTTGCTCTGTTGCCCAGACTGGCATGCAGTGGTATAATCTGGATTCACTGCAACCTCTGCCTTCTGGGCTGAAGCAATCTGCTGGCCTCAGCCTCCCAAAGTGTTTGAATTACAGGTGTGAGCCAGATTCCAGTACTTATGGGTAGCCACCTATGAGACTTTATCCGTTTTTTTTTTTTTTTTTTTTGTGAGATGGAGTTTTGCTACTGTTGCCCAGGCTGGAGTGCAATGGCATGATCTCAGCTAACCGTAACCTCTGCCTCTCGGGTTCAAGCAATTCTCCTGCCTCAGCCTCTCAAGTAGCTGGGATTACAGGTATGTGTCATCACACCCAGCTAATTTTGTATTTTTAGTGGAGACAGGGTTTCTCCATGTTGGTCAGGCTGGTCTCGAACTCCCAACCTCAAGTGATCCGCCTGCCTTGGCCTCCCAAAGTGTTGGGATTACAGGTGTGAGCCACCGCACCTGCCCCAATCAAAAAAACTTTGAGTCCACCTGTGACCTGAACCCTCCACCTTGAGTTGCCTCACCTTTCTGTACAGAACCAATGTATACCTCATATGTACTGACTGATGTCTTATGTCTCCCCTAAAACTGTATAAAACCAAGCTATAGCCCCACCATCTTGGGCACATATTCTCAGGAACTCTTGAGACTGTGCCTCAGGCATGATCACTCATATTTGGCTTAGAATAAACCTCTTTACATATTTTGTTAGAGGAACCCCTGCTTACCAGGCCTCTGGTTTAATAAAACACGACCAGAGTGACTCCATCTTAAAGTAGCTAGGCGCTTACAAGGCTACTATAAAATTAACGCTTATGGTCTAAAAATAGCCACATTCTAAACTGACCACCAATTATAATGACAGAATATTTATGGCCATATAGGACATCTCCCATCAAGCCTGCAGAATGTCCAGAAGTTCTAAGGAGCGGCCCACTTTACTTAAAGACCACGTGAAAGAGCAAGCTTCTGTTGAGAGATTCATGGTCTCTGAAAGCACAGTATCCCTACCTTTAGTAAGCACATCTGCACATTGCAAGTTTAATTACAGCTCCTTATAGTTTCTCGTAAGTAGAGACACTAACAAAGGACCGTGTGTTCCTTCCCCTGCTTTCTGAGGTTGCTCTGGTCTTCAACGGAGTAGTTTCCAATAAACTCACTTCCTTCATTGTGCTCCGTGACTCACCTCAAATTATTTCCTGCACAAGATCCAAGAACCTTCTCTTTGGGTCTGGATCAGGACTCTCTTTTTTCAGACAACAATTTTACAGAGTTTGTCGACAAGAGTCAGAGATTTTTTTTGTTGTTGTTGTTCTTTTGCTTTGAGAAGGGTCTTGCTCTGTCACCTAGACTGAACCTTCCAGGGTCAAGTGATTTTCCCACCTCAGCCTCCTGAGTAGCTGCACTACAGACATGCACCACCAGAAAGGAGTCAGAGATCTTACAGATGACCTCCACAATGAAGAGCTATGGGTGACAGCATAAACTTCAAAAGGTGGTTGTAGGCTTGGCATGGTGGCTCATGCCTTGGGTGGCCAAGGTGGGCAGATCTCTTGAGCCCAGGAGCTCAAGCCCAGCCTAGGCAACATGGTAGGTCTCTCTCTCTCTCTCCCCGCCCCCCCAGTCCCCCTCCTCTATCTCTCTCTTTTTTTAAAGGTGGTTATAGTGAAGCAGGAGGCAATAATTGCCAGAGGTGGCAATGAGTTTTAAGCAGGTTACCCAATCCACTTCCAGGCCCTGTTCTTTGTGGGGTTTGTGATAGGCAACAGCTGTCAATTAAGAGGACTGCAGGCGGCTGAAGGCAGTGACTCATGCCTGTAATCCCAGCACTTTGGGATGCCGAAGCAGGTGGATCACCTGGGGTCAGGAGTTTGAGACCAAATCGGCCAACATGGTGAAACCCCGTTTCTATTAAAAATACAAAAAATTAGCCAGGTGTGGTGGCGGACGCCTGTAATTCCAGCTACTAGGGAGGCTGAGGCAGAAGAATCGCTTGAATCAGGGAGGCAGAGGTTGTAATGAGCCGAGATCGCACCACTGCACTCCAACCTGGGCAACAAGAGCAAAACTCCGTCAAAAAAAAAAAAAAAAAAAAAAGAGAGCCAAGGGAGGCTCTCGTTCACCCCCTTCCACTAACTGAGGACACAGCTGGAAGGTGCCATGTATAAACCAGAAAGCAGAGCCTCACCAGCCACCACATCCGTCAGCACCTTGTTCTTGGACTTCCCAGCCTCCAGAACTACAAGAAATACATTTCTGCTATTTGTAAGCTACTCAATTCATGGTCTCTTAGTATAGCAGCCTGAACAGACTAAGACGGTTCCCTCAAAATTCGTACGTGGACGTTCTAACCCCAGTACCTCAGAACGTGGCCTTGTTTAGAACGAGGAATTAGCTGAGAGTGAGCTGGCTCCTGACCCGACGTGGCCGCCGTCCTTATAGAAAGGACAAATGTGCACACAGGCACATGTACGGGGAGCCTTCACATAAAGGTGAGGATGGCTGTCTGCAAGCTGACGGGAGGGGTCTTGGAAGGAACCAGCCCCCTTGACACCTTGATTTCAGACTTGCGGCTCCAGAACTTAAATGTGAGAGGAGCTGGATAAATCGAAGAAGGAATTCTTGAGACCGCAACACAGAAGTCCTGCTGAGTTTCCAGCCGCCGTCTGTGGAGTTTCGACGGAGGCTGCAACGTCTTCGCCGGCCTGAATGTGCAGCCTGCCAGTCTGCTGCCCAAACTGCAGACTTGCCGCCCCACGACTGTGTAAGATCACTTGTTAAAGTCAGTCTCTCTGTCTCTGCATTGCTCTCTGTTTCTCTTGGGGACCCTAATACGTAAATAATTAATTCCAATAAATTAACTTTTGCCTAAGTTCATTTAAGTTTTATTGGTTTGCAATTAAAAAAAAAACCCTGATATGACAGAATGAGAGATTCTGCTATTTTAATTGAACTTATTAATGCAGCTTTTAAAAGTGGTAATCAGAAGAGCCAAGTGCTTATTTAAGCTTGGAAACAGGAAAGGAGACCCATCGAGGCTGGAGCTGGCAAGGTCCCTCCCACCCAGAGCACGGAGCTCGGTCAGCAGCTGCAGACATCTGTCCTGGTGGCAGAGGCCCCTGTCTGGGAGTATCAGCCACAACCGTCTGACATCATTGAATATCCCAGTGGCCCAATTCCCATGTTCGGATTCCATGTTTACCAAACAGACTTCTGCTTCCTTAGACGGAAAACTCCTCTGGTCATGCCTTTGCAAAAAGTCAGTTCTTGAACATTCCTGTCTCATCATACATTGTATGCATCGCTCACAAATGCCCATTCTGCATGGGCCCTTCCCCGAGAGACAGATTCATCTTGGCAAGTTGACAGTCTGGTTCCGAGCCGGCAGGACTCTGAGCGTCCAGAGGCGCTGCCGCGTAAACCTTTTAGGGTTCAGTGTGCTGGGCCCCGCAGCAGCCTTTCTGGGAGGGAGCGTGCCATTTATTCCCTGCTGGACACAGCCCCTCCCTGACCTGCCTGTGTTGGCCCCACACTGGGCGCTCTTTCCTGCCATAGGCTGTGGTTAGGAATGGGTCACACTGGCTGGGTACGGTGGCTCACACCTATAATCCCAGCACTATGGGAGGCCAAGGAGGGCGGATCATGAGGTCAGGAGTTTGAGACCAGCCTGACCAACATGGTGAAACCCCATCTCTACTAAAAATACAAAAATTAGCCAGGCATGGTGGTGGGCACCTGTAATCTCAGCTGCTCAGGAGACTGAGGCAGGAGAATCGCTTGAATCCGGGAGGCAAAGGTTGCAGTGAGCCAAAATTGTGTCACTGCATTTCAGACTGGGCAACAGGGTGAGACTCCATCTCAAAAAAAAAAAGAATGAGCCACACTATGGTTTGAATGTCTCCTTTCCAGGGTTCAACTGTGGCCAATGTGATGGCTTTCAGAGTAGGGCCTCTAAGAGGTGATTAAGCCAAGAGAGTCTCTCCTTTGTCGATGAGATCAAGGCCCTCGTAGAAGGGGCTTCGGCGCGGACTCGGGCTTATTAGCCTCCCACTTTCCACCACACGAGGACACAGCGCTCCTCCCCTCTGGAGGGTGCAGCCCTCTCTAGACGACTAAGCCTGCTAGAGCCTTGATGTTGGACTTTCCAGCCCCCAGCACTGTGAGAAGTAAGTTTCTCTTCTTTATAAGTTACTCAGCCTCAGGGATTCTAAATACCAGCACGAAATGGACTAAGACAGCCCATGATGTTGCCCTTAGGGCTTTGTAAAGGGTAAAGCATCGTCCAGGCCTGGGCTGTGCCTCTCACCCCCGTGGGGCTGTCAGAGGTGAATATAAATGGAAGTCTGAATACATCAGCTCTCCTCCTCCAAGTGCCTCCCCCAAATGGCAGAGCCCCCTTGTCTCTGGGCTCCCGCAGAGGAAAGGCTACCATATTGTTGCTCCATTTGCCATTGAGTGGCTTCCTTTAGAGTGACACTCAGTGTCTACCCACAGGCCTTGTCTTCCCACAGGCCTCAGTGCTAATGGCCCACCTTGACCTGGTGTCATCGTGGAAGGCCCAGGACAAACCATCTCTGCTTGAAAGCAGAGTTCACCCTCAGCCCCGGTCACAGGAGGTGCTGCTTCTAAACGCCTGGTCACTGGCCCGTGACCACCAGGTCCCGCATGCCTCTGTCTCTCCTGTCTTCTCTGCCTCCCTGCGTTTCACTCCTGGGCTGCTGGCTCTTCAGTTTACCATCTCCCTCAGCCTCCTTAGCGCCCACCCACCTCGGACACCTGCTGGTCCTGCTGTCAAGTCCTTGCCTTTGAGGCCAGCCTGCTCTTGTCAAAGCCCCAGCCTTGGCACTCTGCTCGGGCCAGCCTGATGCACCCATTTCTCAGGTGAGCCTGGCAGACCTGGAGCCTCTGCCCTGCACCTTGATTTCTTCTCCCAAGCCCTGTCTCTGCCTGAGTCAGAACCCAACTCCGGTCCTGCCTCTGAGCCCGGAGCTGATCTCAGTCCTAGGCAGGCAGACAGGAAAGCAGAAAGAGCATTGGTTCTAGTGGAGATGGCAGATTGGCCCATGTGTTTATCACTGTGGTTTCCCAAACCCCACAAGAGGACAGGGCACAGGGACGAGGAGGCAGGAGCAGGTGAGAGTTCACGGCTGTGCAAGACGGGAAACCAAGAGGACCACGGCAACCCATTCAGCAGCACGGACGTCAGACCTTCAGGTGTGCAGCACACGGTCAGGGCCGGAACCACTGAGACTCCTGAAGCATCTGCGGCAGAGGGGACCCCAGAAGCCTGGCATGGAAAAGAGAGGTGTGGTGGCAAGTGTTTGTAGAAGAGCCAATCCCTCGGTCAGCATCCAGTTCCGTGTAGCCGGGAGACTGTCCTGTCCCCACCCCACAGGAGGCCACAGGTGGTCTCCAGAGAAACTGAACCCAGAAGGCTCTAGGCGTGTCGACCGGCTCAGAAACGGGATCACATCAGCGTGGGAGTAAGCAGAAGTCTCCGCGTCCACTGGAAGGCCCTCTGCTCCTGCCTCAGCTTTGCTCCCCAGAGTAGACACCGTCTGGGCTCTACCCAGATGGCCTAGGATCCCCGGACTCTCCTGGGGTGCCCATCCCTGGGCACCTGCCTCTGGGGCTTCCCATGCTTGTTCTACAGCTCACCCTGGAAACCGGCCGTGGGCCCTATGTCTACTTGGCCTGCACTCCTTCCATCCCCTGGGGTGGCCCTCAGACGGTGACTGGGGGTCGTGCTGCCTTAGTTATCCATCCAGAAGCTTCCATCTGAGCAATCGACCTGGAGCAAGTGCAGCCCCGTCACTGTGGCGCAGATCTCCCAGTGCTGGTGTGGCCGCCTCCTCCCCACTGGTTGAAGAGCTGTGGCCGCCAAGGCCATCGTCCCTACCCCCACATTCCTACCTCTTTATAAACGCCATTTCCTTTTCTAAAAGGTTCACCCTCTTTTTAAAACTTTGGTTGCTTCCAACTGCACCAGAGCCTAGCAGCAAGGTTATCTGTGTCCCCCGCCCCCGACCCCAGCACGGCTGTCTCCACCCCTTCTGGTGCTGGGGACTCTTCTCTTCTCCTCCCTCCACATGTCCAGTGGGCACCCCTTCTCTGCTCTGCCTATTCTGGAAAGCCCAGAGCAGACGCCCCTGTGCTGCCTTCCTTTGCCCCAGCCTGGGCTCCCAGCACGACGGGCACAGAGACAGGCAGGCGGTGCTTGGCCAAGTAGCTGTTCCAGAAACGTGTGTTGGGTGCACGGATATGTGTGTGTCTGGAGATACATTTGAGGTTCTACGAGAGCTGCATCTTCGTTCCCCTGCTCCTCTGGGACCTTGGGCTCCAGTTCTGTCACAGGCTCACTGGCATTGCCCAGGTCAGGGCCGAGGTGGCACAGTCACTAAGGTCACTCTGATGGCAAACCTCTCCCAACGCTACTCTGCTACCTGGGGTCCCTCTCTCCACGTGGGCCAGCTCCGTGTGCTCCTCTCCTCCCACAGCTCCTTCCTTCTCCTCTACTCTAGCTCAGCCCCATTTTGGGGTTTTGGTTGTAAGGACAGCGTGACTAGGGGGTGGCCGTTCCACATAAGGAGGCCCCACATCCATTCCTGGCCTGCCACTGCTTCCCCTCGATGCTGCCTCCAGTTCAACCTCCTCCCCATACAGATAATTTCAAAGCACAGGTTTCCAATCACACAGCAACCTTCTAGAAAGCCACTGGCGCTACTGAAAAGCCTTAAGGCCCACCAGGAAGGCTCTGGCTCTCTCCACCCACCTGGAACTCTCTGGGCCTTGGTTCCTAGGTACCCAGTGCTGGGCACAGCCATCACACAGAGGGCCCCGTGGGAGTGGCCACGGGTACTCATGGTGCTACATCTGCTTGCCGTGAAGAGCTGTCGCAATCTTGCAGGGTCTTCCTGGATGTGGACAAGCAGCCCAGGCTTGGAATGCCAAGGTATCTCATTCTCTGCACCCCATCAGTGTCCCATGTCCACTTCAACGTCACCTCTTTACCTTTGGTGTGGCCCTGGGCAATTCCGGGTGTCCTCAGGGCCTCGGTTTCTGCTCTGGAATGTGAAGGAGGTAGTAGTAAGGACACTAAGAGACCCGGGGACACGGTTTACACCCGAACAGGCCTGGCCACCGTGGGGTCTTTGTTCTGCAGGTGCTGGAGGGCGACGGGTGGGGTCCCCTAGGGCACAGGCGGAGCAAGCGGTGCAGCCCCCACCTGGGAAGACGCCAGCGCCAGCAGGTGTGGGCACCTGGCAAAACAGTGGGAGAGTCACAGGCCTGTGGCCCCTCCCGTTTCCTACTGGTCTTTCTCACCGACACAGCACTGGCTGGTTCCAGGAGACCCCTCTGCCCTTTGTACTGAGACCCTCTCCCAGGCAGTGGCCGAGATTGACCAGAGGCCACTGGGTGCAGCACGCGGCCCTGCTCCGCTGCGGCCTGGCGGTGAGATGCTGGCCAAGAAGCTCAGCCTGTGTGAAGGAGACAGGCAAAACCTACCAGGCCATTCCCGCGGAGAGGACGCTCCGAGTCTGTAACGAGCCGACAGGGTGCTGAGCAGAGATGCCACAGCAGAGAGGCCAGCGTGCCCTCACCCTCAGAGATGGCCGAGCTGAGAGCCTAAAGCCTCCCAAGCAGGCCTGAGATTCGCTCTGATCCAAACAGCACGAGCGTTGCCCTAATTGGCTCTTTCCTCTAGCAAATCCTGCCTTGAGAACCCTTGGAATCTGTGGGTGAAGGCAGCGGGCCTCACATAGCCGCCAAGCAGGACGCACCCGGCCCCTGGGGCAAACAGAGATCCAGGCTGCCTGGGCCCAGCCCAGCTGCGGGAGATGGGACCCCCTGCCCTGATCCCTAGGGCAGGGGCTAGGTGGTCTCGGGTGTTCCAGCACAACGCTCCTGAGTCATGGCCTGGATTACCCCAGGGGGCTGGCTTGGGACATGCACAGAACACGGGTGCAGCAACCAGGCAGGTGCTTGCTACTGGCAACAGGTGTCCTGGCTGCACCCAGCCTGGGACGGGGATCACAGGGCGTGGCCGGGTGGCAAGCGAAACTCTGAGCAGACAGGCAGGGCTGCAGGGCGGGTGTGTGTGCTTACTCCCACTTGTACTCTCAGCCTCTCTCTCTCGCTCTCTCTCTCTCACACACACTGCACATGTACACAAGCAAACACACACACGCAAACATACAGGCATGCACCCAGAACATGCATGCACACGTGTGGATGGGGCGTGTCCGCAGCCCTCCCTTGTTCTCCAAGTGCCTGTAGGATCCGGGGACGCCTTCGCTGTGGCCACTGCTTCTCCCTGTATGAGCTGCTGATGGGCAGAGGTGCTGCCTTTCAGTGATGGTCTCCTGGCACAGGTGCCCAGTGAGGGTCTGCAGAAAGGATGGGTGGATGGTGAGCAGATGATGGGTGGGGGTGGATGAAGGCAGCCGTGGCACCTCTCTACTTAATGATTGAAATTTCACTTAGATGGGCTCCTACAGTGGCTGGAAACAGCTCTCTGTTAAAGAAAAAGCCCACTTCAATGACCTTTAAAATAACTTCCAAATAGCAAGCAGAACTAAAATGTAAAAGTGCTTTTCTCCCTTCTACATGGAGGCACTGACGGGCGTTTCTGACGTGGGTGTCTGGGTAGATGGACAGCATTTGAATACGCTTGGCCTGGGTGGGTTTACGTTACTGGTCCATGGCAAACGGTGCTTTTATTTCAGAATTCCCATCCCCGCTTTTCACAACAGGCGTGCAAACCTCTCTCCCAGGCTGGGGCTGATCTCAATGCTCTCTCTCCGTTCCCCTTTCCTCACATCCCTTTATCATGCACTTATGGTAAAACAAACAAAAAACAAAAAACAAAAAAACCTAGCCTGACCACCAAGCCGAAAAAGAACTGAATTCTCCCGCGGACTCCCCTGCCTGCGAGGGTGTGACCTCAGCAGATTAACCTCTGTTTCCCCTTCTGTTAACTCTGCATACCTCACTGGGTTGTTTTGTGTTCGTTTGCTTGCTTGTTTGTTTTTATGAGACAGAGTCTCGCTCTGTTGCCCAGGCTGGAGTGCAGCGGCGTAATCTCCACTCACTACAACATCTGCCTCCTGAGTTCAAGCAATTCTCCAGCCTCAGCCTCCCGGATATCTGGGATTACAGGCACACGCCACCACGCCCGGCTAATGATTGTATTTTGAGCAGTGTCAGGGTTCCACTATGTTGGCCAAGCTGCTCTCGAACTCCTGACTTCAGGTGATCTGCTGGCCTCAGCCTTCCAAAGTGCTGGGATCACAGGCCTGAGCCATCACACCCGCCCTGGGTTTTTATAAGTACTACAGGAATTCATGTTGGTTTAAACTTTTCAAATTGGGGATAAACTCCCTTGAGACAATTCAGAAGTGAATTGAAGGTTGTGGATCCACAGGATAAACATGTTTCTTCTCATTGAAGTGGCAAAGATTTGAAGAAATCATGCTGTATTTCCTATTCCAGCAAATATGAATCAGAATAGAGAATAACGCAGAAAAATGCAAGAATTTTGAAGCTGAAACTCATGACTGGAAAGAAATGTCAAGCTGGGAACTCATAGATCCGGGCTCTGCCCCTCATCTCACCAAAGCTGAGCTCCTCCCCTGTTCAAGGTTGAATTGTGCCCCCAGAAAGAGACGTTTTCGTCCCGAACCCCGGTACCTGGGAAGGCGAACCTAACTTAGAAATTGAGTCTTTGCAGAGTAATCAAGTTAAGATGAGGCCATTAGGATGGACTGTTATCCAGTACAACTGTCCTTAGAAGAAGAAGACAGTGTGGGCTGGGCGCGGTGGCTCACGCCTGTAATCCCAGCACTTTGGGAGGCTGAGGCAGGTGGATCACGAGGAGTTCAAGACCAGCCGGGCCAAGCTGGTGAAACCCTGCCTCTACTAAAAATACAAAAATTAGCCAGGCACGATGGCAGGTGCCTGTAATCCCAGCTACTCAGGAGCCTAAGGCCAGAGAATCACATGAATCCAGGGGGTGGAGGTTGCGGTGAGCCAAGGTCGCCACTGCCCTCCAGCCTGGGCGACACAGTGAGACTCCATCTCAAAGAAGAAGACAATGCCACATGAGGACAGTGACACACAGGGAGACACCTCGTGGGGACAGGCAGAGGCCAAAGTGCTGCCACTGCGGCAGGCCAGGACACCAAAAGCTCCTGGCCAGGCCAGCAGCTGGAGAGGCAGGCAGGGTTCTGCCCAGAATCTCAGAGGCCCCGCCCCTGCCCCATCTTAATTTTGGACTTTCTGGGTCCCAAACTTCGAGGGAGTAAATTCGGAGTTCCAGCCACCCCAGTGTGTGCTGCATGGCAGTGATGCGGAATCACACACTCCCTGACTGGGAGAAGGATGGGAAGCCCTGCCGGAGAGAACCCGCAGACCCGCGTCAGGCCTGTTGTCCGCCCTGGCGGCTGGGTCGCTTCCCCGCTGGGGGCCCCGGGGTCGTCTTCCCATGCGTCCTGATGGATCCCAGCAGATGCTCTGTGAGCCGCTGCTGGCCTCCTGCTGCCATGCCATTATGCCCGTAACAGCAGAATCCAAATCCAGGCCAGCACGGCAGGTGGCCGGCCTCAACCTCGGAAGCTGGAGAAGGGATGGCCGCTCAGGCACTCACAGCCCGAGAGCTCGGAGAAGCTGCCCCAGACTGACAGGGCCCTGTGCCTGCCTGGCCACTCGGGCCGAAGTTAGTGAAGGGGCCACACCTAGGGGCCCACACCAGACCCCAGAGAAGTCTCCTGTCGCTGACTCCCCACGCATGGCAGCAGTGAGGTGTCCGCCCCCTGGCTGGGACAGCATTGTTGAGCCCCCTGGAGCCGGGCTCCCCCTGCTCTCAAACCAGCGGTGCCCAGCGGGGCAGGGACGGTTTCCTAGAGGAGGTGAGGCTCAGGCGGACCCCAGGAGGGCAGCTTCACTGACAGGATGTTTCCTGCCTGCCTTCTGCGGCATCACCCTAAGCTCACACGGCTGGAGCCAGATTCAGGTCACCCAGGCCCAGCGCATGGGAATTGGGAAATGTTTGTTGAGGTGAATCAAAGCTGGATGGAAGGCGGGGTGGGGTGGCTCATGCCTGTAATCCTAGCACTTTGGGAGGCTGAGGTGGGTGGATCAATTGAGGTCAGGAGTTTGAGACCAGCCTGGCCAACGTGGTGAAACCCTGTCTCTACTAAAAATATGAAAATTAGCCAGGCATGGGGGTGGGTGCCTGTAATCCCAGCTACTCAGGAGGCTGAGGCAAGAGAATCCCTTGAACCTGGGAGGCGGACGTTGCAGTGAGCCAAGATTGCATCATTGCACTCCAGCCTGGGCAACAGGAATGAAACCCCAACTAAAAAAAAAAAAAAAGAAGCTGGTTGGAAAGAAAGGGAAGGCAATTCTATGAGGCTGGAGGCAGGAGGAGCGCTGGAGCAGAGGTCTGGAGCAGAGTCCAGGGAACAACAGCGCCGTGGGGGGAGCGTGGGGGACGAGGGGGTGGTGAGGACCCCTGTCCCCATCCTGGTGGAGGCCCAAAGGTGCTTTAAGTGCTGCAGCACCGCCACGGCTGCTGGCAGAAAGTCCTGGCAATGATCTCACACATCTGGGGCTCAGAAAGGGAAGCCCCCTCGCCCACAGGAAAGGGATGCTTGAGTGCCTGGCCCAGCTCTGCCCACATCTCCTCTCTGGCAGGGCGCATGCTACCGCGGCCCCAGAAAGGCTGCCAGTGGTTCTCCTGAAAGCAAAGACTCCAGCTGCCTGGCCTCTCCCTTCCCCAGGGACGCCTCCCTCCCAAACTCTCACCAGCAGGCTGCCCAGGCTCCCTGGGAACCCCTGGGTGCCATGACAAATGGGGGCTTTGGCCTCACCCCCGGGCATGCCCTCCCTCCAAAGGCCTGGCCGGCCCAGCACATCCCATGCTGAAACTCCCAGGGGATGGGGTTGGGACCACCCAGCAGGTTCCAGAATGCTCTCTCCTCTGTCCACCCTGAGTTCGAAGTCTGTGTGGAGGAGGATGAGGAGAGGGAGCTGAGCAGGGGAGCCCTCTTCACCCAGCAGTTCTGGAAACAGCCCAGGGCCCTTTTCTTCCTGGAGCTCACGCAGATCAGTGCTGTCTTCCCGCCGGTCCTCAGCTGCCCCAGAGGGGCGCCAGGGCTTCAGCGCGCCTCTTGGGGTTGCAGCCTGGGAATGCAGACAGTGTGCCCATCCCTGACTAGAGGCTTCTCAGCACTCAAGCTCTCCCGAGAGAAACCTGAGGAACGCAGGCCCTTCGTTTCTTCAAGGGCTGGCCCCGTGTCAGCACACCTGCGGGTGGCCTTCCCGCTGCTTTTGCACTGGTCCTGCAGCTCCAGCGTCGGGAGTTCCCTGACACACCATCCTTCCACCCGATAGCGGAGAGCCCACCAGGTGCCTGGCACCACTGAAGGTGCTCCTGCCCTTGGCTACCCCCCAGGCTGGTGGCCGTAGTTGGTGAGCCAGCAACAGCCCAGCACAGTGTGGTGTCGTGACTAAGGGGGCCCAGGGACCCCATGGAGAGACCTCCGCCCCAGACTGTGTGGAGTGGGTTCCGGAAAACGATGCATGGGTGCTGTTCTGACAGCTGCCACTTTTGAGCACCTGTTCAGTGACAAGTAGGTCTAAATGGGTCTATTAAGAAGCACCAGATGCCCCTGTGGCATAGATGACCCTCTTTGTAAAGATAAAAACTTGAGAGGGCAGTGCTGGCATTCAACCCAAGCCTCCCTGACTCCTGGGTGCACCCTTAGCCCACACCACCCTGCACCCCACAAGGCAGCATCCTGCAGCACCCCACACCACAGACTCAGTGTGGCATGGACCCTGCAGGGAGAAGGGAGGAAGGAACCCTACATTGTAGGTCCTGAGGAGTAGGACCTATGGGACCTTCCCCTGCAAAGGGTCAGAAATGTCCTCCCCTGGTGGAAGCCCTGGTTTCCCCATGGCCTGTCCCAGCAGGGTTGGGGTGACGGCACAGAAGCCAGAACACAAGAGTGCAGTCTTCCCATCAGATACCCTGAGCCCCCAAGCTTTAGTATCAGCAGCGTTCAGCGCAATGGAGGCACGGTGCCACCAGGTGGCGCGGTCGACCCTCATTTGAGACTAAGCGCCCTGGGCCCCCTGGATGAACCGCAGGGGCGCCCAGGAACACCAGAGACAGAGATAGCCTCGCTAAAGGAACCCCCTCTGGCCTTTCAGGATGAGAGGCTCAGTGAGCACCGTGATGGGGACTCTATGAGAACTGAGCTATGAAAACGTGTCTGAGGTACACTAGTCTGGACTATTCCTGAAATCCACCAGTCACTTTCTGGCCTGCAGATCAGATCTTGCCCATGGGCAGCCCTCCCTGGCATTTCCTTTCCTTTTCTTCCCCCATGATAGTCCTGGTCCTGATCATTGATTATAGGCTTTTTTTTTTTTTTTTTTTTTTTTGCGACAGGGTCTCGCTCTGTTGCCCAGGCTACAGTGCAGTGGCTCGATCACATCTCACTCTACCCCCTGGGCTCAAGAGATCCTGCCACCTCAGCCTCCCAAGTAGCTAGGACTACAGACAAACATCATCATGCTTGGCTAATTTGTAAAGTTTTTGTGTAGCTGGGGGTCTCAGTAGGTTGCCCAGGCTAGTCTTGAACTCCTGGCCTGAGTGATTCTCTTGCTCCAGCCTCCCAAAGTGCTGGGATTATAAGCATGAGCCACTGTGCCTGGCCTATGTATGGTCTTTTTATTTATTTATTTATTTATTTATTTTTTTTTGAGACGGAGTTTCGCTCTTGTTACCCAGGCTGGAGTGCAATGGCGCGATCTCGGCTCACCGCAACCTCCGCCTCCTGGGTTCAGGCAATTCTCCTGCCTCAGCCTCCTGAGTAGCTGGGATTACAGGCACGCACCACCATGCCCAGCTAATTTTTTGTATTTTTAGTAGAGACGGGGTTTCACCACGTTGACCAGGATGGTCTCGATCTCTTGACCTCGTGATCCACCCGCCTCGGCCTCCCAAAGTGCTGGGATTACAGGCTTGAGCCACCGCGCCCGGCCGTGTATGGTCTTTTTAAAGCCACCTTCTCAAGAACCTTCTATAGTTCCTCTAACCAGAATTTTTTAAAAAAAACAATGATGGCCGGGTACAGTGGGTCATGTCTGTAATCCCAGCACTTTGGGAGGCTGAGGTGGGCAGATCACCTGAGGTCAGGAGTTTGAGACCAGCCTAGGCAACATGATGAAACCCCATCTCTACTAAAAATCCCCAGAATTAGCCAGGCATAGTGGTGGGCTCCTGTAATCCCAGCTACTCAGGAGGCTGAGATAGGAGAATCGCTTGAACTCGAGAGGGGGAGGTTACAGTGGGAGCCGAGATTGTGCCATTGCACTCCAGCGTGGGCAACAAGAGCAAAAGTCCATCTCAAAAAACAGACAAGAAAATGATTGGCAGTGTCTACAGAATTGAATATCTGCAAACCCTGTGAGCCAGCAAGTCCACTCCTAGGTTTACAGCCAACAGAAATGCATGCAGATGTACCAGGGAACAAGTAAGGTCCTCAGCAGCCACTGCTCTTCCCAGACGACCAACAACAAGAGAATGGAGAAATATGTTTACATAATGGAGTGCTATATGACAATGAAGGGAAGCAACTATTAACACCGCTACACAAAATGACATGACTCTCAAGTCCAAGAAACCAGACCCGAGTGTGTATAATCTGTGACTATGTTTATATAAAGTTCAAAACAAACAGAACTAATGCTTGGTAGTCAGGAGATTGGCTACCTTTGGGAGTAAGAACTGGATGATAATATTAAAATATTCTGTTTCTTAACATGGGTAGAGATTTACATGTGTTCACTTTGTTAAACAAGTTATATTCTCATGACTTGTGCACTTTTTGTATATGATTTGTGCACTTTGACTTTTTTAGTTAAAAAGTAAAGGTGTGAGTGTGCTTCCTTTACAAACCCTTTCCCTCCTCTCCCAGCTGCTTGCAGTTGATGATGAGACCATAGGGGATGGTGGAGCAAGAGGCTGGGAGGAGTGCCAATCCCTGAGTCACTTGGCGGAGGAAAGCTGCCCACGCCCAGGGCTGGGAGGAGCCTCAATCCCTGAGTCACTTGGTGGAGGAAAGCTGCCCACGCCCGGGAACAGCCACCTTGACCAAGACCTGGCAAGTAGCAGACTTCTATCTAGTAGTAGAAATGATAGTGTGTTTAAGCTAGAAAAAAAGAAGGAAGGAAGGAAGGTGGGGAGAGAGAAGCAGAAGGGAGAGAGGGAAGGAAAGAAACAGTGCTTAATATTTCAGTAACAGTGATAAGGGAAAGAAGAACATTAGGGTTTTGTTGTTACAAAGGTGGCAAACTCGCACTGGATTTCTGCCTCCATTCCCCTAACGCAACCCTAGTGGATGAAGAAGACGGTGAAAAAACAGAATGAGGAAGGGCTCTATAAATTGTTACGGAATTATTTCCAGAATATGTTGTTAAGTAGAAAAAATAAAATCCAGGCCGGGCGCGGTGGCTCACGCCTGTAATCCCAGCACTTTGGGAGGCCGAGGCGGGTGGATCACGAGGTCAAGAGATCGAGACCATCCTGGTCAACATGGTGAAACCCCGTCT
>NW_016107316.1:1635086-1641274 GCF_001604975.1 Cebus imitator
CTCCCAGGTTCAAGCAATTATCCTGCCTCAGCCTCCCAAGTAGCTGGGATTACATGCACCTGCCACTACATCCAGCTAATGTTTGTATTTTTAGTAGAGACGGGGTTTCACCATCTTGGCCAGGCTGGTCTTGAACTCCTGACCTTGTGATCCACCTACCTCTGCTTCCCAAAGTGCTGGGAGCCACCTCACAGGGCTGCAAAGACTCTATTTTTTCTTCTTTTTTTTTTCCCACTGTGCAAGCCACTTCAGTGCCAGCAGCCTATGGGCACAGAGGCCAAGCAACGGTTTGGGGACACAGTTTGCTCCAGCATGGGTTAAAGACCCTATTTTTAAATGAAGTCACATTCATAGGTACTGCGGGGTTAGCACTTAAGCATCTTTCCCTTGTCTGGCCTTCGTTTTCTCATTCTGAAAAGTAGAAATGATAAATGCCAACCTCTGAAGATTATTTGATGATGAAATGAAAGAAAGAAGATGGAAACGCATCTTTCATATGCCTAGGAGCAGTGGAGGTGCTCAGTTCACTCCAGCTGCTTTCTGCTAAGGTTTAGAGAGGCGGCCCCTGCAGGTGTCCTGTTCAGCGTCATGCATGCATGTTCAATCTGTGTTGAACAGAACCGAATTAAATTACGAGAAAGCCAGAGCTCAAAGGTCCCAAAACACCTTTCTCTCCTGCCAGTTAAAAGACAGAATAATTAGCTATGTAAGGTGGCTTGCATTTGTAGTCCCAGCTATGTAAGGAGGCTGAGATGGGAGGCTTGCTGGAGCCTAGGAGCTCGAGGCTTCAGTGAGCTGAGGTGACGCCATTGCACTCTAGCTTGGGTGACAGAGTGAGACCCTGTGTCCAACAATAAATAATTTTTTTAAAGATAGGATATTATATCATTTTTCCTGTGGTCCATTCTCTTACTTACATGTGCAGGAAAAAGAAACCTGCTCAGTTGGGTCACGCGGTTCCCATGGCAACAGTGAGGGACCCAAAAACCATTTTTCATCACTTACAGCATTTTCCTGGGAACAGCTGAAAGATGCAGAAATCGATAATGTGAGAAATATTGGAAAGGGCTTCCCGGAGGTGGGGAGGAGGACGTTTGCCTTTTAGGACATGAGGCCCCTAGGTGGCTCCTGCCTTCAAGAATTTTCTACTCAGACCCTGTTCCACCGGAGCCACCCTGGGAGCCGCCACACTCAGCAATGCTTCATTCCTTGGGTGGTTGGGGCGCAGAGCCAGGGAACTGAGTGATGTCGGAACGAGGCTGGGCCACACCTCGGTGCGGCTGTGGGTCCCCAGGCCTCCTCTGCAGCAACGCTGGGCGCCCTGAGTCCCTTCGGTGTTCTCAGCTGAAGGATTTGGCATTCATGGTGAGGAAATGTTAATGCCCTGCAGGTATGTGCAGATCTGGGGGTTGTAGACGCTTCTAGAACACAGGCCCGTGGGGTCCCTGCTTGACACAGGGCCAACCTGGAGCCTGCTGTTCACACAGGGTTTGGTCTCAGGGAGACCCACAAGTCCACGCAGGAGCCCAGGCGTCAGCAGTTATCGTGGGCCTCTCTTCTTCCTTCATACACCAGGAACCAACCCAGCGAGGGTAAAGGACTCACCCAAGGTCACGCAGAGGAGAGCCAGTAGGTGCCAAGTAGTTAGGAGAGAAAGGGTGAGATCATGAGAGCAAGCCTAGGAGGGCTGCTACAAACGCCCAGGATGAAATCACAGATGAAGTCACAGAATCGGAATGCTGGCTTCGGGAGAGACCGCCCGCTCCTGCAGGAAGCTGGGGTCGTGGTGGGAGCGGGCACAGGGGAAGGGGTAAGAGCTCAGACTGTGGACTTAGAAGGATCGGGATTCCAGACCCCAGTGGCTCATGAACTTAGGCAAGTGACACAACTTCTCTGTCTCTTGGTGTTCTCCTTAGTAAAACAACCCACGCCCCGTGGAGGGGCTATAAAGACGGAACGACTCAGTGCAGTCAGCATGAAGCACAATGCCAGGCACCTCAGAGGCACACAGTAAATATGAAATATGGCTCATGGCATTTCAGGGAGAGGCTGGGCCAGATGCTGCTGCCCCCCTTCCCCCAGAAGACTATGTCTGAGGCGGAATCTGGAAGCCTCTCTGAGCCTCCACCTCCCCCACTGTCGCCTCGAGGTGAGGGAGCCCAGTCTATAAGGAGACAGTGTGTGTGGAAGCCCCTTGGGAAATGCTGCGCACTAGCTGGGGCCCAGGGCAGTTGGCCCTCCTTATCCATGGATTCAGTGAACTGCAGATGGAAAACGTTCAAAAAAGATGTTTAAAAATAAGGATGTCGTGGCTTACACCTGTAATCACAGCACTGTGAGAGGACAAGGCAGGTGGATCACAAGGTCAGGAGTTCAAGACCAGCCTGGCCAACACAGCGAAACCCCGTCTCTACTAAAGATACAAAAAATTAGCCAGGTGTGGTGGTGTGCATCTAAAATCCCAGCTACTCGGGAGGGTGAGGCAAGAGAATCGCTTGAACCCAGGAGGCGGAGGTTGCAGTGAGCTGAGCATTGCGCTCCAGCCCGGGCAACAGCATAAGACTTCTCTCAGATAATAATAATCTTTCTTTCCTTCTTTTCTTTCTTTCTTTCTTTCTTTCTTTCTTTCTTTCTTTCTTTCTTTCTTTCTTTCTTTCTTTCTTTCTTTCTTTCTTGAGATGGAGTTTCACTCTTGTTGCTCAGGCTAGAGTGAATGGCATGATCCTGGCTCACCACAACCTCCACCTCCCGAGTTCAAGGGTTTCTTCTGCCTCAGCCTCCCGAGTAGCTGGGATTACAGGTGCCCACCACCATGTCCGGCTGATTTTTTGTATTTTTAGTAGAGAAGGGGTTTCACCATGTTGGCCAGGCTGGTCTCAAACTCCTGACCTCAGGTGATCCACCTACCTCTGCCTCCCAAAGTGCTGAGATTACAGGTATGAGCCACCGCACAATTTAACAATTTAAAAAATATATACATGGCCGGGTGTGGGGGCTCATGCCTGTAATCCCAGCACTTTGGGAGGCTGAGGCAGGTGGATCACTTGAGGCCAGGAGGATCGCACAAGACCAGCCTGGCCAACATGGCAAAACCCGCCTCTATTTAAAATACAAAAAGTTAGCCAGAAGTGAGGGCACATGCTTATAATCCCAGCTGTTTGGAGTGAGGCCTAAGAATTGCTTGAACCCAGGAGGCAGAGGTTGCAGTAAGCCGAGATCATGCCACTGCACACCAGCCTGGGTGACAGAGCAAGACTGTCTCTAAATGAACAAACCAAAAAGATGCCAATGCAATATAACAACAATTTACATAGCACTTACGTTCTACTAGGTATTATAAGTAACCTTGAGATGATTTAAAGTATATGAAGGACATGAGTAGGTTATATGCAAATACTGCACCATTTCCCATCAGTGACTTGAGCGTCCATGGAGTTTGGTGTCCACAGAAGGTCCTGGGACCAATCCCCGTGGACAGAGAGGGACAACTTTGCTGTGATGACTATTGTTGGCGATCTAGTCCTAAATACAGACCCGGTGGCTGTGATTAGTATGTTTGTCCCTTCTGCAACTCATGTAGAAATTTAACCCCGCAATGTTACTTTATTAAGAGGTTGGCCTTTTTTTTTTTTTTTTTTTTTTTTTTTTTTTTTTTTTTTTTTTTTTTTTTTTTTTTAGGAGTGTAGTGGCGTAATTTCTGCTCACTGCAACCTTTGCCTCCTGGGTCCCGGGTTCAAGCAATTCTCCTGCCTCAACCTCCCAAGTAGCTGGGATTACAGGAATGCACCACCATACCAACTAATTTTTGTATTTTTAGTAGAGACGGGGTTTCAATTTGTTGGCTGGGCTGGTCTTGAACTTGTTGGCCTCCCAAAGTGCTGGGATTATAGGCGTGAGCCACCATGCCCGGCCGAGGTGGGGACTTTAAGAGGTGATTGGTGAGGGATCCGCCCTGCTGAGTGGGTGAAGGCATTAATGGATTATCCCAGGAGTGGGTTGCCTGGAGAGCTCACTCGCTCACTCTCTGTCTCTCTCTCTCTCTCTCTCTCTCTCCTCTCTCTCATATGCCTCTCACCCTGTGGATGCCACCCACTGTGTGAGGCCACGAGGCCTTTGGCCCTCGCCAGCAGCCCATCTGTCTGACTTTAATCTGAGAAGTCAATTACAGCCCACAGCTGTACTGAGCCCCCACCCCAACTCCTTCAAAGAGTCCTGTGCCTGGGGCACCTGTGTTTGGGGACAAGGCAGAGGCCTTTGCTGTGACATGACAGCACCAGCTCATGAGGGCCTGGCTGCTGTACCAGCCATCTGTGCAGGCAGGGCCCAGGGCAGGGCACAGGCCAGGCACTGTGAAGCTGAGCTGGCATGAGTCAGGGTGTGGAAGATTCCAGGCGGTCAGATGCCTCTCTCTCCTACCTGCCAGAGATGCTGGCAGGGGTCCCCAGGGGAGCCAGTCTGTATCTGTTGCCTCGGCCCTTTTTAAACAGGACTGATGTGAAGGCTAACTAACATCTGAGAACTTTGGAGCTGGAAGGAAGCTGGTCCAATCCGCTCAAATTCTTGATGAGAAACTGAGGCCCAGAGAGAGAAGAAGGAACTTACTCCGAGATGCATGGTTGTGGCGGCAATACTTTACTCTCTCTTATGCACGGTGCCCTTTGCATGAAAATTCCAACCTGTGGAGACTAGTGTGGCAGTGGTTCATCCTGAACTTACAAATGCCCATCCCCCCATAATAGTCTTGTTTAGGATCCTGAATGTAATTCAAGTGGTTAATTCCTGGGGTTATGGATTTCTTTCTTTTTTTTTTTTGAAACAGAGTCTTGCTCTGTCCCCAGGCTGGAGTGTAACAGTGGATCTCGGCTCACCACAATCTCCGTCTCCAGGTTCAAGTGATTCTCCTGCCTAAACCTCCCAAGTAGCTGGGACTACAGGTACACACCACCATGCCTGGCTAATTTTTTTGTATTTTTAGTGGAGATGGGTTTCACCATGTTGGTCAGGATGGTCTCAATCTCTCGACCTTGCGAGATCTGCCTGCCTCAGCCTCCCAAAGTGCTGGGATTGCAGGTGTGAGCCACCGTGCCTGGCCTTTTTTAAAAAAATTTTTGAGATGTAGCCTCTGGTATCTGTCACCCAGGCTGGAGTGCAGGAGTGCGATCTTGGCTCACTGCGACCTCCACTTCCACAGTTTAATCAATTATCCTGCCTCAGCCTCTCGACTAGCTGGGATTACAGGCACACACCACCACACCAGGCTAATTTTTGTATTTTTAGTAGTAATGGAGTTTCACCATTTTGCCTAGGCTGATCTTGAACTCCTAACTTCAAGTGATCCGCCCACCTCGGCCTCCCAAAGTGCTAGGATTACAGGTTTAAGCCACCGTGCCTGGCAAGGGTTATGAATCTTAAATCCAGATCTAACCTTGGTGGCTTAAAGAGATTACCTATTGACATTCTGATTTGTATATTAACACTCAGTGCATTATTTTACAGTTTCCCCCACGTCACTTTATTTAACCCTCCCAACAGCCCTATGGGGTAGATATTACAGTTTCTGTCTTGCAAATGAGGAGCCTGAGGCTTATGTAGATGAACTGGGTCCCTCTGCTGGTGGCCATCTTTCCCCCACACTCCACAGGCTTTGTCCCCAAGAGCCTAGACTCAGTTGCCATCAGTCAGACAGATGTCCATCCTGGCGGTGGCGGACTCCTGGCTACCCTGCTCCGGCTTATTTTGTTTGTCCTCACACTGTTTTAAAGCATTCTGAGTCAGCATTCACAAGTCCAAGAATGGCTGGGCGCGGTGCCTCACACCTGTAATCCCAGCACTTTGGGACGCCAAGGCGGGAGGATCACTTGAGGTCAGGAGTTTGAAAGCAAGCTGGCCAACACAGTCAAAACCCATCTCTACTAAAATTACAAAATTAGCTGGGCATGGTGGCACAGACCTCCCAGCTACTTGGGAGGCTGAGGCAGGAGAATTACTTGAACCCAGGAGGTGGAGGTTGCAGTGAGCCGAGACAGCGTCACTGCACTCCAGCCTGGGCAACAAGAGTAAAACTGCGTCTGAAAAGAAAAGAAAAGAAAAGAAAAGAGAAGAGAAGAGAAGAGAAGAGAAGAGAAGAGAAGAGAAGAGAAGAGAAGAGAAGAGAAGAGAAGAGAAGAGAAGAGAAGAGAAGAGAAGAG
>NW_016107316.1:1641437-1660859 GCF_001604975.1 Cebus imitator
AGAAGAGAAGAGAAGAGAAGAGAAGAGAAGAGAAGAGAAAAGAAAAGAAAAGAAAAGAAAAGAAAAGAAAAGAAAAGAAAAACCAACCCTGGAAGCTCCAGCCACATGGACTCCAGCCTGGGCTTTCCCTCCCTCTGCTGGGCAGAGTCGTCCTTGTCCTTTCGGGCCATCGGCTTTGCTTGGTCTCACCGTTGTGATTTTCACTGTTGCTTCTACCCATAATAGACCATGGTGGCCAATGTTTGTAAATCTCTTCATGGCTTCCTGGACAGGCAGTGGGGTCTTTCTTAGCCTGAAAAGAATCTCTTCTGGGGGCAGTAGTTGGGTGTCAAGTAAAGTGACATGCTGATGTCTCCTTAGGCACAGTTGTGTCCAGCAAAGTTTCAGGGAAAACAGCTGTAGCCAGGCTCTGCCTGTTGCTGAGGCTATCAAGCAGAGTGGAACCCCTGCGTCCCTAAAGCAATCTCGCCTGAAATGAACCACACTTGGGTAGGCTCTGGTTCCCATGCCAACCAGCTGCACTAACCAGCATATGCATTTGGTAAGTCGTTTCCCCACTTGTGGCTTCAGTGTCCCCTCTGAGGAATGGGAGGTGGTGGCCAGGCATCCTCTCGGTGCTCCTGGAACCTGATTGATTGATAAGGGCCATGGGCAGGTGGACTTGCACACAGGTGGTTCTGGGCATCATCTTGCTTAGAGAGGTGGGGAGTGAGTGACTCTGCCCAGAGCTCCAGAACCATCTTCGGTGTAAGTAGTTCTCTGGCCTATAGTTTTCTGTTTTTAGTAAGACCGAAGTGCCCCCCTGGGCTGTACCAGAGCCCATTGATTACTGGCCTGGGGACTGGATGGCTTATGAAGGCCACAAGTCTTGGGAACAGCAAGGGAAAATCCAATCTTGATGAAAATCCTAGGCCCTCTGGAGCACAGGCCTTTGTTAAATCCCAGGTCTACTGTTAACATTTCAGGACGCAAAGGAATTTTTGCTCTATTTTCAGAATTGGTATAAGACTAAATCAGCAGCCATTTGTTGAGTGTGGCATGTTAGACAGTGTGGGGTGACAGAGCGTCAGCCTCAAAGGGGACAGCTTCACACAGCTCACATGTCAAATGTGTAGCTCCCATTGCAACATTCCGTTACAGTTTACAGAGCAATTCACATCGTCTCAGTTCATCCTTCCCACAGCCTGCAGGGAATCAAAAACTCGGAGGGCAAAGTGATTTACCAAGTCAAACAAACAAGTAACCAGTAACCTTATCATCCCAGTGTGCAGGTGCCACGGCACGTTATTTACGTTGTTCCTTCCAGTTTTCTCTTTGCATTGTTTTTCTTCAAATGGTAAGCTATACTCTCTGTGTAGTATACTTGAATACTGTTTATTACTTTAACTTATTATTATATATGTTATGAACGGTTGAATTCCCATAGGAAGTGGTAGTGTGTGATTAGGGAATTCTGGACTAAGAACATAGCTCTTGAAAAGGTGTGGAGCAGGGAGCACAGGGTGTGTTCAGGAAACAGTGAGTATTTCTTTGAGGCTAGAACTCGTGACCCTGATGAATTGCGGCTTAGCAAAGAGTCAAGAAAGACATTTTTTATTTTTATTTTTTGATATGGAGTTTCGCTCGTGTTGCCCAGGTTGGAGTGCAATGGCACAGTCTCGGCTGACTGCAACCTCCGCCTCCCGGGTTCAAGCAATTCTCCTGTCTCAGCCTCCCGAGTAGCTGAGATTACAGGCCTGTGCCACCATGTCCAGCTAATTTTGTATTTTCAGTAGAGACGGGGTTTTTTCCATGTTGGTCAGCCTCGTCTGGAACTCCCAACCTCAGGGGATCCACCCGCCTTGGCCTCCCAAAGAGCTGGGATTACAGGTGTGAGCCACTGCACCCGGCCTAGAAAGACATTTTATGTCAGATGATGGAGAGTTTGAGTCGTATGCTAAGGAATTTTAGTTTATTCTGTGTTCATTAGAGAATAATAATACATGTTACATTATACATATTTAGAAAGGACAAACATCGAGAAATAATTCATAAGCCAATTGCACAGAAATAATTGTTCTAAGTGTTTTGATGTATGTGCAACCTTCTGATTGTTTTCTATACACCTATTTCTTCTTTTTTTCCCCCAAAAGGACATAAAATACATTCTTTTGCAGTCTGCTTATAATTCTATTATCATATTTCTCAATCATTAAAAATTCTTTTTCAGTAATGATTTTAAAAAATTTTCTTCTTGGAACTCTGTTTGAAACGAAATTTTACTCGGGACCTCAAGAGCCAAAATGGGTAAAAATAGAGCTCCTGAGGTCAGAACAGAAGCAGGACCCCTGACACCCGCCTCACCTGGTAAGACACCCTGACTCCATCTGAAAATCATTGTTGCATAATGTTATTTTTTTGACTGCACCTCAAGAACACAGCATGACTTAATCAGAGCATTCAATTGTTTCCAATTATTCCCTTTGTAAATTATTTCTCAATAAAGGTTTTTGAATATGGCGTATGATATAATTTGAAGCTATTATTGTGCAAATACGGTAAAATCTTACCTAACTGGAATTCAGCTAACCACAATCCTTAATTAACCAATTTTCTTTTGGTAAACTTTGGGAACATAAAGGAATCTCTCTCTCTCTCTCTCTCTCTCTCACACACACACACACACACACACACATACACACACAGAGTTATGAAATGGGGATAAATTTAACAAATATGTGCATTGATCTACTCTGAAAACTATAAAACATTACTGAGAGAAATGAAGGAAGGTGAATATAAATGGTGAGATACACCACACTCATGGATTGGAAGACTTGATATTCTTTAAATGCCAATTCTCCCTAAAATCGATTCTCTAGATTCAACACAATGATATTCAAAATCTTAGCAGGTCTTTTTTTTTCTTTAAAAATGTAATAAGCAGACCAGGTGTGGTGGATCACACTTGCAATCCCAGCACTTTAAGAGGCCAAGATGGAAGGTTGCTTGAGCCCAGAGGTTTGGGACCAGCCTGGGCAACATGGCACGACTCTATCTCAATTTTAAAAAAAGAAAGAAAGAAATTACATATGCAATGTAAAAAATTTTATACATAGAATAGCCAAAACAATTGTGAAGAGGAACAAAATTGGAAGATTTATGCAATCTAGTTTCAAGATTTAACTATGAAGCTAATAGTAATCAGATAGTTTGGTAATCAAGTAAACTTTGACATACAGATCAATGGAACAGGACAGAAAGCTCTGAAATAGACCCACACATATGGTCAATTGATTTTCAGCAAAGGTGTCAAGATAAATGGGGGGAAAGACAATCTTTTCAATAAAAGGTGATGAAATAATTGGTTGACTATATGTACAAAAATGCATCTTAACCTGCTGAGCTTCAGCAGGTCCCAGTCTTTTTGCTGGTGGAGGGTCTGGCCTTGATGTTGATGACTGCCAACTGGTCGGGGTGGTGGCTGCTGAAGGTTGCAGAGGCTGCGGCAATGTCACAAAATAAGACAACAATGAAGTTTCCTGCATCAATTGGTGCTTCCTTTCATGGAAGATTTCTCTATAGTATGCCATGCTGTTTGATGGCGTTTTACCCACAGTAAAACTGCGTTCAACTTTGGAGTCACTCCTCTCAAATCCTGCTACTGCTTTATCAACTAAGTTTATGGAATATTCTAAACACTTTGTTGTTATTTCAATAATGTTTGTGGCATCTTGACCAGGAGTAGGCTCCAGCTTAAGAAACCACTTTCTCTGCTCTTCCATAGAAGCAACTCCGCATCCATTTACCATAAGATTGCAGCAAATCAGTCACAGCTGCAGACTACACTTCTAATTCTGGTTCTCTTGCTGTTTCCACCATATCTGCAGTGACTTCCTCCACTGAGTCTTGAACCCCTCAAAGTCATCCATGAGAGGAGGAATCAACTTCTTCCAAACTCCTGTTAATATGGAGATTTTGACCTCCTCTCATAAATCACAAATGTTCTTAATGGCATTTAGAATGGTGAAATTCTTCCAGAAGCTTTTCCATTTACTTTCCCCAGACCCCTCAGAGAAATCACTATCTAGGCAGCTACAGCTTTATGGAGTGAATTTCTTAAATAATAAGACTTGAAATTTGAAATTACTCCTGGATTCATGGGCTGCAGAATGGATGTTGTATTAATAGGCAGGGAAACAACGCTAATCTTGTACATCTCCATCAGAGCCCTCAGGTGACCAGGTCCTCCATTGTCAATGAGTAGTTACAATTTGAAAGATATCTTTTTTTTTTTTTCCCTCTGAGCAGTAGATCTCAACAGTGGGCCTTCAATATTCAGTAAATCATGCCATAATCAAAGATACTGTAGGCTTGGTCATTCCATTTAGAGAGCACAGGCAGAATAGATTAAGCATAATTCTTCTTTTTTTTTTTTTTCTTTTTGAGACGGAGTTTCGCTCATGTTACCCAGGCTGGAGTGCAATGGCGCGATCTCGGCTCACCGCAACCTCCGCCTCCTGGGTTCAGGCAATTCTCCTGCCTCAGCCTCCTGAGTAGCTGGGATTACAGGCACGTGCCACCATGCCCAGCTAATGTTTTGTATTTTTAGTAGAGACGGGGTTTCACCATGTTGGCCAGGATGGTCTCGATCTCTTGACCTTGTGATCCACCTGCCTCGGCCTCCCAAAGTGCTGGGATTATAGGCTTGAGCCACCGCGCCCGGCCAGATTAAGCATAATTCTTAAGAACCCTAGGATTGGCCGGCGGAGGTTGCGGTGAGCCGAGATCGCGCCATTGCACTCCAGCCTGGGTAACATGAGCGAAACTCCGTCTCAAAAAGAAAAAAAAAAAAAAAGAACCCTAGGATTTTCGAAATGGTAAATGAACATTGATTTCAACTTAAAGTGACCAGCTTGCCTTAGCCTGTAACAAGAGAATCAGTGGTCCTTTGAAGCTTTAAAACCAGACATCAGCTTCTCCTCTTTATCTGTGAGAGTGAGAGATGGTATCCTCTTCCAATATAAGGCTGTTTCATCTACATAGAATATCTGTTGTTGTTTTGTTTTTGTTGTTTTTGAGGCAGTTCTCACTCTGTTGCCCAGGCTGGAATGTAGCGCAATCTCGGCTCACTGCAATCTCTGCCTCCAGGTTCAAGTAATTCTCCTACCTCAGCCTCCTGAGTAGCTGGGATTACAGGCATGTGCCACCTCGCCCGGCTAATTTTTGTATTTTTAATAGAGACAGGGTTTCACCATGTTGGCCAGGCTGGTCTCCAACTCCTGACCTCATGATCTGCCCACCTCAGCCTCCCAAAGTGCTGGGATAACTGGCGTGAGCCACCACGCCAGGCCCTAGATTTTTATTAAAATGAGAGACCTGCAACTCTCCCTTTCACTTGAACACTTAGAAGCCATTGTAGGGTTATTAATTGCTCCCACCATGCCCAGCTAATTTTTGTATTTTTAGTAGAGACAGGGTTTTACCATTTTGGTCAGGCTGGTCTCGAACTCGGGACCTCAAGTGATCCACCCGCCTTGGCCTCCCAAAATGCTGAGATTACAAAAGTGGGCCACTGCACCTGGCATTGAAATTCTTACTAACTTTTGAGCAACGGGTTACATATTTTTATTTTGTGTTGGTTCCCACAAATTAGGTAGCTAGTCCTGGCCATGGGATGGTCATGAGCCAGAAGCCACCTTTCAAAGATCTTAACGCTCATGGCTAGAGACTTAATTTCTGTGGCTCTGTTACTCTCCTTCCTGGAAGGGAGGGAGGAGCAAGACCGGTTTGCCCCAAGCCTATAAATGGATAAACCAGCTCCCAACAGGTTCTGCAACTTGCCTGAGATCTTATCGCTCATGAGTTTGGGAAACTCTTGAGTTATTTAAGCCATACTCTTAGAAGGTTGTTTTGCTTCTATTTAATTGGGGCTGTGCCTTCTGGCTGTTGAGCTCCTTTGACTAAGTGATTTTGCAGCAGAGTACTTTATTCATTCATTCATCCATTCATTCCCTAAAGAAACCTTTATGAAGCACTTGGTCTGTTAGCAGAAAAAGCAGGCTCTTTGGAACAGGCAGAGCTCAGTTAAGTTCCTCTTGGCCTCTTGCTGGTTGGGTGACCTGATTTGACCTCCTGAGCCTCAGTTTCCTTTCCTGTTTAATGACAACAGTTAGGAGATCATTTGAGTAATGGGCCTGGTACACTGCCTGACAGAGTCTGTGCCTTCCCCAGGGCTATGCAAGCTGCAGGTGGTTTCAGTTTCAGTTTGGGCAGACCAGGCTCCCAGCAGGCCTTGGAGCGCCTCGAGGATCCATCCAGACGGCAAGTGCTGGACACTCCCTCCTCTCCAGCAGCAACATGGAGGGTGGATGAGAAGCAGCAAGGATGAGGTTTGCTTTCTGGATCATCCCTGTGCCTTGTGATTAGCATTTAATAGGCTCCCAGAAAGCTTTGAAGGTAATCATATATCTACCCCTCCCTTTTGACTGATGATCTTGAAGTGATACATACTTATGTCAGTGAGGAAATTGGGAGGCTCTTGCAAAGTAAGCCTAATGATAATTTATGGCATTTGTACCGTACTTTTCCATGTACCTGTATATCCATCATCCCATTCATGCTTTCAAGCCTCATAAGGTGGTTTGGTAAAGTGATCACCCACATATTGCGGATGAGAAAACTGAGACTCATTGAAACGATTTGTCCAGGCCATATAGTTAGCAGGGAAGTAGCAGGGCCAGGACTTAAATCTACTCCCTTGAGTCCAGAGGCTCTGCTCTGTTGCCTCCTTACGACAGTATTAAGCTATTGCCACACCTCTTTAGCTTAACTTTTAGCTGACTTGTCCTGAGATCCAAGCCCTGGGACGTTGGCAGTGTCAGGGGTGGGAGGAGGCAGTGGGACCAGCCTAATGTGGCCACGCCCTGCAGGTCAGAGCCGTAGCCTCGCTGAGTGGTGGCCACATTCCTTGAATTCCCATGACCTGGTCACATGAGAATAATGCAGCCCCTGGGGTGGCCTCATCAGAGCCAGATCTGTCCCTGTCGCCCACCCTAGGGCTCACTCCTGTAATTCTCCTGTCTCCCTCCTGTGAACCCACACTTTATTTCTATTGGCATACAAAATGCTGCAATCATTCATATTCCCTTCAGCTCCCTCCAGCTACTCCCCACGTCTCTGCTCCCCTTTCAGGAAGTTGTCACCACTTGTCTCCCCTTTCTCTCCTCCCTCTCTGCCTTAAGCCTGCTCCAATTAAACTTTTATCCTTATCACTTTCCTGAAATCACTGTGTCAGTACTGTGTATCTTGCTGAGTCCTATCCTGAACTCACCCAAACCCTTAATAGCATTTGACATTTCTTTCTTCTTGAAACTTGCTTCTTGTGGCTTCTGGTCATCACACTCCTCTGGTTCTCCTCCTTCTCCATTGTCTTTGCTGGGTGCTTGGATGCTTCTGCTGTCCTTGACTTCTTTTTTTTTTTGGAGACAGTGTCTCACTCTGTCACCAGGCTGGGGTGCAGTGGCGCCATGTTGGCTCACTGTAATCTCCACCTCCTAGGTTCAAGCAATTCTGTTGCCTCAGCCTCCTGAGTAGGTGGGACTACAGGCGCACACCACCACTCCTGGCTAATTTTTTGTATGTAGTAGAGATGGGGTTTCACTATGTTGGCCAGTGTGATCTGGATCTCCTGACCTTATGATCCGCTCACCTCAGCCTCCCAAAGTGCTGGGATTACAGGCATGAGTCACTGCGCCCTACCAATTTGCTGTCCTTGACTTCCAATGCCATGGTGTCCTGCGACTCAGCCCTGGGCTCTCCTCTCCCACCTGCCATCTACTGTCACTTCCTAGGTGTCTTCACTTTGTCTATGGCTTTAAATCTCCCATATACACTGATGACTTCTGTTGGAAATAGATACTCGGTGCTGCAAAGAAAAATTAGCACTGAGACAAAGGATCTTTCAGCAACACAATTTTTACTTTCTGGACTGCAGGAAGGGCACTCTTGCTAGCCATCTTGCCACAAGAGTAGAGTGAACAAAGGAAAACACACAAATTTATTCCTTACACATTTGGGGTCATCCTTACTGCTATGTCTGATCTCTGTTGGCTGGAGCCAGACCTCACAATTTAAACTAAAACCCAATTGACTGACAACTTAAAACTTTTCTAAACAAGTAAAAGCAATGGAGAGCTGGGACACGCCCGTGAGCATGTCCATCACAGATATCTTGGTTAAAGTACAAGGACATTGGTGACCACCCAAATAAAGAGAAAAGAAAAAAAAGTACAAAGACATAAAATGTACTATGTGCCTGTAAGCATGGCCTATCTAACGGCTACCTAGGATAGGGCGTAACAGAGTTATTAGCATACTTATGATTTATTCTTTAACAAGAAAGAAAACTTTAAAAAGGAACTTTTCTACTTCCCACAACTTCCAAATTCACATCTCCAGCCAGAACAGCTCCTTGGAATTCTGGAGTCATGTCATGACTTTCTCCTCAACATTTTCTCTCGTATTTCTGATAGACATGTCAAATTTTGTCCCAAATCTTGAGTTTTCACCCCGGTATCTACCCACAATCATCCCAGCCTCCTCCACTCGCTGCAGTATGGCATCTTGATTCCTCTCTTTTGCTCACAACTCCATCCAGTCCCTTGTTGGTACCACCTTCAAAACACATCTGTTTCTCATTGCCCTGCCATAGTGCCCTATACCAGGCACCACATACTGCCATCTTTAGGTTGGATTCCTGGTACAGCCTCCCGATTAGTCATCTCCATGTGCCCTTATCCTTTATAGTCAGCCTGAGTAGGACTTCAAAGCATAAACCAGACTGCATCATTTCTCTGTTCAAAATCCTTCAATGACATCTCCACCAACTTAGAATTAGATTAAAATACCCAACCATGGTCCCAGGCAGAATATTCAAAATGCTCATATTTAACGTCTGGTAGAGGAAGGCATAGTCATATCTAAGTTTCTATATAAATCAAAAATTTTAAACATATTATCTTTTATTTTCCGAATGAACCAAACTATATTTATCTATATAATAAAACCAATGGCAGGCCATGGTGGCTCACGCCTGTAATCCTAGTGCTTTGGGAGGCCGAGGGGGATGGATCACTTGAGGTCAGGAGTTCGAGGCCAGCCTGGCCAACGTGGGGAAACTCCATCTCTACTAAAAATACAAAAATTAGCTGGGCATGGTGGCACGTGCCTATAATTCTAGCTACTCAGGAGGCTGAGGCAGGAGAATTGCTGGAACCCAGAAGGCAGAGGCTGCAGTGAGTCAAGACTGCACCACTGCACTCCAGCCTGGGCAACAGAGTGAGACTCTAAAAAAAAAAAAAAAAAAAGACCCACACACAAATAATGCTGCTTACACAATGATATCAATGTAACACAGAGCATTCATTAAATCAGTCTAATACTCTAAGTCATTTATTGGTTTTCAGAAATTATTGGTGTGAACAGTTGTGAAAAATGGGAAAGTTCTTCAAAGTTTGTATCATAGACTATAAGGAGTTACAATCTCTTGCTCTATGGCCATTATCGCTATTAGCATAAACATATACCCATGTATATATATTCTCTAAATCAGCTACATCTTAAATCAGCTACCTTGACTCACTCCGGCATGTCTGAACAGAACTGGGCAAGCTCCAAACCTTGGTGAGTGCCATTCCTTATTTGAAAACCTTCCTGACCTTCTCCTGACTAGCTTCCTCTTCTTCCTTATCTTCTTTCTCCTTATTTATTCAGGAAATTTCCAAGTGTTTAGCCAATCGGGTCAAGCATAGAATGTGAGGTCCCGTTCTGGCCAATGGAAACTGGACACAGCAGTAAGGCAATTGCGTCAGGTTATGAAAGTTATAAATGTCCCTGTCTCCTTTGTTCAGGTGTGCTCTCATGGCAAGACTGCCTCGAGTTGCACACTTCCTGCAGGAAGTAAACTAGCCTTGCTGAGTAATCCATTGTCTCGGTGTGGATTTTTCCTGAAGTTATAAACCTGTTTCCAACAACAGTGAACAATCTAAGAAAGAAATCAAAAAACTAATCCCATTTATGATAGCAGAACATAAAATTAAATACCTAGGAATTAACCAAAGAAGTAAAAGATCTCTATAATGTAAACTATAAAACACTGAAGAAAGAAATGGAAGAGGACACCAAAAAATGGAGAGATATTCTATGTTCATGGACTGGAAGAATCAATATTGTTAAAATGTCGATATTACCCAAAGCAATCTACAGATTCAATGCAATCCCTATCAAAATTCCAATGACATTCTTCACAGAAATAGAAATAACTGTCCTAAAATTTATATGGAGCCGTAAAAGACCCAGAATGCCAAAGCTATCCTAAGCAAAAAGAACAAAGTTGGAGGAACCACATTGCCTGACTTCAAATTATACTACAGAGTTATAGCAATCAAAATAGCATGCTATTAGCGTAAAAACAGACACATAGACCAACAGAACAGAATAGAGAACCCAGAAACAAATCCACACACCTACTAATTTTTGGCAAAGGGGCCGAGAATGTACGCTGAGGAAAAGACAGTCTCTTTAATAAATGGTGCTGGGAAAACTGGCTATCCATATGCAAGAGAACAAAACTAGACCCCTATCTTTCACCATAAACAAAAATCTAATAGAAATGGATTAAAGACTTAAATATAACCTCAAACTATGAAACCACTAAAGAAAACATTGGGGAAACTTTCCAGGACATTTGTTTGGGCAAAAATTTCTTGATTAATACCCACAAGCACAGACAACCAAAGCAAAAATGGACGAATTGGATCACATCAAATTAAAAAGCTTCTGCACAGCAGTGGAAACAATCAACAAAGTGAAGAGACAACCCCTGAATGGGAGAAAATACTTGCAAATTACCCATCTGACAAGTGATTAATAGCCAGAATATATAAGGAACTCAAACAACTCTATAGGAAAAAAAAAATCTAATACTCCAGTCAAGAAATGGGCAAAAGATTTTAATAGGTGTTTCTCAAAACAAGACATTCAAATGGCAAACACGTATGTGAAAAGGCACTCAACATCATCGATCATCAGAGAAATGAAAATCAAAACTACAATCTCACCCCAGTTAAAATGGTTTATATCCAAAGACAGGCAATAGCAAACACTGGTAAGGATGTAGAGAAAAGAGAGCCCTCAAACACTGATGGTGGGGATGTAAATTAGTACAACCATTAGGGAGAGCAGTTTGAAGGTTCCTTGAAAAACTAAAAAAAGAGTTACCATATGATCCAGCAATCCCACTGCTGGGTATATACTCAAAAGAAAGGAAATCAATATTCTGAAGAGATATCTGCACTCCCATGTTTGTTGCAGCACTGTTCACAATAGCCAAGATTTAGAAGCCACCTAAGTGTCTATCAACAGATGAATGGATAAAGAAAGTGTGGCACATATTCACAATGGAGTACTATTCAGCCATACAAAAGGATGAAATCCTGTCGTTTGTAATAACATGAATGGAGCTGGAAGTCATTACGTTAAGTGAAGTAAGCCAAGCACAGACAGACAAACATCACATGTTCTCACTTATTTGTGGGATCTAAAAATCAAAACAATCCAACTTATGGAGATAGAGAGTAGAAGTTTGGTTATCAGAGGCTGGGCAGGGTAGTTGGTCAGGGGCAGGGAATGGTGAAGAGGGAGGTGGGGATTGTTAATGAATACAAAATAAATAGAAAGAATGAATAAGACCTGTTATTTGCTAGCACAACAGGGTGACTATAGTCAATAATAATTTATTTGTGCATTTAAAAATAACTGAGACAGTATAATTGGAAGAAAGGATTGTAAGAAAGGATAAACGCTTGGGAGGATGGATACCCCATTTTCCATGATGGGATTATTATACATTGTATGACTGTATCAAAACATCTCATGTGCTCCATAAATATGTACACCTACTATGTACCCACAAAATTAAAAATTGAAAAAGTTTTTAAAAATTAAAAAAAGAGAAAGAAGTTATTGGTATGATCTTTTGTTTGATATATTCTCACTAATGAAATGATGACTTAATCGGAGCTATGATTTGACAGAGGGAAATGCAGCAAACTCCTCCAGTAAGTTCCCTTTAAATCAGTAGTTTCTAAGTAACCAAGAGTCTCAAAATAGAGAATTTCTCTAAATAACAAGATTTTAATAATAGTGAATTGTTCCTGAGCTTCTGGTGAACTAAGAGCAAGTGTATTAAAATTGTTTTTGGATCTTTATCCAATTTTATCTGAGCTTGTCATTCAACATCTTATTATTGGCTAAGTCACAAAAGTCCTTTGTGAAATGTCATATTTAGTTAGGTTGAGCCTAATCCTTCCTGAGAGGGTCATAGTATGGTGGCCCAAACTGGGTGTGTGTCTCCACCAAGCTACCTGCTTCTGTTCACTGGCTCAGCTGCTTACATACATTTTAAGTGACCTCTCTTTGTTTCAGCTTCCTCATCTGTAAAATGGGGTGATGAAGAAGATGATGATGATAACTTCAAATGAGCAAATATATTTAGATTGGTGCTTGGCTCACAAAATGCTAAACATGCATTAGCTCTCACTTTATTCATAAAATCAATGTCAGTACCCTTGACTCAAAGGTGTGTGGTGGGTTTTAATGACCATGTCCCCTTAAATGGAGGTGAGGTTGAATAAGAACTGGAAAAGAGGGAGTCCCACGCACCCTGGTGTCCTCAGGCCCCAGATCATCTCCTTGGTTCCTTCCTTCCCCCATGGCCTCCTTCCTGTCATGGAGCACCCACTATTCCAATGAAGCCCCAGATGCCTGGCTGGGGCCAGGGTAGGGCCCCTACTTAGGAAATTCTCTCTCTGGCTCCCTCTAAGCCTGAATCCCATGAAGGCTGCAATCCCCAAACCCAGATATAAGGTAAGCGTGCTGTCCACAGCAGCCACTGCCAGCTGGCTGGCCAGCAGTTGGTCCACCAAGAGTCTGTCCTCTCTTCCCTAGTGGGAGCCAATGATGGTGGCCAGGAGCTGAGACTTTCAGGGGACACCTGGTATAAGTATTTTATGGAACAGGCAGTATGGGTGCATTGGCTGAGTATCAGTCCTGTAGGCCTAGGAGAACTTTGGCCATCAGGTCCTCTTCTAGCTGGCCTTTTCATCTCCCTGAGACCCATTCCCTCATATTCTTGCACGTCTCTCACTCCATTCCCATTTCTTTTCTTTATTATTATTATTATTATTATTTTTGAGACAGGGTGTGGCTCTGTTGCCCAGGCTGTAATGCGTTGCCATGATCTTGGCTCCCTGCAACCTCCACCTCCTGACTTCCATCGATTCTTTTGTCTCAGCCTCCCAAGTAGCTGGGATTATAGGCTTGTGACACCATGCCACCTGGCTAATTTTTGTATTTTTAGTAGAGACGGGGTTTCACCATGTTGACCATGTTGGTCTTGAACCTCTGACCTCAAGTGATCCACCCGCCTCAGCCTCCCAAAGTGCTGGGATTATAGTCATGAGCCACCGTGCCAGGCCCTCCATTCCCACTTCTGCTCAACTGGCCTTTCTTCAGAGAGGTCTCTCTGATGACCCTATAAAAATTGTCTTCAAGGGAAAATGTGGCACATATACACCATGAAATACTATGCAGCCATAAAAAACGATGAGTTCGTGTCCTTTGTAAGAACATGGATGAACCTGGAAACCATCATTCTCAGCAAACTGACACAAGAACAGAAAATCAAACACCACATGTTCTCACTCATAGGTGGCTGTTGAACAATGAGAACACATGGACACAGGGAGGGGAGCATCACACAGGGGGGTCTGTGGGGGGAAAATAGGGGGGGGAGGGGGGGGGGAGTTGGGGAGAGATAGCAAGGGGAGAAATGCCAGATATAGATGATGGGGAGGAAGGCAGCAAATCACACTGCCGTGTGTGTACCTATGCAACAATCTTGCATGTTCTTCACATGTACCCCAAAACATAAAATGCAATTAAAAAAAATTGTCTTCACTATCTTCCACCCAAGTCACCATATATATATATATATATATATATATATATATATTTATGTATTTATTTATCTGTTTTCCATCTTCCTGCCATGATAACTACGGCTGAAAGACAAGATGACAAACACTGTCACAAATACCATTGGAAGACGTAGAACACAGCGCTGAAAATTTCAAAGAGGAAAATCTTAGAACAAATTAGACAGGTCTGCCATTCGAAGCTTTGCTATGCTGCTGGATAAGATGCAGATGTTTCAAACACTCCTCTGTGCATGAGGGTTGCTAGATTCTATTTCCACAATGGAATATGGAAAGAAAAAAACCACTTGTGATGGGAAGATGCACCAGGAAACATCTATTCTAGACAATAAACCATTTCTTTTTATAAAAACAATACCTTGTGGTAAAACTGTGTCTGTGTAACCATGGAAGAAACTAGAATACTAGAAGAGTTCTGAGACAAGACGTTGACAGCACCGTGGGGGAAATTCACCTACTGCCTCATCCACCAGCAGCAAGAGGCAGCAGAAGCTAAAGTCAGAAGGTGCACGCTGCTGGGGTGTCGGGATGTAGTAAATTGTATGAAGACAAGACCATGCAGATGCAGTGCGGGCATTGCCGTCATCTGGACTGAGTGTGAATATCCGCAAAAGTCCTGTATCCCCATAGAAAGCTTTTGGATACCTCATGGCAAAACATTTCAAAGACCTGCCAGACCTACAGATGAGCTAGTTATCTTCTTTTTTTGAAAAAACAGGAAAGCAAGTATTCCTGGGATGACAAGTAGTTGTCAGTAGTATTGATAGATATTTTTGAAATTGGGAACACACTTACTTTGTCCCTTCAGGGTAAAGGGAATGTTTTAACAAAGTGAGCATCAGAATAGCTGAGTGTGTTGACTGCCTTATCTTTATATTTATGATTGCAAATGTCAAGTGTGCCCTCATGCTGCTGGCAATTTTTGCTAGATTCCTGATTCCATTCTTCCATTTCCAAGAGCTATTTCACCTCTGGTCTCTTCTCAAACCTCCCACAGCCCTCCCCACTCCCACTCACAACTGATGACTTTCTTCCATTTCACGGAACTCCTGGAAGAGACCTTCCACCATGTGCACCTGTGCTGTCCCACGTGCTCTCCCTTCTTTCCTGGTTCTACACCAGGTAAACCATCTATGCTCAGGCTGACCCCTCCACAGTGCTGCAGATCCTGTCCCCTCTCGCCCACTATGTTAGTCTGTTTTCACACTGCTGATAAAGATATACCCAAGACCAGGCAATTTACAAATGAGGTTCAAGTGGCTTACAGTTCCATGTGGCTGGGGAAGCCTTACAATCATGGGGGAAGGCAAGGAAGAGCAAGTCACATCTTACATGGATGGCAGCAGGCAAAGAGAGAGCTTGTGCAGGGGAACTCCTCTTTTTTAAACCATCATATATCATGAGATTTATTCACCATCACGAGAACAGCATAGGAAAGACTTGCCCACATGATTTGATTACCTCCCACCAGGTCCCTCACACAACATGTGGGAATTCAAGATGAGATTTGGGTGGGGACACAGCATATAACCCGCTCAATGACAGGCCCCAGAAGTTGTTCTTTTTTCTTCTGCACCATTACTTTTCTCCCTCTGAGAGTTCATTTCCATCAGCTTGCAAACATCTTAACCAAGAAAGTGGAGAAATGAAACCAGCAAATGAATCTAAGTCTCTCTTGACATTTCATCATCTACCAGCAATGGCTTCTTGGTTTGCAACAAAACCCCTCACAAGTGTGGTCTACACTCTTCTTTCCTCAGCTCTTTATTGATTACACTCTAGTAGGCTTTCATTCCTTACATTCCACTGAACCCACTTTCAGCAAGGTCACTGATGGCCCCCATGCCCAGACCTGGGGACCAATGCCCATTCCTCTCCCTGCAGTTCTCATGGTTATGGGTTTCCATTTCAGACACTTTCTTCATGTAGCTTCTGGGACATGGTATGCTACTGTTTCTCCTACCTCAGGTGCTTTCACTCTGTATCCTCAGTCCCAACATCTCCATAGTGGAAAGCTCAGGTCTCTATCCTCAGATCTTTTTCTCTATTGACACTTATATCCTTATTGATTTTGTCCAGGCTCTTGACTCCCAAATGTATACATACCTCTGGTAGAGACATTTACCCTGAACACCAAGCTCATCTATTCAACATGGTACCCATCTCCACTTGGACATCAAATAGGCATCACCACTTAAACATATCCACACTGAGCTCTTGCTTTTTTTCCTCCAAACTCTGTCACATACCCACACATAAATCTTCCTGTCCTAGTAAATGACAACTGCATTCTTTTTTTTTTTTTTTTNTTCTGTGCATCCTTCTGGGGCTTGTTTTTCCTCTCTTGCAGAAATCTTATGGGAAATTGGATTGGAGGTAGGAGAATGAATTATAACATGCAACCCTTGTTCCCGAAGTCTGAACAGTAATTCTCTCATTTTTTTTAAAGGTGGGGTTTCACCATGATGGCCAGGCTGGTCTTGAACTCCTGACCTCAGGTGATCCACCCACCTCGGCCTCCCAAAGTGCTAGGATTATAGGCGTGAGCCACAGCACCCGGCTGACAACTGCATTCTTAGAGCAGTTCAGACCTAAAACTTTGCAGTCATCCTTAACTCCTCTTTCCCTCACACCCCTCATTTAATCCTCCGGGAAAGACTTTTTGCTCATACCTTTTAAATCTATCTGGAAGTTGACCCCTCCTCATTAGCATCACCATCACCCGCCATCACCCCACACCTGGATTATTTCAATACCCTGTTTCTGCAGTGGGCAGGTCTACACAAACCTACCCCAAAAATCTGGGGAAGCTGAGAGGTGGAAGAAAGAAGCTGACATATCCAGTTTTTTGGAAAGAAACATTTAATAGGGACTTACTTAATAGAAGCCATGTCTTGGGCAGCAGTGACGAGACAAGACAGTGGATCCCTGAGACATGACCCCCCAGACCCAGGGCTTATATAGAGTAGAGAAATCGTGACTCAGAAGGAATGTGCAGGATGATTGAAGTAGGATAACATCAAGGTTGTTTTGACTTAGGGGCAGGAATTATGACAAGTACGTGCTTTCATACAAGGACCGGTAAAATAAACTGGAAATCCTAGAGGCCTTCCTGGAATGGGAGTTAACCAGAAATTGACTTGGCCGATTAGCATCCAAGGTGGAGCTGCCTTGGCCTCCACATCCTCCTAAGTGACCTCCCTGGTCCCTCTTGCTCCCCTGCAACTTACTCTCCACAAACTCAGAGGCACCCTTTTATAACATGTCAGATCCTGTCACTCCTCTGCTTTCTGTCTCACTGGGAATGAAATCTGATGTCCTTATCGTAGTCTACAGGGCCTTAGTCAGGAGCTGGCCCTGGGGACCTCTCTGCCCTCAGGACTCTTCCATAAGCCTTTCTGCTCATTAAGGGCCACTTACTGTCCAGGTCTTTGCACCTGGAATGCTGACCCCCTCCCCATCCATTCACTCCATGGCAGGGTCCCCTGCTTCTTTCAGTCTCCATCAAACGTTACCTGTACCAGAAAGGCCTTCCCAGACCACTCTGTCTGACACAGCAACTCCCACCCTCAACCTTCCACTGCAGCTCCTCTCTATCCTTGTATCCTGCTTCATGTTTCTTCACGGCAGGTTTTTCCCAGCTGATGTATTTTAGAGTGATTTATTTATGCATTTGTGCTGTGTCTCCCCCAGCAAGAGTGTCAGCTTCGTGAGGTGGAGATTTGTTGTTGTGGTTGTTCATTGCTTTATTCTCTGTGCATAAAACAGTGTCTGGTGCACGGTAGGCTCCTGTTTGTTTAATGCATGAAAAAGTAAACTGCTCTTTGGAAGAAACTTTCTGGAGAGAGCATTTTGAGACGGAATGTTTGCAAGTGTTTCCACTATTATGAGAACAATGAAAAGATATCTTTTTCTGTTATCACTTCCAGAAAAACGTATTTAAAAAAATTGAATTTAAGACCAGAAGAAATACAGATCACTGGTATTACATAGTAGTAAGCTAAGATTTTAAAAAATAATGATTTCTTTCATTACATAACTAATATTTTCAGTGATAAATGCTGTTTAGTAAAATGTAAATAATTTTTTTAAAAAAGTAATTATTTACATTTTTATTTATCTCATCATTTTAATATTTATTTGTGTCCAATAATATACATCCCTAGAACAGTCCTACATGTGTATAATTTATACAAAAACACATATCCATAAAACGGGGAGACATGCTCAAATTTTTTTTTCTGTTATGTTGTTATCTAGAGGAGCAGTGTCAGGATAGAATTAGATTTGGGCACATGTTTTAGGTTTTTGCACATTACCTAATTGTACATTGCCTAAATTTATTCTATTTCAAAAACCAATTTCTAGGTTGGGCAAGGTGGCTCATGCCTGTAATCCCAGCACTTTGGGAAGGCCGAGACATGTGGATGACTTAAGGCCAGGAGTTTGAGGCTAACCTGTCCAACATAGTAAAACCCCATCTTTATTTCAAAAATAAAAAAGAACCAATTTCTGTAAGCTAGTTTTTACTGTGTAACAAACTACCTCAAAATAGTGGCTTAAAACAATCACATTTTGTTGACTCACAGTTGTTCTGTTCCACCTAGCATCAACTGTGATCATATGCTAGGCTGTGTACAGGAAGTAACTGGGGGAAAAAAAAAGGAAGTAACTGGGCTGTGCTGGGAGGTCCAAGAAGGCTGCATCACATGTCTGCTACTTCAGACCTTCTCTGTTACACCTGGCTAGCTTCGGCTTCCTCACAGCATGGTTGTCTCAAGGTAGCTGGACTTGTATTAGTCCATTTTCATAGTGCTATAAAGAACTCTCCCAGACTGGGTAATTTATAAAGAAAAGAGGTTTAATTGACTCACAGTTCTGCATGGCTAGGAAGACCTCAGGAAACTTAAAATAATGGTGAAGGCACTTCTTCCCAGGGCAGCAGGAGAGAGACCGTGTCAGCAGGGGACATGCCAGACACTTGTAAAACTGTGTTTACAGATCTGGTGAGAGGTCGCTCACTATCACAAGAACAACATGGAGGAAACAGCCCCCATGATTCGATTACCTCCACCTGGTCCCGCCCTTGACACATGGGGCTGGGGATTATAATTCAAGATGAGATTTTGGGTTAGGACACAGCCAAATCATATCAGACTTGCCTTGACTGTTGGCATTCAGGAAGGAGCATTCTAAAAAGAGCTGAAGCTGCAAAGACATCGTTTTGGAAGTTGCACAACACCATTGAAACAGCATTCTATTGGTGAAAGCTGGCCAAAAGTCCAGTCCACAGTCGAGGGGTGGGGAATGGACCTCATCTTTCAATGGGAGGAGTGGCAAAGAATTCAGTTTTTACAAACATAACGAATTGCACATCGTTATGTTT
>NW_016107316.1:1661738-1688938 GCF_001604975.1 Cebus imitator
TCTGCCTCCCAGGTTCAAGCGATTCTTGCGCCTCAGCCTCCCAAGTAGCTGGGATTACAGGCATGCAATACCACACCCGGCTAATTGTTGTATTTTTGGTAGAGATAAGGTTCTGTCATGTTGGTCAGGCTGGTCTCAAACTCCCGGCCTCAAGTATCCACCTGCCTCAGCTTCCTAAAGTGCTGGGAATACAGGCGCAAGCCACCATACCTGGCCTATTTTTTTCTTAAAAATTTGGTAGAATTTACCAGCTATGCCATTTCAGGGAGATTTTTTTTTTTTTTTAACTTATGGAGTCAATTTCTTAAACAGATATAGGATTGTTCAAATTTTCTATTTCTTCTTGCATATCTTTTGATAACTTGTTTTTCTAGGAATTTGTTCATTTCTTCCAAATTTTCACATTTATTGACCTAGAGTTGTCTTTTTAATGTGTGTGGTATTTGTAGTGATATCACTATATATTGGTTAGTGATGTCACTGGTAACGGTTTATTTTGATTTTCTTAGTCCATTGCTCAGACTAGAGCACAGTGGTCTGATTATAGCTCACTGCAGCCTTGAACTCCTGGGCTCAAGCAAACCTCTCATCTCATCCTCCCAAGTAGCTAGGACTGCAGGAGCGCACCACCAAGCTAGGCTCTTCTTTACTTTTTGATCAGTCTTTCTAGAGTTTATCAAATTTATTTGTCTTTTGAGAGAGCTAATCTTAGTTTGTTAAGACTCTCTTCTTAAAAATTATCTTTCAGGCTGGGCGCGGTGGCTCACGCCTGTAATCCTAGCACTTTGGGAAACCAAGGTAGGCAGATCACTTGAGATCTGGAGTCCAAGACCAGCCTGGTCAACATTTCTAGTATGTCTCTACAAAAATACAAAAATCAGCCAGGCATGGTGGCTTGTGCCTATAATCCCAGTTACTCCAGAGGCTGAGGCAGGAGAATTGCTTGAACCTGGGAGGTGGAGGTTGCAGTGAGCTGAGATTGCATCATTGCACTCCAGCCTATAGCGATGAGGTCTCACTGTGTTGGCCAGCATGGTCTCCAACTCCTAGACTCCAGCAATCCTCCGCCCTTCGCCGCCCGAAGTGATGGGATTACAGGCACCAGCCACCACACCAAGCCTTTGTGAAGCCTGTCTATCGAAGCTTGCTTTCTCTCTTTNTTTTTTTTTTCCTTTTTTTTGGTCTTTTTTTCTTTCTTTTATTAATTTTTCTAAAAATATTTCCTTCATCCCATTATTCTTCAGTATAACCTTTTTTCTAACTTCTCGAGATATATGACTATATCAAAAATCCTCTTCTCAGTCAGATCTTTCTTGAACATTCCGTTCCAGACTGAAACCACCTGGTTGCTTCCATTCTCCTCTTTTTTCCCTTGGCACTCATCATCATTTAACATATCACGCATTTTCCTTATTTATTTTTTTCTCTCCCCATCAAAATAGAATCTCCATGAAGGCAACGACTTTTGTTTACTTTGTTCACTGCTGAATCCCCAGGACCCAAACCAGTGCCTGTTTTATTAATAAAACAAGGAATGAATGTGTTAAATGAAGAAACAGTAAGAGCTAAGTTTACTAAGCACTTGCTACCTGAGACTCAGTTATATTCAATTATGCATTTATTTATTTAGATTTTACTTTTTTAGAGAACGGGTCTGGCTTTGTTGCCCAAGCTGGTCTCCAACTCCTGGCCTCAAGCGATCCTCCCGGTTCAGTCTCCCAAAGCACCAGGATTACAGGCGTGAGCCATCACACCCGGCGGAGACGCAATTATAAGGGGCTCACAGATAACATCTAATTCTTACAGAGGAGGAAACTGAGGCACAAGTAAGCAGGAGAGCCGTGATTAGAAACCTATGTCTAACTCACAGCCCGTGAGCTTTCCTCCAAGCCCCGATTCTTCCCCTTAAAAAAAGCCAGCGAGGGGCGAGACCCGGAGGGCAGAGCCCGCGCTCGTGAGCCCGGCCCTGCGCAGCACCCCCAGAGTTTAATCGAATCACTCAGCAGTAGGCGTCGCCCACTTTCTTATTGGTTGGTTTCGGTTCCCAGTAGTAAGAAAGGAAGACAGTCTGCGAGGGGGCTGCGGGGAGCCTCGCCCCCAATTGTGCGGTTTCGGGGCCGCGCAGGCGCACGGAATCCTAAGTCCGGGGCTTGCGTTTCCGGACGGAGGGCTTCTCCGGCCTCTCCCGGAAGCTGCTCTCGCTACTCGGGTAACGGGTCCCGTCGGTGGCAACGGCCGCGGCGCCGCGATGGACCTCGAGGAGGCGGTAAGGAGGCGGTGCGCCTGGCGGGCCCTGACTGCCGGGGCCGGAGGGAAGAGAAGCTGAGGAGGAGCGGCGGAGGCTGTGGGCTGGGGCGGCCACCGGTTGGAGGAAGGCGGGGCGCAGGGCTGCGGGGCGGGGTGAGGTCTGGGGCTGGCGGGCCGCGTACGCGCGCGGCTTTGGTAAAAAGGCTGGAGTTTCTGGCTCGGCGAGGTTGTGGGTGAGGGAGGGTGTGGTGTTTGTCGTTATGGGTGTGTTTAAGGATGAAGTTGTGGGTTTTGTGGGGTGGCCACCCACCGGGCTCATCCTCTCGAGACTGGACCACCTACAAGTTCCCTTTGATGCTGGGGTGGGTGAGGGAGGGGAAGGGCTTGGAACCTGAGATGCCTCCTGGTAACAACCCCTGTCCGTCTCTCTGGGAATCCTCGCCACAGTCTTCTGCAGGGATTCTAAATTAAGATTTGGGAACTCCCCAAATGGTCCAGCTCATTGCACCCTCCACCACCCAGGTTCATTCATTGTAGTGTTAGTACGGGGTTACTGAACACTACCAAGTTGCCAAAATTAATTTGGCATGCCTTTTTTTTTAAAGCTACTGTGTAAAATGACACGTTTTCGTTTTTTCTTTTTGAGACAAGGTCTCACTGTGTCCCCCAGGCTGGAGCGCAGTGGCAAGATGACGGCTCACTGCAGCGTTGACCTCCTGGGCTCGAGAGGTCCTCCCGCCTCAGCCTCCCAATTATCTAGTACTACAGATGCGAGCCACCACTCCTGGCTAATTTTTTCTTATTTTTTGTAGGGGCGGGGGTGTCGCCATGTTGCCCAGACTGGTATTGAACTCCTGGGCTCAGGTGATCTTCCTACCTCAGCCTCCCAGAGTGCTGGGATTACGGGGGTGAGCCCCAGCACTCAGCCAAATGGCACACACTTTGATGGTATTAAATGATACTCGATAATTAGTTCAACGCTAATAACAAGTCAAACTCCAAAGAGTTGGGAATCAGAGAATTAGGTCTGTATATACAGAAGCAGTACTATCTTATAGTAGATGCCCAAAAAATATTCATTGAATAATGGATGGCTAACTTCTGTAAATGCTAGGCTGATGAGTTAATAGTTACAACTCACCATTAGCTAGTGTATACCCAGACTAGGGACCGTGTTTGTTTTGAATTCCTAGCACCTAGTAAAATGCCTAGTACGCACATAGTTGATTCCTTATGTTGCCGAGTGAATAAATCAAAATTTGAAACTAGTACAAATCTAGTTCCTCTGTGGCATGTGCTTTTAATGTCCTGGAAGAGTTCCAAATGGTATTTGCATTTTTAAAAAGTCTTCTCTCTGCTTAGGTTTGTCATCTTTCTCACAGCATTTTCAAGGAGCTTTGTTTACTCATCAGCATTTTCAAGGAGCTTTGTTTACTCATCTTTGTTTCCAGTTTATCCCATCACCTCCTTTTCTCTTTTTTCCTCTCACACTGCATATTTCAATAAGTTTCCTCCAGTAGTTGAATTTGGTTTCATACCACTCCTCTCCTTGTTTGCAGATAATCTCTCTGATATATTTTCTATTGTCTATGATTTTTTATTTATAAAGTCTCCAGGAACCCACTAAGTAGAACTGCAGGCTTTAGGTATAATGCACTGAATGTGGCTTGATGGGAACACCTTTTCTATCCTCTTCTCCCATAGGAAGAGTTTAAAGAACGCTGTACTCAGTGTGAGGCTGTCTCATGGGGTCTTACTGATGAAGGCAAATATTACTGCACTTCCTGCCACAATGTTACAGAGGTAAGTAACAAACACCATTTATGAATTTGCATATGTTTTAAAAATTGCTATTTCAGCCTGGTGTGTAGTCTAAGTCCCAAAGAATTTGGTTGCTTCTTGTCACTCATGCAATGTGAAATTTCCAGGGACGCAAGTGGTCTTCGGTAGTTACACATAGGTTAAGGAATTTGTGAATTAGATTGAGGATGAATTTTTGAGATTATGTTGAGCCACGTTTATAAATGATTTCTTATTCAGAGTGTTGGTTGAAGGGAAATAATTAAAGTTGTACTTAGAAGATGATACATTTCTTTTTATTAGTTAGTACTTACTTTTTTTTAATGTGTCATGGTGGCTTAGAGGTTTGGAAGATGGACTGTTAGAAAGCTTGAGAATTGTTGGGAATATTTTGGAACTATGCTTCGTTATCCTGTTATCTTTGTATAGTACCTTATAGATTACAAAGTGTTTTTGGCTCCGTTATTGCATTTCCTCCTCATCACAAACTGTGAGAGGTACCGTCAACGCTTATTGATAGGGCTCACAAATTGAGTGAGTTTGCCAGTTACACAATACCGAGTGTTCAGCCAGGACCCGAATGTAATGTGAGTCTTCTGTCTTCAGTGTTCGTTTTACCCATCACACCTGCCTCTTAAAGTAGAGATTGTCATACTGTCCTGTGTAACCTTGGAAACAAGCCCACCTTCACATTGTGAGTGCTAGTTCCTATTGTGAATACACCTGCAGGCCAGCATCACCAAAATAATCAAGGGTGTAGACAGTCTGCTACTGGACTGGCTAAACGTGCCAGGACTCTCCTCTGGGGAAAAGGATTTCCTCAAAGTCTGCAGAGCCAGGAAGGAACAAATGTGATCTTCACCATACAGGCTTAAGAAAGGCAAATTTGGAACAAGTAAATGTAACCGAGTAGACTTCTGCTTCTGGCTAAGATGGAGTAACAGAGACCAGATTTACTTTTGTTCCTTAAACTACGAAAAACCTGGACAAAATATATGAAGCGAGTAAAAGGAAAAAATTTTTCCCTTGAAAAAACTGGTGAATTGAGCTTGCAAGTCTGTTACACAAGTGCTTTTCCTTGAGACAGTATTCTTTAGTCTGCAGCCAGAATGCTTATCTCTGCTTCCTATTTAGTCACACAGAATGTTAAAAAGGTCTGTACTCGATGAAATTGTTGGGGTGATGGAGATATTTATTATGTTGATTATAGTGATGGTTTTGTAGTTTGTGTGTGTGTGTGAGTGTGTGCGTGTCTGTGTATGTCAGATTGTGCACTTGACAGATGTATTGTTTGGTCCTCACCTTCAGTGTGTGGTGAGGAACTAGCAGTTTTACTCACTCTTGCTTTTGTACTGTAGTATAGTACACACAGTGTACTTTCTTCACACAGTGAAGAAGGAGTGTGTCTAATGGAGTATTTGCCATTAGTAGTTGAAGTCAGAATACTATTTTTATGGGAATTGAACTACGTTAACTAATTGCTTTTCTAGTTCTGGTTTTGATAATGTTTCCATTTGATTCTGTTTGGTCAAATCTGCTGCAGTCATTTTTTAGTTTGCAAGAATCTAATACCACTACCTAGCTCCCCCTTTGAAAGACTGTCAACCCGTGTGGAGTAACTAGTCAAGAATGGAGAGTTCATGAAGGTGGACAACATCTTTATAAAGATCAAGAACCTAGCTCACTGCCTTCCTTTCAGACGATAGGCTTAAAGGAAAAAAAAGTTATGTGTTGCACAAATTCAGTAGTTGTTCTTGTCTTTCTGGACATGTTCTTCACTTAGAATGTGAGAATGTGATGTAGTTGGGGCTCCCTGGAGTTGAGCAGTGTGGTGATGTTGAAATACAGTGAGCGGGGAATGGCCTGTGAACCAGTTACAGCTATGAAAAATGGAAGTCATGGTACAGCTTGCCCTGTCTTTCTGCCCCTTTTATTGCCCTCCCTCTTCCTCTGTATATAACTCTCAAGCTCTGGGCACACTGCAGTCTGGGAAAGGCCTTCCGAATTGATAAAGGAACCAAAATGTTATCCTGGTATATTTTATCCAGGAAAAAAACTGTAAAGTCATAAATCTGTTCAATTTAGACAATAGATATTTTTGCAAGAGTTTCATGGATATTTAAAAAGGTGTAGGCTAGACTTCTATGATTTTAATAGATTTTTATGATTACAAGAGCAGTGTATGATTACTGTAGAAAATGTGGAAATTATGAAGATGAAAGCCAAAATCACCAGTAATCTCTCCATCTGTCTTTTTTCCTGTGTATGAAATGGAGAAAGTGATGTGTGAGTGCTGTTCAATCTTTTGCCATAACAATTTGGAAAAATACTTGATCTAAACATTTGCAGACATTGTTATAGATTGTAAATATTCCAGAATAGCCATTTAGTAATTTAATTAATTATAGCTCTGGTTTTAGATGTTTCACTTTTTCATGTTTTTTGCTTTTTCACATTTTGTATAGTACAGATTTTAAGTCTTTTTTTCTGGCTACCCTTTATAAATTTTACTTGTCCTTGCTAGATGATGGCTTTTGTATTTATTCTGACGTGTCTTACGTTCTTAGTGTGGCCAACCCAGTATACCAGAATTGCTTTGAATATGGTTTCTGTGATTAGAGAGACTACATTCCAAAAATCCTGATGGTAGAGATGTGTCTTTTATTCTTATGGAAAGTTAAAAGATAAATTTCATTCCAAATCTCTAAATTTAGAAAAACAGTAATGTCCCCTGTTGGTCAAAAATCCTCACCTTTCTTCTGGCATTAAGACTCATAATGGGAACATTTATTCTACTTTATGGAATAAAATGTTGCTCCTTTCAAAAAAAAAAAGACTCCGCGGGGTGCAATGGCTCACACCTGTAATCCCAACACTATGGGAGGCCAAGGTGGGCGGACAACCTGAGGTCGGGAGTTCGAGACAAGCCTGACCAACATGGAGAAACCCCGTCTCTACTAAAATACAAAATTAGCTAGGCATGGTGGCGCATGCCTGCAATCCTAGCTACTTGGGAGTCTGAGGCAGGAGAATCGTTTGAACCCAGGAGGTGGAGGTTGCAGTGAGCCAAGATTGCACCATTGCACTCCATCCTGGGCAACAAGAGCGAAACTACGTCTCCAAAAAAATCAAAAACAAAAACAAAAAAGGACTCAATGCTTTATTTTTAGTTGTGGGAGAGCCAAAATCTTTGATACTTGCCATTGAGAGCAGTTGGGATTGAAGAATCTGGTATGAATTATACTAACCATTTTAGTCATTCTAAAATTCTATAAGTTTGATTAAAAATAAAATGTAATGAGTACTTTTATAATATCAGAAATGAAAGCAATTTTAGAGTATTATTCAAAGACATGGAAAAGAAGGCCAAAACTAATCTGTCTGTAGGTGAAGCATTACCAGTTACAATAAATACATTAAGTTATTTTAATATGGAAGTGTATTTTGTGTGGAGAAAAAAGTGAGTAAATTTGACTTTTGGTTTGTAAAAGTTAAAAAGTGATTTAAAGTAAAAGTTCAGGCCGGGCGCGGTGGCTCACGCCTATAATCCCAGCACTTTGGGAGGCCGAGGCGGGTGGATCACAAGGTCAAGAGATCGAGACCATCCTGGTCAACAAGGTGAAACCCCGTCTCTACTAAAAATACAAAAAAATTAGCTGGGCATGATGGTGCGTGCCTGTAGTCCCAGCTACTCGGGAGGCTGAGGCAGGAGAATTGCTTGAACCCAGGAGGCGGAGGTTGCAGTGAGCCGAGATCGTGCCATTGCACTCCAGTCTGGGCAACAACAGCGAAACTCCGTCTCAAAAAAAAAATAAATAAATAAAGTAAAAGTTTATTCATTTAACAAATACTTTATGGTTACTGTATACCAGGCACTATTTTAGGTAATGAGAAATTTTGAATCAAGAAACAACAGAAATATTAACTAGAATGTTAAAGATTTATAATTTTCCCAAGATTTTACCATCCTCAGTCCTGGCACTCACAGTTTGGTTCATTAGAAAATGCTTGGAAAAATGCCTAGGGGGATGTAAAACTATCTTTTTAATGGTCTTGTTCTGTTTCCTGTAGAGATCTAAGGAAGTTATAAACACTGAAGTTATTCCTCATGCCCAGATAAAAGCCCTCAACCGGGGACTTAAAAGGAAAAATAACTCTGGTAAGTTCTTTCTTCACATGTGCTTGACATTCTTTATTCACATCTTTCACCTTCATGATGTGAGAGATGGAATGGAATTTTAAGTAGATTCTAGAGAAAATGCCTGATTTTATCTACTGGCATATGTTCTTCTATGTCTGTTATTCATTGTGGTGAATATGATCTCCTGTGCTTTTATGGAAAAAGTACTTATTTTCTGAAATAATTCAACTGTGGAATTGTTCGGAAGTTGAATACAATATTGAGCTTCCAGAAATCTGTTTCTCATATTGAATTTTTAACACACCGATTGGGAAAATTATTTTCCCTTAAAATGGCCCCAGCATGAGTGTGCTTTGAAAGGTAAAGTATTTTATCAATCCAGTGAGTCCATAAAATTAACCATTATTGAGAAGGATCTTAGGTAAAGTGTAACTGATGCTTTTTATTTTCGTGACTAGGTACGTAGGACCAAATTGCCAAATTTGAAATGAGGCTGATGATAATGGGGACTCTTCTATATGAGATAGCTTTAAGGATACACACACATTAAAAATATATATAATTATTTATTTATATGTGTGTTTATGAAATATTTATATAAAATACATTGACATTCTTTTTTTTTTTTGGAGATGGAGTCTTGCTTTATTGCCAGGCTGGAGTGCTGTGGCACAATCTTGGCTCACTACAGCCTCTACCTCCCAGGTTCAAGCGATTCTTCTGCCTCAGCCTCCTAAGTAGCTGGGACTACAGGTGCGTGCCACCATGCCCAGCTAATCTTTGTATTTTTAGTAGAAACAGGGTTTTACCATGTCGGCCAGATGGTCTCGATCTCTTGACCTCATGATCCTCCCATCTCGGCCTCCCAAAGTACTGAGATTATAGGCGTGAACCACTGCACCCAGCCACATTGGTATTCTTAGATGAATAACAGTGAATGCCTAAATGCTATTTCATGTTTCTGTTTGGCCTTTAGTAGTGACTATTTTTATTAGGCTAAAACCTGATTAATTTTTGTTAAATTTTGTCAGTGTAAAACCTGATTAATTTGGTCTTGACCTATTTAAATAGTTAAAATGTGTAGTTTAGACGTACATTTCTTAAGGAACTTTAGGTGCTTTATATTAGGTATTAAGTGTCTTACAGTCAACCTCATTGCCCTTCATTTCTTCATTTGTAAAAAGAGAACAAAATATCATCCATTATGGAAAATAGGAACACAGACTCAGAATTTAAAATATAACCTTATCAGTTTCTAAGAACAGTATGCAAGAAGAAGAGGGAGTATATGCATATAGCTTGAAGAGTTTAAACTTCCTTTACTTATGTACCCATCAAAATTACTGGCTTTTCTGTTAGACTCTTACAACCTGAGACCCTTCTTGGGAAAGAATTGGGTCAGTCAGCAGGGATAGGGAGACTTTGTGACATTCAGGTAAGGGAGAAGAGTTGAATTCTCTGGCATTCTGCAGAGAAGAAATGAAGTTAGTAACAGACCTCAGAAGCTCCATGTAAAAAGTACTGATAGCAAGCTTTTGGAAGAGTTACAGTATTTTTCCAGTGGTGAGGGGTAAAACATAAGGGTCTTCACAGACTTTTCCTTCAGCTGGTAGTTGTTGTTAAACATGTAACTGTCTGTTGTGGTGGCAGGTTTCTTCACAATCTCTCTTAGGGTGGTTTTGAGTATTCAAGAAAATAACCAACTTAAAATACCCAGCACACACTTGGTACCTAGGCTGAGATCAGTATTAGTACCTTGCTTTAATTTTCTCCTTATAACCTAGAACCATTTCAGAAAAAGCAGAATGCCATTGAGCAGTTTATTTTCTTTGAACGTTCTTATTGCCATTTCTACACTCCTGTATCATGAGATCTTGACATTCGTTAATTCATTCACTAAAGGTTCACTCTTTCCTTGTGAGATGCGACTTCTAAAAGCAGTGGAAGCAGTGACTGAGTATTTTCATTTAGGATTCTGCTGGGCATCGTTCAGGAAAATACACATTTTTATTTTTGCTTATTTTTATTTATTTATTTATTTTGAGACAGAGTTTCTTGTTGCGCAGGCTGGAGTGCAATGATGCATTCTTGGCTCACCGCAACCTCTGCCTCCTGGGTTCAAGCAATTCTCCTGTCTCAGCCTCCCAAGTAGCTGGGATTACAGGCATGTGCCACCAAGCCCGGCTAATTTTTTGTATTTTTAGTAGAGACAGGGTTTCACTATGTTGGTCAGGACAGCCTCGATCCCTTGACCTCGTGATCCACCCACCTCGGCCTCCCAAAGTGCTGGTATCACAGGCATGAGCCACCACGCCTGGCCAAAATACACATTTTTAAAACTTGTTTCACTTTTTTTAACATGGTTACTATTCATTTTTTTGCCTTTAGGTTAGTATTTCAGAAAAAATATAGATAATGGAAAACATTTGAAATCTGAAATTATATAAAATATTTAGTTTCAGCACTTGGTTACACATTTGCTAGGTTGTAAACAAGAGACTATAAGAATGGAAACCTTTTTCAATGGTGCAAAAAAATTCAAGTCACTAAGCTGCTAAGTTCTGGGTTAATTTTTAAAAAAAGGAAAAATTCAAGTCATAATGTGTAAAACACAAATTGTAACTGTAGTAGCATTAAAGTTAGTAAATTAGGAATGCAAATGCTAAAATATGCTATTTGTCATTTAGAAAAAGGCTGGGATTGGTATGTGTGTGAAGGTTTCCAGTACATTCTTTATCAACAAGCAGAAGCCTTAAAGAACCTTGGAGTAGGCCCAGAGTTAAAGGTAAATACATTTGTGACTGCAAATGCAATTTTACATATTTTTCTTAAAGAACAGTAAGATTTAGAGTGGAACTAAGGAGAAATCAGTAATAATACTAGGGCTACTGGAAGAATAATTTTTCTGATGTGGAAGAATAATTTTTCTGATGTTTTTGCTTTAATTCTTTTAGTAGGCCAGCAATTCTGGAAGTGTGTTCTATAGGATGTAAATAAGCAATACATCTGAAAGAAAAATTTAAAGGTTTTAGTCTTCAGATACTTGGGGAAACAACCGGTTAAATAAAGTAAAACTCAAATATCTTTGAGGGTTTATTAGTACCTTTTTTGTGTTAATGTGCTTGTTTAATTTCCAGGGAGCATCCTGTGTGGTGTTCACAATTTGAGAACAAAATCCTTTGGGGTATGTACATAATGTCTGTCAGGACTTGAGTTCCACAGAATGTGCTTTAGACAATGATATGTTAAACCAGTGGTTAACCTCCAGAATCACCTGGAGGGCTTGATAAAACACCGATCACTGGACGTTAGTCCCAGAATTTCTAAGTTAGTAGGTCAGGAGTAGGGCCTAAGAATGTGCATTTCTAATGAGTTCTTAAGTGACACTGATGCTTCCGGTGCAGGGACCACACTTTGACTTTGCTGCCTCCCTGGAGCAACATAGTATTTCTGCAGTTACTTGAATTTCATATTCCTTCATCTAGTACAAGTCATCTCTGGAATGCTTTAAAAAGCCAGTTTTTTAGCAACAGGTTGTTCACTTACTTCATATTCTTCATTGGAAACCAACTGTTGAGATATCCAGCCTAGTTGAGGAGAGGGATCTATGCATATGTGAAATGAGTAGACATGAATTTATATGGTGATATACTCAAGTGATTTTTTTAAGACATGGAGTCTTGCTCTGTCACCTAGGCTGGAGTGCAGTGGCATGATCTTGTTTCACTGCAACCTCCGCCTCCCGTGTTCAAGCAGTTCTCCTGCCTCAGCCTCCTGAGTAGCTGGGACTATAGGTGTACGCCACCACGCCCCGCTAATTTTTTGTATTTTAGTAGAGACAGGGTTTCACCATGTTACCCAGGCTGGTGGTTTCAAACTCCTGAGCTCAGGCAGTCTGCCTGCTTCGGCCCCGCAAAGTGCTAGGATTACAGGTGTGAGCCACCACCTCACTCATAAGTGATATTACTCATAAGTGATATTAAAGGTAAAAAGAGAACAGAGAAAGATCAATGTGGGCTGCAGTCACCAAGGAAATATTTGTAGAGGAGCCTTTGCTATTCAAACTGGTGGTTGGGGCAAGCCAAAACAAAACAACCACGATTCCAGTGCGTGGCCTAAATGGATGCTGGGCCTACATTGAAAGGCATTAAGAATTAAAAATTCAAAAACCTGAAACAACAGGGGCTAACCCATTATAGTCATTGTATTAGGTATGATTGCTGATAGTGGAGGTTTGTGATCTGAGTTTTCCTTATGTAGTTATTCTATGCATAAATGTTTAAAAATAGTTTTATATAGTTATACTATATAGCTGTAGCAGGGTTTATTCCTGTGTGGCTTTATGTTCACTTCATTAGGGGTTAATTCTGAAAGCAATTTTTCTGAAATTAGCCGGTGAACATAACTGTTTAGACCTGATCAGTTGAGTAGCATGCCACATACACAGGCTCTAGAATCAGAACTGACTTCAAATCCTATTCATAGTTTTTCTACTTACTGGCTGGATAATCTTGGCCAAGTTACTCAGTTTCTTCAATGGTAAAATGAAGCTAATAGCTGTCTTACAATATTGTGTTAGAGCCAAGGGATGCCTGGTACCTAGTAGTTGACAAATAAATGGAAAAGTCTTTTTGTTTCGTGTTTTTTTTGAGACAGGGTCTTTCTCTGTTGCCCAGGCTGGAGTACAGTGACCTGATCACAGCTCACTGCAGCCTCAACCTCCCAGACTTAAGTGATCCTGCCACCTCAGCCTCCCAAGTAGCTGGGACTACAGGTGTTTGCCACCACACCTGGCTAATTAAAAACATTTTTTTGTAGAGACAAGGTCTTACTATGTTGCCTAGGCTGGTCTCAAACTCCTGGGCTCAATCAATTTCTCCCACCTTGGCCTCTCAAAGTCTGGGAATTACAGTAGTGAACCACTGTGCCTGGCTGGAAAAGTTTTTTTGTTTAGTTTTACTTTCGCTTGGGACTTGTTAGTAAACCTGGTGGCAGCTTTGCTTCTAACTAAAAGTGTAGTCATGTATCAGTTGCCTTCTTACTCTGATCCTTAATTTACTTAATATGCAAAAGAAAAGGACCCAGCTAGGTGATTTTAATGTCCTTTCCTTCTCTAAAATTTAAAATTAGGAAGGATTTTTTTCCGCGTTTCTCAGGTACCTGATACTATGATGATATTATAATTCTTTTGTGTGTGTGTATGAGACGGAGTCTTGCTCTGTCGCCAGGCTGGAGTGCAATGGCGCGATCTCGGCTCAATGCAATCTCTGCCTCTTGGTTCAAGCGATTCCCCTGCCTCAGCCTCCTGAGTAGCTGGGACTACAGGCGTGCATCACGATGCCTGACTAATTTTTTGTATTTTAGTTGAGACGGGGTTTCACCATGTTGGCCAGGATGGTCTTGATCTTCAGACCTCGTGATCTGCCTGCCTCGGCCTCCAAAAGTGCTAGGATTACAGGCGTGAGCCACTGCGCTCGGCCTATTATAATTTTTTTTAAGGAAAAGCAGGTAGGAGGACATTTAGATGGAAGCCTGAACCAGCCCTCCAGGTGATTCTGACACACACTCAAGCTTGAGAACCACTGGTTTAACATATCAGTCCCCAATGTGCATTTTATGGGACTCAGGTTCTGATAAACGCTACATATAGATTTTGTTCTGATAAATGCTACCAAAGACTTTGTTCTCAAATTGTAAATACGGTATAAAATATTTCCTGGAAATTGATATGTACATTAATATGTAAAGTACAAGAGAACTGTGGTATAGATATGCCTGCACATTTGTCGTCATAACCTGAGTCACCCACCACTCGTTTCCCTTCCACCTTAGAATGATGTTTTACATAATTTTTGGAAGCGCTACCTTCAGAAGAGCAAGCAGGCATATTGTAAGAACCCAGTTCATACCACTGGAAGGAAACCTACGGTAAGTCACATGTCTGAAAAGTTGGACTAAAAGATATGTCTAGTGAGATGTAGAGATGAAGATGGGTCCATGACCAGTTTGAGTATCTGGGATTATGATGCTTGTCAGAGGATTTTCAATTAAGAGGTTTCTGTTAGAGTCCAGAAGGACAGGGTCACTGATTTAAGCACTGGAATACAGTTTTTTTCTTCACCTTTTTCCTGCAGTGTGGAATTAATGTTCACATCTTATTAGACCAGTTGAAACATAAAGGGATTTGTGGTTGATTTTCTAAATACAAGATAGAATTTCTATCACTGTACTATTAAAAGAATTTTTGCATATATTGTTCTGTTTGCTTGGAATGCCTACTTACTTTATCTGGCATTTCAAGATTCAGCTCAGTTATCATCTCTTAGAAGCCTTTATGTGAAGAAAAATAAATCTGGATATTCTCCCACATCCATCAGAGCAACTATATTTTTACCAGTTTCTTTGTAACTGCTTTATGAATGTGCCATAAAACATTTTATTTAGGGTTGAAGATGGTTCTTCTGCTACAAAAGACAAGTTTGATAATTTTTTTTGTTCATTTGTTTGGTTTTTTTGAGATGGAGTTTCGCTCTTGTCGCCCAGGCTTAAGTGCAATGGCGCAATCTCAGGTCACTGCAACCTCTGCCTCCTGGATTCAAGTGATTCTCCTGCCTCAGCCTCCCAAGTAGCTGGGATTACTGGTGCCCGGCACCATGCCTGGCTAATTTTTGTATTTTTAGTAGAGATGGGGTTTCACCATGTTGGCCAGGCTAATCTTGAACTCTTGACCTCAGGTGATTCGCCTGCCTCAGCCTTCCAAAGTGCTGGGATTACAGTCATGAGCCACCACGCTCGGCCAGTTTCATAATTTTTGATGTGTGGTACAGATACTCCTTAGCATGGGGTCACATCCCCATTAACCCATTGTAAGCTGAAAATATCTTTGAGTTGAAAATGCAGGCTGAGCGTTATAGCTCACAACTGTAATCTCAACACTTTTGAGAGGCTGGGGCAGGAGGATTGCTTTAGCCCAGAAGTTTGAGACCAACCTGGGTAACATAATGAGACCCCCAACTCTGCAAAAAATACAAAAATTATGTACCAAGCATGGTGACACATGCCCTGTAGTCCCAGCTACTTGGGAGGCTGAGGTGGGAGGACTGCTTGAGCCTAGGAGGTTGAGGCTGCAGTGAGCTGTGATCACTACTACACTCCAGCCTGGGCAACATAGTGAGACCTTGTCTTAAAAGAAGGAAAAAGCATTTAATATACCCAGTCTACTGAACATCATAGCTTAGACTAGCCCACCTTAAACATGCTCAAGACACTTACACATTAGCCTACAGTTGGGCAAAAGTCATCGAACATAAAATCTATTTTATAATAAAGGGTTGAATATCTCATGTAATTCATTGAGTACTTTACTGAAAGTAAAAACAGTATGATTGCATGGGTACTTGAAGTATAGTTTTGACTTCATGCATATTGCTTTGCACCACAGTAAAGTCAAAACATCACAAGTCAGGGCTCATCTGTGGTTACTCTTCATATGGCTAGAAGAGATTCAGGATCTGTTTGATACACATTTGTTAAGGGCTTGGGAATTTGGCTCAGTGTTTCCTTGTTTGCTTGCGTTCTCATAGTTTCCACACTCAGAGTTTTAGAGACCCAGGACTAAGAAACCCAGGTCTGGGTGAAGAGTAGGTTACAGAGATGGACAAAAGAGAACCTCTGAGCTGCTTGAGTATCCTCATGTGATACTGATCCCAAGAATGAGAAGTTAAGAGTAGTCAAGTCATGCAAGATAATGATGGTTATTCTAGGGGGCTGTGGGGGGCGGGGGAGGGGGACGGCAACCTGAGAAAGCTAACTGAAAAAAATTAAAAAGGGGAATTACCTAATGAGTTCTTTTGGAGAATGTTTTAAAATATGAGACAATGAATTTAAATAAACTCACAAGAGAAATAACTTGCATATAACTAGAAAAGATATTTTATAATCACCACTATGAAACATTATGCTGTCTTGATACATGAGATAGATACTTCTCAAGAAAATCACAAGATGCTGTATGGTTCGAAGGTAACACTTGAAAAAGAAAAGAATTACTTGAACTACTAAGAACTTGATCTTTAAAATTTCATAGCTAAGGTATTTGTTGATTGTATTTATGCCGTGGGACTTTGCCTAGCATATAAAAAGTATGCGTCAGAACCTGGGATTCTCTGACATTTAAATATTTTTGAGTTAAAATTTAAAAAAAAAAAAAAGGTTTTGCTAGATGAGTAAATTTAAGTGTAAAGCAATGTTAGCATCATGCAAAAGTCTTGGTGAATACTCAGTAAATAAAATATTAAGCTGATAAACGAATTGGTAAGATAATTTCTACTTCAAGAGTACAGCCATACTCTATTTTGAAAGGAAATGGGAACAATTACTTTTAAATTAGAAATGTAGTTTTCTCAAACATATCCATTAAATATTTCCTTAGCTTTGGATATAACTGTTTTGAGAATAGTAAGAGGACTGCATCTGAATCCCGGTTCTTACTTTTGAGCTGTGTTATCTTGGGTGAGGTAAATTACTGAAAATGTGCAGAAAAAGCAAATTAACAAGCAAATATAGAGAGTGGGAAGGATGCTATTTAAGAAGTCCCTAGGCGCTTCCTATACACAGTATACTAAAGTTTAAGAAGCACTGGTGTAGATGAGAAATGATGGTGGATGGGACCAGGTGGTAGAACTGAAGGTGATAAGTAATAGGATTCTATATAAACTCTGAAGATAGATCAACAGAATTTCCTGATGGATTGGATGTGGGGTGTGAGAGAAAGAGAGAAATAGGAGTCAGTGATGACACTAAGGTTTTTGACCTGAGCAGCTGGAAGGAAGTTGTCATCAACTGAAGGGTAAGTGGGCCAGGAAAGTCAGGAGTTCTGTTTTGGACATGTTAAGTTCTGTTAGCATCTGTATTAGTTTCACACTGCTATAAAAATATTACCTACAGGGCAATTTCTAAACAAAAGAATTTTAATTGACTGACAGTTCCACATGGCTAGGGAGGCCCTAAAAAACATGGAATCATGGCCAAAGGCGGGAGAGATAGAGAGGAGAGAAGAGAGAAGGAGAATGCATGCACGCACACGCAGGGGAAACTGCCACTTTTAAAACCATCAGATCGCATGAGAACTCCCTCACTATGAGAACAGCATGGGGGAAACCACCCCCGTGATTCAGTCATCTCTCACCAGGTCCCTCAACATGTGGGGGTTACAATTCAAGATGAGATTTGGATGGGGAGCCAAACCATATCATTCCACCCCTGGCCCCTGCCAAATCTCGTGTCCTTCTCACATTGCAAAATCAATCATGCCTTCCTAACAGTCTCCCAAAGTCGTAACTCATTCCGGCATTAATTCATTAACTCTAAAGTCTTATCTGAGACAAGGCAAGTACCCTCTGCCCATGAATCTGTAAAATAAAAAACAAATTAGTTACTTCCAAGATGAAATGAGGCAACAGGCATTGGGTAAATGTTCCCAATCCAAATGTGATAAATTGGTCAAAACAGAGGGGCCATAGGCCCCGTACAAGTCTGAAACCCAGCAGAGCATTCACTAAATCTTAAAGCCCCCAAATAAGCTTTGAGTCTGTGTCTCACATCCAGGCATGCTGATGCAAGGGGTGGTCTTGCAAGGCCTTGGGCAGCTCTGCTCCTATGGCTTTGCAGGGTACAGCCTCCAAGGCTACTTTCATGGGCCACTGTTGAGTGCCTGTCACTTTCTAAGCATGTGGTGCAAGCTGTCGGTGGATCTATCATTCTGCAGTGTAGAGGACAGTGGCCCTCTTTTCACATCTCAACTAGACGATGCCCCGGTGGGGGCTTTGTGTTGGGACTCCAGCCCCACATTTCCCCTCTGCATTGCCCTAGAAGAGGTTTTCCATCAGGACACCTCCCCTGCAGTAGACTCCTGCCTGAACATCCAGGCATTTCTGTACATCTAGGCAGAGGTTCCCAAACCTCAACTCTCATCTTATATGCACCCACAGGCCTAACACCACGTGGAAGCTGCCAAAGCTTGGGGCTTACACCCCCTGAAGCCACGGCCTGAGCTATACCTTGGTGCCTTTTAGCCACAGCTGGAGCTGGCGTGGCTGGGATGCAGGGTGCCATATCCTGAGGCTGCACAAAGTAGCTGGGCCCTGGGCCCAGCCCACGGAATTATTTTTTCTTCCTAGGCCTCTGGGCCTGTGATGGGAGGGACTGTCTCAAAGATCTCTGACATGCCTGGAGACATTATCCCATTGTCTTGGCTATTCACATTCACTCCTCATTACTTATGCAAATTTCTGTAGCCAGTTTGAATTTCTCCCCAGAAAATGGACTTTACTTTTCTTTTCTATTTTTTTTTGAAACGAAGTCTCAGTCTGTCACCCATGCTGGAGTGCAGTGGCATGATCTTGGCTCACTGCAACCTCCTCAGCCTCCTGAATAGCTGGGATTACAGGCATGTGCCACCACGCCCAGCTAATTTTTGTATTTTTTTTTTTTTTTTTTAGTAGAGATGAGGTTTCACCATGTTAGTCAGGCTGGTCTCGAACTCCTGACCTCTTGATCCACCTCCCTTGGCCTCCCAAAGTGCTGGGATTACAGGCCCAGCTAGGTTTTTCTTTTCTATCTCACGGTCCAGCACAAATTTTTCAAACTTTTATGCTCTGCGTCCCTTTTAAATAAAAGTTCTAGTTTCAGATCATCTCTTTGTGAACGCACATGATTGAATGCTTTCAGAATCAGCCAGGTCACCCTCTTGAATGCTTTGCTGCTTAGAGAGTTCTTCTGCCAGATATCCTGAATCATGTTTCTCAACTTCAGAGTTCTACAGATTTCTAGGGCAGGGGCCAAACGCCACCAGTCTCTTTGCTGAAGCTTAACAAGAGTAACCTTTACTCCAGTTCTCAGTAAGTTCCTCATCTCCATCTGAAACCACCTCAGCCTGGACTTCATTGTCCATTATCACTATCAGCATTTTTTGGTTTGTTTTTTGAGATGACGTGTTGCTCTGTTGCCCAGGCTGGAGTGCAGTGGTGCCATCTTGGTTCACTGCAACTTTGCCTCCCAGGTTCAAGTGATTTTTGTGGCTTAGTCTCCCGAGTAGCTGGGACTACAGATGTGTGCCACCATGCCCAGCTAGTTTTTTGTATTTTTAGTAGAGATGGGGTTTCACCATTTTGGTCAGGCTGATCTTGAACTCCTGACCTCAGGTGATCTGCCCACCTTCACCTCTGAAAGTGCCTGAATTACAGGCATAAGCCATTGCACCCGTCCACAAACAGCATTTTGATCACAATCATTCAACAAGTTTCTAAGAAGTTTCAAACTTACTTTCATCTTTCTGTCTTCATCTGAGCCCTCCAAAGTGTTCCAACCCCTGCTTGTTACCCAGTTCCAAAGTTGCTTCCACATTTTCAAGTATCTTTATAGTGGTGTTCTACTCCTGGTATCGATTTCCTGTATTAGTCCATTTCCACAGTCCTATAAAGATAATACCTGAGACTCGGTAATTTATAGACAAAAGTGGTTTAATTGGCTTAGAATTCTGCATGGCTGGGAGGCCTCAAGAAACTTAACAATTGTGGTGGAAGGCAAAGGTGCAGTAACGCATATCTTCCATGGCAGCAGGAGAGAAAACCTGCAGGGGAAACTGTCACTTTTAAAATGATCAGATCTCATGAGAACTCCCTTACCATCATAAGAACCACACGGGGAAACCGCCCCCATGATCCAGTCACCTCCTACCAGTTCCCTCCCTCCAGACATGGGGATTACAGTTCAAGATGAGATTTGAGTGGGGACACAGAGCCAAAACCGTATCAAGCATTCAAGGGGAAATTCAAGTCTGCAGTTCAGGAAAGAGGTCTGGACTGGAGACATAACTTTGGAAGCTGTCAGTTTATATTAGTATGAAACCTAACATGCCATTGTTTGTAAGATACACCATTATTTTAAGTACCGCTAAGAAAGAAAAGAGTGCTGCAAATTCAGTTGTGACATGCCAATGATTGTAAGAGAAATCTCGATTTCTGGGATGTTCCAATGTGGTGGGGGGGTACATTTTACAATTTGAAGATAGTAGCTGGTATTTAAAACCATAAGACCAGATAACATCACCAACATGTGAAGACAGAGGGGACCAAAAACTGAGCTCTTGGTCATTCTAGGGTTAAGATGTTTGGGATAAAAGAGGAACTGACAAAAATTCTTAGGAACAATGTGAAGTAAGAGCACAGCTGAGAGAATGAGCACTCTGGAAACTAAGGGAACAAAGTGTTTCAAGAAGAGAACAGTGATCAGCTGTGATAAATGCTGTCACTAGGTCAAGAAGAAAGAGGGCTGCAAAGTGGTTAGTGAAGAGTGGGATCAAAACCTTGATTGGAATGGAATATAAGGTAGACTGAGAGGAGAGAAATTGGAGACAACAGATCTGGACTTTTCAAGGCGTTTTGCTGCAACAAGTACAAAGAAAAGGCATGGTTGCTGGGGTCAAGGGAGAGCTTTAAAAAGTGATAAATGGTAGCATATTTATGGACTGATAGGAATGATGCAGGAGAGAAAAAGTTACAATGGAGAGAAAGTAGATGTGGATCTTTGAATACACAAAGGGGTGGGATTAAGTGCACAAATAGAGAAACTGGCTTTAGACAGAAGTTTGAATAGTACAATCAGGCAGAGGCAGTGTATGTGGTACAGCTGCTGGCAGTGGTTAACTGGGAACCTGTGGACGTTTTCTCAGTATGTTCATGTTCATCAGCCAGCTTTCTGGTGCAGCCTCCCTATAGGGAGGGGATATGCTTGACAGAGGACACAAGCATCTTATTTCATTCTCTGAGGTTTTTTTTTTCTTCATTGTCTTATGATCCTCTTTAACAGGAGTCTTATCTTCTTGTAGTAAGATCAAGTTTCTTGGCCTGCAGGGTTGAAATCATGCCTTTTTTACTGTGATTGGTTTCCCTAGGTAATGTCAGCTAATGTGGTATTTAGGTAGCTAGCCAGTTGACCTTTTTAGGGACTCTCTGTCATTTCAACAGTACATGTGTGAACAATTAAACAGTGGCATAAGATAGTATATCCTTATTGATTACATGTTACAAATCATATGTGCTATATATAGAAGTTCAAGGAAAGGAGAAATCACTGAAGAGCGGGTTGGAAAGACGGCATGAGGAGTAAGTAATGAGTCAGAGAGAGGCGGGAAAGGGATAGTTCAGGCAGGAGAACCAGAATTACCAAAGATACAAAGCAAAAATTCCCCAGGTAGGTTTGGTAAAAAAGAGGCCAGCCGTCATGTGTGGAGTCATTATTGATGCCTGATGTTTTCAGTGGTGAAGATATTAGCACTGTAAGAGAGATGTTCACGGAAGAAGAAGGAGACCCGATGGGAGGGCTGGCAGCCGGTTTCCTCGCTCATCTTTGCCTGGGACCCTTCTCTAAGAAGCATTGCTGGGAGCTGTCAGGAGCATGTTTCAGAAGTAAGGGACTTGGCAGACAGTTGAAGTTTTCTAGAGGGGTTTCTTTTATGGTATTTGTGATGGTCAGGAATTGTTTAAGTTCACAGAAATTAACTGTTTAAAACTGTTACGCAACAGTTTTATTTATATTATTTTGCAAACAGGTATTAGAAGACAATCTCAGTCATTCAGACTGGGCTAGTGAGCCTGAGCTGCTAAGTGATGTCAACTCTCCTTTTCTTGAAAGTGGAATGGAATCTCAGTCTGATGTCCACACTCGAAAATCTTTCCCCATCAGCAAAGCATCGCAATCAGGTAAAAATGAAAACCAAACCATTTAGAATTTTAGAGCTGGTATGCCCCTTAAAAATAATTTAGTCTGATCTTCTGATATTCCACGGAAAGGGAACTTGGTCTGGCAAGGAAGAATGACTTGCTGAATCATATGGCTAAGACAAAGGCAAACTAAATGAAATCTTAGCCTAATTTTTAAAAAGGCACATTGTCTCCATGTGAGTTGTTTTCTCTTTTTTTTTTTGAGACGGAGTTTCACTCTTATTACCCAGGCTGGAGTGCAATGGCGCGATCTCGGCTCACCGCAACCTCTGCCTCCTGGGTTCAGGCAATTCTCCTGCCTCAGCCTCCTGAGTAGCTGGGATTACAGGTGTGCATCACCATGCCCAGCTAATTTTTTTGTAGTTTTAGTAGAGACGGGGTTTCACCCTGTTGACCAGGATGGTCTCAATCTCTCGACCTCGTGATCCTCCCGCCTCGGCCTCCCAAAGTGCTGGGAGTACAGGCATGAGCCACCGCACCCGGCCAATGTGAGTTGTTTTGTGTGTGATTTTAAAGAGACATAACAATCAAGTGGATCCAGAAAGAAGGAGGCTGCTTCAAAAAGATCATATATGTGTGAGCTCAGAGTTTTTACAGAAAAGTTGTAGCAAAAAAATGTTATAAAGTAGCCATATGGTAAAATAGACAAAGATGATATGTCCAATTTCTAAGCATAGACTAAAACAAGCCGAGTAAAATTTACCTTGTTACATGTGTGTTTTACTTTCTGATATAATTCCGTAACTTGAAATAGATAAGGAATATATTTAAGATCAAAATATAGGCCTTCTTCCTAAAGCATTCATTAATTTTAGTTGTTCCTTTACTACATTTCTTTTTTAATTTTTTTTTTTTTTTTAATGATGGAAAACAGACCAGGTTTTCCAAACCCTCTAGTGTTAGAAATTGCTGCCGGGCGCGGTGGCTCAAGCCTGTAATCCCAGCACTTTGGGAGGCCGAGGCGGGTAGATCACGAGGTCAAGAGATCGAGACCATCCTGGTCAACATGGTAAAACCCCGTCTCTAATAAAAAAATACAAAAAATTAGCTGGGCATGGTGGTGCGTGCCTGTAATCCCAGCTACTCAGGAGGCTGAGGCAGGAGAATTGCCTGAACCCAAGAGGCGGAGGTTGCGGTGAGCCGAGATCACGCCATTGCACTCCAGCCTGGGTAACATGAGTGAAACTCCGTCTCAAAAAAAAAAGAAATTGTTTATTGACATCTGGGTGGTTAAGTGTAATTAAATTTTTCAACAAACATTCCTTGCCCTCCAAAAATTAAAAATTTTTTTATCAGTGTATTCCCATCTGAGCACAAGACCTGACCTCAGGTGATCCACCAGCCTTGGCCTCCCAAAGTACTGGGATTACAGGCATGAGCCACCACACCCGACCCCCTAGAGCTTTCTTTTAGTTTTTGGATTAGTTTTACACTGTATTGGACTGCATAGTGACACAGATATCAAATAAGTTATTTTTTGCGTAAAGTGTTAGGATCATACACTAATTGGGCAGCAAGGAATTTCTGGAGTTTTCTTCTCTGCCTTTTCAGACAAGCCTGAGCTCAGGTAGTCCCAGAAGACCTGTAAAAACCCTTAAAAGGAAAAATATTAGCTCCTTTTAAGGCATCATGATTGTTTTGTTTACCTATGTTTAACAGCTTTGTTTGCTTTTTTTTTTTTTTCTTTGAGACAGAGTTTAGCTCTAGTTGCCCAGGCTAGAGTGCAATGGCCTAATCTCGGATCACTGCAAACTCTGCCTCCTGGGTTCAAGCAGTTCTCCTGCCTCAGCCTCCCAAGTAGCTGGGACTACAGGCATGCACCACCACACCTGACTAATTTTTTTTGTATTTAGTAGAGATGGGGTTTTACCATGTTGGTCAGGCTGGTCTTGAACTCCTGACCTCAGGTGATCACCAGCCTTGGCCTCCCAAAGTGCTGGGATTACAGGCATGAGCCACCATGCATAACCCCTTAGAGCTTTCTTTTAGTTTTTACATTAAGAGTAATTATTTGGGGGGCGCAGTGGCTCACACCTGTAATCCCAGCACTGTGGGAGGCCAAGGCAGGCAGATCACTTGAGGTCAGGAGTTCGAGACTAGCCCGGCCAACATGATGAAGCCCTGTCACTACTAAAAATAAAAAAATTAGCTAGGCATGGTGGTACACATGGGTGTTCCCAGCTGCTTGGGAGGCTGAGGCAGGAGAATCGCTTGAACCAGGAGGCGGATGTTGCAGTGAACCGAGATTGTACCACTGCACTCCAGTGTGGGTGACAGAGCAAGACTCTCTCTCAAAAAAAAAAAAAAGTAATTATTAATGAAACTCCACATAAAACTATAAAATGCAGATAGTCACAAAGAATATAACATCACCAGTTATTGTACCAACCAGAAATTACCACAACTGTTATTTTAGATCATTCCAGAAAGTTTTTCCTTCATATATATATATAGGGAAAGAGTTTGTTTTTGTCAAAATTTGAATTATTTCTTCATTCTTTAAATTTTTAAATCAAAATTCTACATGCATATAATTCAAATCATTCTGTAAGTCATTATAAAAAAATTGCAAAAATAAAAAAAAAATTTACATTTATAGTCTACCAGTCATAGTGGCTCACAGCTGTAATCCCAGCATTTTGGGAGGCCGAGGAGGGAGGTTCAGTTGGACACAGGAGTTCAAGCCCAACCTGGGCAACATAGTGAGACCACCGTCTCTCAAAAAATAAAAAAATTAGCTGGGCATGGTGGTGCTTGCCTACAGTCCCAGCTACTCAGGCAGCTGAGGTTGCAGGAGTGCTTGAGCCAGGAGGTTGAGGCTACAATATGCTGTGATCATGCCACTACACTCTAGCCTGGGTGACAGAGCAAGACCCTGTCTTAAAAAAAATAAAATTTGTAGTGTACCTTCAGCTAATGTCATATTCCCAAGAGGCGTTCATTTTCAACTCTTTTGTAACTTCCATATCTCTATATCACATGCTTCTAGTATTACATCTTGATTTCCGGTTTGGGACATTAGCTATTGAATTCCATTTTAGCTTTTTCATACATTCCTCACTGTCCTTCCTCTGCACGTAGCCACCAGTATATGAGTGTGTGTTTCTCATTCTCTCTCTTCCCAATATAATTACTATAATTTTTTACTAGATCAGTATTTACTCCTTAAATTATTATAAATGTATAAATGTTATTTAGACTGAGCCATATAGCTTACTATGATTTCTTTTTCTGTATATCTGCGGTTTTCTTGGAGTTGATAATTGTTATTTATTTAGTTTTCTGTTGATCACTAATGTATAATTTATTACTAATGTATCTCCACACTTCCTCCCAGTTCTTCTAATCTCTTAATACCTTAGTATTCTATCAATTTCATCTTCTGGAAAACGTTTCCCTGAAGCCTCTGCTCTGCTCTGATCTAGAATGATGCCTCTAGACTTGGGGCCTGGCTGACTTTAGGATCTCTCTTTACCAGCATCCTGAGATTCTGTCATTTTTCTTTTGTTGGATTTTTTTATTTTCTGCACCCCATTTCTTCTTCTTTCCTGGATTACCCTTCCATTTTTGTGGAGTGTCTTTTATTTCACAGAGAATATTAATGATCTTTCATCCCTGACTTGATGTTTTGGCCTCTGCTTTTTTTATATGTTTAGCGAGCCTAGGGTAGCTATTCTTACTTAGAGACTAAAAGTTGATAGAAGGCTTTGTTTCCATGGTAAGTCTTGTCTCTGCTCTGTATGCAAGGTTGTTTTCTCTGTGAAGCCCTCCCCCCACCCTCCTAGCATTATCATCTTTCAGTCTTTCCCCCCTGGAGCTGATCAGATTCCTCAGAGCTTTGAATCTTCTGTTTGGCGGGTGTGTAATCCAGGCTGTCACTGTTCTGGGAACTGGGTAGGAAGAAGGAGGCCCGAGGGGAATGGGAGATTGTTTTAGTATTCAGGATGTAAACTTTCACTTAAGCCCCCGATTTTCACTTCTCAGTGGTGCATGTGACTGGCAGGCCTTATTCTAGAGACCTCTCTGGAGAAGAAATTTCCAGTTTTTGGCCAAGACTGGGGAGGGGCAGTCATTTGACTGCATGGATTTTGGATAAGAATCTGGATGTCAAACTGCTTCTTAATCTGAATTTTAAGCAGTCATCCTGGTGTTAGGCCTGCCTTCATGCAGTTTCTAGGGGTGTGAGTTTCACCAATTCCTGAGCCATCTTTCGGGATCCCCAGTGAAAACTGCTTTTTGGCTTTCCTCACTGCTGGTTTTGAATCCAGCTTTCTCAGGACTGCTAAGGCAGTAATCACCTGTCTGTATGCTTTCCGACTTCTCAGATTTTATTGCTCTTGTCACCTTTTTCATATTATTTGTTCTCAGGTTTACATGTTTTAAGAATTCTCTTTACAATAATTGTTGTAGCAGGAGAGAGCAGAGGCTAATGTATGTTTTTAATTTGCCACCTTAACTAGGGGTCCTTACATATTATGAGGAATATACCAAAAAAAAAAAAAAAAAAGTTCCACGTGTGTGTACACACACACATTTATTTTATGGAAATCTGTGACTTTATATGTTCATTTAAAACTGATGGTCCTTAAACTTTAGCATCCGTCAGAATCACCTGGAAAGCTTGTTAAAACTCAGTGATTTGTAGTTCCATTAGGTTCTCAGGTGATACTAATACCGCTGGTCCAGGTGTATACTTTGAGAACCACTAATCTAAAGTATCATGGACATTGTTTTGTAGTATACCATTGCATGGAATTATTTAATTAAACTTCTATTCCTATCATTTAGGTTGTTCTAAATTCTTTTGTATTATAAACAGTGCTGCCACAACATTCCTTGACCCTGAACCTTTGCATGGCTTTCACATCATTTCACTGGGGTGAAATCTTCAAAGTAGAACTGTTGGGCCTATGTGCACATTGGTTTCTACTCTGTGCTAGAGACTGTTCTGTCCGCCTGCAAGGTGTTTATATTGTAGTAGGAGATAGGCAATAAATGCCCAAATAAAGAACATTTAGTTACTGATACGTGCTATGAAGAAAGGACTTACAGAATTTGGAGAAAGGGATTTTTGAGGAGTGATTTTGAGAGTTTATATTTAAGAAAGCAGAGCTTCTCAGGGGCATTGCTAGGCCTGCTTCTTTATCTACCCTTACTCCTTAGGTGACTTCACCTAATACTTCAACTTTAACCAACCACTGACTATATGCTGAGAAGAAAATTCCTGTCTC
>NW_016107316.1:1688958-1690491 GCF_001604975.1 Cebus imitator
CATCCCACCTCTCCTCCAAAGTATAGATTCTTATATTCAGCTGCTGACTCAACATTTCTATTGGTGTACTTAATAAGATTCACACTTAATACAAATAATTCTAACAATGTGATTTCTCTCATCAAACCTGAGTTTCTTTTGCCATCTTCATTGTCTTGGTAAATGGCACTGCATTCTACTTGTTGCTCAGGCCAACAACCTTAGAATCATACTTGTTTTCTCCTTTTCTCTCATGCTTTACATTTAATCTATCAGCAAATCCTTTGACTCTGCCTTTAGAATCTATCTAGAATCCCATTTCTTACCAGCTGCGATGCTACCACTCCAGTCCAAGTCCCAGTCTTGGCTTTCCTGGAAGAATGGTCCTCTGTTTCTTCTCCTGCCCTTCCATAACTCCATTCTTCCCACAGCAGCTGGAGTGACCTTTTTAAATACATAACTGAGGTCCTGTTGCTCCATGTTTTAAAACTCTCCAGAAACTTCTTCTTATACTTAGAATAAAATCCAAAGTGCAAATCATGACCTGCAAAATTCTACATAATATGGTTTGTATTCTCTCTTCAGTATCATTCCCACCACTTTCCCTCACAAATTTCTGTTCTTATAAAGAAAAAGAGGTTTAATGGACTCAGAGATCCACATGGCTGGGGAGGCCTCACAGTAATGGCAGATTTACGTAGAAACTATATTATATAGCATCCCATGATGCTCTCACCACAGTGGCCTTTTTGCTCTTCCACAGTTCAGTCGTGCTCATGTACTTGGTATTCTTCCCAACATCCTTAAGACTTACTTTCTGAATTAATTCAGGTCTCTGCTCAAATGTCACCTTCTCAATGAGATTTCTCTGACTACTCGTATAAAATAGCACATCTCTCTTCCCTTCCCATCACTTTATATGACTCTACATTGCTATTTTTCTATGTAGCATCACTGTCTTGTCAATTGTAATTTTTTTTTTTTTTTTTTTTGAGATAGGGTCTCTCTACATTGCCCAGGCTGGTCTCACAATCTTGGGCTCAAGTGATCGTCCTATCTCATCCTCCCCAGTAGCTGGGATTATAGGTGCACACCATGGCACCTGGCTCTGCCAATTGTATTTCTTGTTTGTTTATTGGTCTGTCTCCCGTTACTAGAATGTAAGTTCTAAGAGAGATGAGACATTATTCACTGTCATTTCCTGAGACATAGAAGAGGGGCACAAAGAATGAGATGAATAAGCATCTGGTGAATGGATAAAGATACCATAATGTCACATGGTTGGGGATACCTGGAGGATGGGGATAGGAGGACGTGCTGCTGCTCTAGCTAAAGGGGTTTTGGAGAGGCCTTGTAGAGAAGGGGCCATGGAGTTTAGGCCAGAGTCAAACGAGTTACACATGTTTTGCTGTGCATTATAATTGTATATCCTTTCCTGTATTTAAAAAATTATTTATGTTCCTATTAAAAAATTCAAACAGTTCAAATCCCTCTTTTTTTTTTTTTTTTTTTTTTTTTTTTTTTTTTTTTTTTTTTTTTTTTTTTTTTTTTTTT
>NW_016107316.1:1690666-1693757 GCF_001604975.1 Cebus imitator
AGATGAGGTTTCACCATATTGGCCAGGCTGGTTTTGAATTCCTGACCTCAAGTGATCCGCCCACCTCAGCCTCCCAAAGCGCTAGGATCACGGATGTGAGCCACTACACAGGGCCCAAATCCCTCTTTAGAATCCTGTCCCATGCCATTCCCACAGATAACCCATGATTACATTTTTGGCTGATTTTATTCTAATCCTTCATTGCACTTTATTGCCAAATTGTTCTTTGTAAAGGTTTTATAACTAGTTTTAAGATACTTGTATTAGTCCGTTTTCATACACTGCTATGAAGAAATACCCGAGACTGGGTGATTTATACAGAAAAAGAGTTTTAATGGACTCACAGTTCCACATGGCTGGGGAGGACTCACAATCATGGTGGAAGGTGAAGGAGGAGAAAAGGCACATCTTACATGGCAGTGGGCAAGAAGAGCATGTGCAGGGGAACTACCCTTTATAAAACCATCAGATCTCTTGAGACTTACTTACTATCATGAGAACAGCGTGGATAAAACCAGCTCCCATGATTCAGTTACTTCCCACCAGGTCCCTCCCATGACACATGGGAATTATGGGAACTACAGTTTAAAATGAGATTTGGGTGGGGGCAGAGCCAAACCATGCCAATATTTAAAATGCCTGTTTAGATTTTATGTTGTTTTTCATTTGTTGTCCAAATAAGTTACCTGGATTTTTAAAAATCTCCATTTATCTCCTAAGAAACATCTGTCTGCTCTGGATCTCTGGATGGAGTTGAATACTCACAACGAAAGGAGAAAGGAATCGTGAAGATGACCATGCCACAGACACTTGCCTTCTGTTATCTGTCCCTACTTTGGCAGAGAGAAGCAATAACGCTTTCAGATCTTTTGAGGTCAGCTGGACCTCTTGTACGATAATGTTTTTTGCTGGTTACTGTATGAACTAAGAAGACAAACTTTGAATATTTTTATTTTTGTAAGAAGGCTTAACTTGAGGAAGGAACTGGAAAGGTTGAGTAGCCTGGATTCTGATTCTGAAATTCAATTCCCCCTGGGCTAGTAATTTATCTTCTTGATTTTTCTTATTTATATAGTGGAAATTATAGTACTTTCCATACATGGGCTATTGGAAAGTTAATTATTTAATATAATGGTTTGAAGAGAAAAGTGACATTTAAGTACCTGAATAATATTAGTACATAATTTTTATTTCTCAAGAAAGATAAACAGATGATCTTTACATTAGCAAAATCGTTATTTGTAGTTATACAAAAGCATACATTGTTGTTAAGAGCTGAAATAGGTTATCTGTGTTTATAAGGAAAAGTTGAAGACAAAACTGTTGGAAGGAAGGGTTATGTAAATAGTAAGCGTTTATATTTCTCAGGATAAATACAGGGTTTTTTGGTTAATGAATACATTCCAGTATTATGTGTAAGAGTTTCTCATTTTATAGATGTGCCAAAGTTGTTAATGTGTTAATTTTTTTCTCCTTGCTTTATATGTGTCCTGAATAGTAATATTTAGGTTTAATGAATGTATAGAGTGCTTTTAAGAGCACAAATTAGGAAGCAAACTGTTGGGTTTGAATCCTGTCTCTGACTCTTATTTATTATATGACCTTGAGTAAGTCATTTAATTTCTCTCTGCTTTTGTTTCCTCATTGGTAAAATGTGACTAATAATAATAACTACCTCAGAGGGCTGTAACTACTTTCAATAATTAGTACCACATGGAAAGCACTTAGAGCTGTGGCCAGCGTGTAATAAGAACTCAGTGCTCATCATTGTTGTTTTTGTTTTCATCATCACCACCATCATCATCATTATTGGTACAGCCCCTTTGATTAAATGTAATGTCTCCAGTAAATGATGATAACGTCTTTGAATTTGGCCACATCAACCAAATAAAAATGCTTTCCTAGTATCTGATTAAGTCTACAAGAAGATAGCCCATGATTCAGTGAATTTTACTATTGATTTAAAAACTGATTTTGCTTTGTATGCCCCCATTGGGTGATCTCATCTTTTCCCAAGGCTTTAATTACCACTATATGCTGATGACTCCCAGATTTATATCTCTAGCCCAGACTTGTCTACTGAGGGCCAGACCCATAGAGTCATAGATACAGCTGCCTGCTGGACACGGCTACTTAGGTGTCTTTATGATATCTCAGAATCAGCATGACTAGAGGTTCATCATCTGTCTCCTTGATCCAGCTCCTTCTCCAGTGTTCTCTTTCTTAGTAAATGCCATCCACCCTGTTGCAGTCTATCTGGAAGCCCAGGAATCATCCTTGACCCTTTCCCCTCTTCGTACACTGCTTGTCATTATATCCTCTCAGTTATATGTCCAAAAACTCACAGAACCATTCTACTCTGCATTTCCTTTCTCTCTGTCCTCTCTACCCTCATCTGGATTGCCTAACAGTCTACCAGCTCAGCTCTGTGTCTGTAATCTTGTGTCATTTCTATCCATTTTCCTCCTGATAACCAGAAGGATCTTACAAAAACATAAATTTAATCATGTCATTAGAACTAGATAAAGGGGCTAGCCCTCCTACCCAGGACAATCTCTAAGGGACTAACAGAACTCTCCTAGAAATCCAACAAGTCACATTTACCTGAAATTCTTCTCAGGTGGAATATTATATGTGGTTGGAAGAATGCGGGTAGGATACCACCCACCTCCCTTCGTCTTTTCTCTTCTCTCTCTTTCCCTCTCCTCCCCCACCAAGGGGAATTCTAAAATGCCTTCAAGGAGATTAAATCTAGTTAGCTGGGGGGCTTTTGTTTTACACTGTGGAATATACAAGTTTGGGAACAGAGCTTAGTTGCTTGGGGCAATAGGAGAAGAGACTGTCACAATTGATATTTCTTCTTTGCTTTTTCTCTCAGAAAGCTCTAAGCCATACATTCTCAAAATGTGGCCTCCTGACTTACAGCTTCAGTACCACGTGGGAACTTGTTTGAAATGAGAATTCTTAGACCTATCCTACACCTTCTGAATCAGAAACTCTTTAAAATAAGCCCTTCAGGGGATTCTTCTTTTTTCTTTTTAAATTTCTTCTTCTTTTTTTTTTTTTTCACCACTGTATTCCCAGTACCTAG
>NW_016107316.1:1693839-1698492 GCF_001604975.1 Cebus imitator
TGCGCCACTACACCTGGCTGATTTTTTAATTTTTGGTAGAGATGGGGTCTTGTGATATTGCCCAAGCTGGTCTCAAACTCCTGGCCTCAAGCAAACCTCCTACCTTGGCCTCCTGCCTTGGCCTCCCGAAATGTTGGGATTGTGGTGTGAGCCACCATGCCTGGCTCAGGGGATTCTTATGGATGGTAGAGTTTGAGAACCACTGTCAAACTTTGAAAACATATTTAAAGAGCACTGGTTTTAAGGGAGTATGTTACTGCCTGGCCAAAATACCCACATATCTTAACAGTGTGCATGTCACTCCCTTTTTAAGTTCTCTAGCAGCATCCATAGTCCTTAAGATATTCATTACCCCTCAGATAGCCCGTAAAGGACCCTGCCTACCTAGCAATAACAACATTAATAAATAAAAATAACCAGCATTTATTCATTCTGTAAATTTGTAGTGAATATCTACTATATGCAAGTGTTGTTCTCGAATCTAGACCCTTGCGATGCAGTTGTGAATCAGTCATATAGGTCAAGTCCTTGCTCTCATGAATTTCAAGACCAAGGGAGGAAACGGGTAAACAAACACATAAGTATGGTTGGTGCAAAGGTAATTGTGGTTAATGGCCCAAACTGCATTTACTTTTGCACCAACCTGATAAATAAGAAAATAATCAGATAGGGAAAAGCTATTCAGAAGATTAAAATAGGTTGGTATGATAGAGAATGACTAGATGGCTACTTTAGATTGGTTCTTTGGGAAGGACTCACCAAGAAGGTAGCATTTAATCTGTACCTTAAATGAAAATAGAGCCAGTGTGAATATCAAGAGTACAGTAGTCCTCACTTATCCACAGAGGGCATGTTCCAAGACATTGGATGTCTGAAAATGTAGATAGTGCGGAACCCTATATGCACTGTTTTTTCTATGTGTACATTCCTGTGATAAAGTTTAATTTATAAGTTAGGCATAGCAAGAGATTAGCAGCAATACCTAATAATAAAATAAAACAGTTGTTACAGTGTACTGGTACTACTGCCCTTGAGCGTCAAGGCTGTTATTAAGTAAACTATATGAGGTACTTGAATGCAAGTACTGCGACACTCTGACAGTAGATCTGAGCATGAGCCAACTAACTACAAGTAACACATCGGTGGGTAGCGTCTACAGCTTGGCTGTGCTGGACAAAGAAACAGTTTGTGTCTCATGTGGGTCAGAGAGAGATGGCATGAGATTTCATCATGCTCTTTAGAATGGCATACAACTTAACACGTATGACTTGTTTATTTCTGGAATCATCCATTGTTTATTTTTAGACCATAGGCAGCTGAAACCATGCAACGCAAAAAAGAGGATAAGGGGGGACTGCTGTGCTGGCGTTCCGGCTAGAGAGAGGTTGCCAGTGCCAAGCCCTAAAGCAGGAGCAGTGTGATGAAGGAGCAGAGGAGAGCAAGTGCGACCGGAGCCAGAGAATTCTAAGGCAGAGTATGAGGATGAGGGTAAACAGATAGCAGAGGCAGATAGCTGTCTTTGTAAACCAAGTTAGGAATTTGGATTTTTAAAACTTGAGGTATAATTTAGATATAAAAATTCACCCTTTAAAAATATACAATTCAGTGGTTTTCAATATGTGTACAAAGTTTGCAAAGTTGTGCAGTCTCTGTTTTCAGGACACAGCACTCCAGAAGAAAACCTCATACCCAGGAGGACTCCAGGTTTTAAGTGTGAGAGCAAGCCACTGGCAGGTTGCAGCAGGAGAGATAGGATCTGATTGGCGTTTTTAAAAGATCATTCAGGCAGCTGTGGAAAATGGGTTCTAGGAAGGGAAGGGTAGAAGCAAGGAGACCAGGTGGTCTTTTGCCATTTCTTCAGGCAAAATGATGGTGGCTTGAATTATGGCAGTGGTCATGGTGACTGGGTTCAGGATCTGTTTTATAGGTAGACTTAACGACTTAACTCTAATGCAGTGCTTTTTTCGGTGATCTGAGATGAAGGATGAGTTTCTTAAATTTCTCATCCAACATAGATTGAAACTTTAGAAAATTACATAATTTTAAGTAGAGACAGTGTTTCCAGGGAACATGGCTAAAGCCTGTTGGTCAGGAGAGGCATATGGAATGCTTTTAGTCTATGCCAGTTTTTGTATCAACTTCGTGGATTGATCTAGAAAAGCAGCTGAAAATACCTAGGAAGGGAAATAGATTGTTCAGAACTTTTGAGTAAGCAGCTTTTTTTTTTTGTTTTGAAAAATAAATACTTTTCTAAAAGGAAATTTAAAGTTAAAAAGAAAAAAAAAAAGTTGAAAGAGGCTAAGAGCAGACTATTTATAAATGGTGAGAAACTGTTACAACTCCAGATGCGCAAGACCTGCTCTTTGAGGACATTTCTGCTTCCCCTAGGCAGGCCTCTCATTTATTCCTCTGCTGCTACAGAACTGAGTGTGCCTCTGTTGCGCTGCTTGAGACAGAGTCTGTGCTGACTCAAGGGCAGGCTGTTTTTCTGACCTATCAGAGTGGGAGTACAGAGGACCCTTCATCTCTTACTTATCTCTGCAGACCCCTAACACTCCGTCCAGTGCTGGCATATGTTATCACATGGGAGTGAAGACTACATAAATAATGAGCACATTAACATAGTGGAATATCTGGCAGTTTTAAAAGTGACATTACACATTACATCTTTTATATAAAATAATCTTAAACCAAAAATATAGTTTCAAAATAATACAAATACCAATTACTGTGCATAAATACTATATAAACTAAATATACTAATAAAAGCTTAGCTGGGAAGCTTTAACACCATTTTTATATAAATATTTAATTCTCAACTTTCAGTAGACTAAAAGTTAAAGAAAGCACATTTTAAAATTTGAAATTAAAGTTGAGACTGGGCTTTGTGACTCATGCCTGTAATTCCAGCACTGGGAGGTCAAGGCGGGCAGATCACTTGAGGTCAGGAGTTTAAGACCAGCCTGGCCCACATGGTAAGACCCTGTCTCTACTAAAAACATAGAAATTAGCTAGGCATGGTGGTGGGCACCTGTAATTCCAGCTAGTTGGGAGGATGAGGCAGGAAAATCACTTGAACTCAGGAGGTGGAGGCTGCAGTGAGCTGAGGTTGTGCAACTGCACTCCAGCCTGGGTGACAGAGTGAGACGGTCTGAAAAAAAAAAAAACGGTGAATCAGTTTTGTCCTTTGAGTGCTACAAAACTGAAAGCCAAATGTCAGCCCAGCTCTAGCAACAGCAAAGTCTTCAAAGCAGTGCATTTTGTGTACTTATTCCTGTCTTTAGCTCACTTTCCTTAATTTTCTTATTTTAAAAATCTTATGTATGGGTTTATGTATATATTTGACATGGTTGCAAGACCCCCATTTCTCATTCTCAGTTCTCCTTCCTTTATTTATCTTCTTAACATTTCACCCTATCTAACATACTCTAGATTTCACATATCTGTTTTGTGTCTTTCTTTTCTCACTAGAATGTAAACTCCTCAGGAACAAGAATGTTTTTCTCTTTCACTGCTGTTTCCCTGCAGCCTAGAATATAACTGGATATATAGTATTCAATACATTGTTATTAAATTAATGAATTATAAATAAATATATTTGTCTATTTACATATATGTGTTATTTTCTTCAAACTCAATAATTGACTCAAAATATTTGATCTGTGTACCAGGCATTGGGGTGGAATGGTGAGCAAACAGGCAAGGTCCCTCCCCTTAATGGTTCTTTCACCAACAAACATCTACTGTGCACTGTTATAGGTATTGGAGACAGAAGGGTAGACAAGGGAGGTAGGCTCTCACAGAAAATGGGGATCAAGGTAGACCTCCTTAAAGGAGTGATTTATGAGTAGGAGCCTATCACATGAGGGGAGCTCAGGATACAGGGAATGCCATGTTGGAAAGGCTGGTAGTGAACTAACAGGTAAGAGAGACACTTCTTGGACACTTCTTTTTTTTTTTTTTTTTTTTTTTCAGCCGGATCTCACTCTGTTGCCCAGGCTGGAGTACGGTGATATGATTATGGCTCACTAGAACCTCAAACTCCAGGGCTCAGGCAGTCTTCCTGTCTCCGCCTCCCAAATAGCTAGGGCTACAAGCATGTGCCACTGTGCCCAGCCCTTCTTAGACATATTTAATCTGTTTAGTCAGGAACTTAAGAGAATCATTCAGTAATTGGCTAAATAGTCCAACATACAGGTAAAGAGAATAATAGATATGATCAGATTTATTATCCTTAAAAATATGTGAGAAATAGAATATGCTTAACTAATTCTTTCCTTGTCTTTGAATTAAGAGATTTTCTTAAAGCGTTTACTCTGCTATATCAGTATATAGCTCTCATTAAAACTTTTTCTTTTTAAAAATACAGATTTGTTGAAGAAGACCATATTCCTTACATAAATGCTTTTCAGCATTTTCCAGAACAGATGAAATTATATGGGCGTGACAGAGGAATCTTTGGTACAGAAGTAAGTTATTTTGTTTTTATTTTTTTTGAATATTTTTTTTTCCATTTATTTATTTTATTGCATTTTAGGATTTGGGGTACATGTGAAGAACATGCAAGATTGTTGCATAGGTACACACGTGGCAGTGTGATTTGCTGCCTTCCTCCCCATCACCTACATCTGGCATCTCTCCCTTTGCTATCTC
>NW_016107316.1:1704457-1730113 GCF_001604975.1 Cebus imitator
GATCTCGGCTCACCGCAACCTCCGTCTCCTGGGTTCAGGCAATTCTCCTGCTTCAGCCTCCTGAGTAGCTGGGATTACAGGCACGCGCCACCATGCCCAGCTAATTTTTTGTGTTTTTAGTAGAGACGGGGTTTCACCATGTTGACCAGGATGATCTCGATCTCTTGACCTCGTGATCCACCCACCTCGGCCTCCCAAAGTGCTGGGATTACAGGCTTGAGCCACCGCGCCCGGCCGCATTTTTTTTTTTTTAAGTTGGTGTTCCAGTCGCCTGTTGAAGAGGCGCTGGGATCTGTGTGTTTTCCTATGCGGAGACTCACTGCGCTGGCTTAAACAGCTGCACTGAGATTCGTGGCGCTTTTTTTTTGCCCTGGAATCTATTGTCCTGGTTCCCTGTTCAGTCCCCTTTTTAAACAGTTGAATGGGCGACTTCCCCTGGCTCCAATTGCCAGCCAAAAGGGCACCCGGACCAGTGTATTTTGTATGGAGAACCGCTGTGCCGGGGCACTGACAAAGCAGCCGCGCTGGTGGACACAGCCAGGCCGGCGACCCATGGGGCTCCTCCGCCTGGGAATTTCCTAGTCCGTGGGCAGTAAAAATGTGGTGTCCACTCACCCTCTGCGCTTTCACTGGGAGCTGCAATCCTGAGCTGTTCCTGAACGGCCATCTTGGATTGATCCCCCAGTTATTTTCTTTTCTACTTTCTAGTCTCTAATAAGAAAAGAGTGGTATGGTGATTTCTATTTTTTGCTTGACTTATTATTTGGTGTTGGGGCTTTTAAAAATGTAATCTAGTTTTGTGTTCTATCCAAATATGGAATATCAGTCATAATTTAATGAAGAGTAGAATTATTTTTTATTTTCCTTATGTGGATTCCTGTAATCCTTTAGATTATGCACAAAATATAGCTGTAGTATGGTATGTTGAGACTAAACTTGAGAACTTTTATATAGAGACCTTTAGGTAATTTCAAAAAACATTTTTTTAAATAAAAGATGTGTTTTGTGTTGTTATTTGCGCACTATATTGCTATGGAGGAAAGAGAAGAAAGTTATTACCATGTTTCTAAAGGCACTATTTTAAGTTCTTCACTTATGTTAGTTTATCTTTTTCTAGATCTGTTTTCCGATGTCTCCAATGGATGGATTTCTGTCCTTTGATTATGAGTTTGTGTCACTATTGATGATACTTAAAGGTTATCCCCCTGGGTTCTCATCAGAAGTCTTTGGTGTACTAGATATTAGATGCTTTCCTCCGTTCACCTACTTAAGGAATTATTTTCATAGAACTTCATGACCTTCACATTGTTGGCAGGGTAAGAGTCATTTGTTGAGTGCTGTTTAATAGTGGCCTGACCTTGATGAAAAGTAAATTCTATTCAGATATCCATCCTTTGATGTTCAACTTAATGTGGAGGTGTATCCCTTTCCAGCCTGTCAGTGTTAATATAATGCAGACCCAAAGTGAAATTGCAAATTCTGTGGAAGTTTCAGCATGAAATATGTTATCTTTGAAATTAATATAGGAGAAGTGCTTGCAAATCCATTGACAAACACAGATCCGACAGAATTAGAGAATATACAATTGAAGAAGAGAAAATCAATAATGATGATGGCACAGTAGGTGCTTAAAGCATTAAGAGTGCTCCTGGCAGAGCTCATAGAGCCCCTGAGTGTTTTGTAAAGTAATTCTCTTTGTAGTTATGCTGTAATATCAAAGGCAATCAGAAGGATGTCATATTTGTACGGGATCTTTAGAGTGCCGTTTTTCTGGCTGGAAGCCTTTGTGGCTGGTGGTACCTTTGCCCAAATTTTGCTTGGGCCCACTAGGCTCATTTCACCTACTCTGCCTAGCAGGCTGTGCTTGGCACACACTACCTGCCTGGGTCTCATGCCTGTCAAGGGCAAGTCAGGCATGGAATGGTGAGGGGTGTCTGAGCAATCGTGGGGTCTGGCCATGGCGCATAGTCAGACGTGCCACCTGCTGCAGCGAGGCAGGCAGCTCCAGGTGCCAGCATGGTTGCCAGCTCCCCATGAGGCTATGGCCAGACCAGTCACATTGCAAGCAGTTTCTGCGGCTTGGCACTGGGGAACATGGTGGTGCCTGGGAGCTTGGAGATGCCAGGAACCACAGGGCCTCAAAGAGGGAGCCACAGCCTTGGCTCAGGGAGCTCCCGGGTCTGGACTCCCCGAGGTGCCACAGCTCATCTTTCCTTCTCTTTGCCTGCAGCATGGCGACTAAGGGGCATGTCTCAGCCCTGTTTGTGTTACAACTGTTGTAGCCTTGCCATTCTGTGGGTCCTGAGTTTGTGTCCTGCAACCAGGAAGAATGAGGTACACTGATAAGTGGAGGGTGAGCAAACTGAAGAGGAGCTTTGTTGAGTGATAAAACAGCTCAGTCTCCCACAGAGGGCAGCTCCTTTCTGCAGCCAGGGTGTCCTGACGAGTGTTCAGATCCTAGTAGAAAGGAGACTCTGGAATGGACAGCTCCTCTCTGCAGGCAGGCCATCCCGTCATTTCCTCAGCTCTCAGCAGAGAGAAGGCCCTGGAGCAGGTTGCTTCTCTCTAAAGCTAGTCATCCCTTCTGAGTTGGGGCAGGAGCTCCCCAGGTGCCACCGCAGCCACCCAAGCCACAGCTGTGGACCTGGGCATCCATGTGCTCTAAGGACAGCCTGCCTGCAGACAGGAGCTGCCCACTCCAAAGGAGCTGTCACTCATAGTGACCCACATGCTAACTCAGTGCAAATTCTGCCAGTATTTAATAACCTGAGATAAAAAGTGTTGTGGTATGTTTCATGCCATACAGCTGTATTTGTAGTTATCCATTTGCTTCTGGCTCAATGCTCCAAAATGAGTACTTATAGAAGTATAGTGTAACAAATTCTTACTGCATCTTCATAGAACCTATTTAAGTGTTTGAAGAACTAAGATAGTGAGAAGGGCAGAAAAGTCGGCAAATAGGCTAAAAGATGATACAATGAGTAAAATGACTAAACACTGTAGTTCTAAGTCAGACTACCATCTGTGTGACCGTGGCAAGGCATTCTGCCTTTCTGAGGTGTCTGCTTATATGTAAAATTGGGATATCAGCTGAACTATTTATCATGCAGAGGTTTAGCAGGGATCACATGAGATCATAGATGTGAAAGAACTTTGTAAACTATACATGACACAAATAGAAGGTGGCACTGGTACAAAAAGAATAATTGATACTCCACATGAAAAACTATCAAGGATATTGTATAAACATAATTAATTAATGGTTTATTTTGAATTAGATTTTTAAACCGAAACTGATTTCACCCTCAGAACAACGTGAGTGGGAGCAATTTCAATAGATTTGGAGAGCAGAAAGCAAGCTTGGACATTTGCTTCCCTAACTCTAGGTGTATGTCTTTATGTCTTCATAGTTACTCAGTTTTCCTAGAGCGACTAGTAAAACTAAGTTATCGCTCTTGCATTAGCTGTCAGCTTTGTCTTGGTTAATAAAAATTTCTTTCTTCTGTATCTCTCCCTTCTTTCTTCCCACCTCCCCTTCCTTCCCTCCACTTTCTCCTTTTCTCTCTTAATTTCCAAAAATTCTCAGAGACATTCACTACTCAATTTTTGCTTAGTTAAGGTTATTTGTATGTTTTGCTAGTGCCTGAAATCATCATGTTGTTATCTTTAACTCACTAACCAAGTTATAAGCTTCTCAGGAACAGACACCAGAATACTTTATGTAGAATCATGGAATATTAAAGCTGGAGGGAAATTTGGAAGTCATTTAGTCCAATTTTCTTATTTTTCCAATAAGGAAACAAATCTAAGAAGAAATATGCCTTTGGAATAAGTAAACCTATTCTTCATTAGGGTTTTTCATGAAGATTATTTGAGACAGTATATTCAAAATGCAGACATATTGCAGATATTCAAGTGGCAGTAGCCTCCCTTCCATACCCTAGGCTGGAAAAACTTTTCCCCCGAGATAGAGAGTAAGAGGGTAATCAAGCTGCTTGGATTTAAAAAAAAAAAAAAGGTACCATTTTGGAAAATAAAGTTTTCATTTTAGATTCTGTTAACTTTTGAATGTGTTCATTTCTAGATTTTCTCTTCATCTGCAGTCCATTGCTCTACTTCTGAGCTATACCTTGTCCTTCATTTCTAGATTTTCTCAAATTAGGTTCCAGGAGGCCCATGGATATGGGAAAGGATAATGTATCTTGTTTCTCATGATGATATTATTTTATAATTTTGGTTACTATATATTCAACTTTTTGCAAAGGATATCATTTCCTGCACTGAGTTTATATGCTTGTAAATGGTATCTAACCGATAATTTCCTTTTTAAGAAGTTTAGTTTCATTTTAAATATACTCACATAGACACTCAAATTTCGCTATTTAAAAGTAATTATTTTCGAAAATTTATTTTCTGTGTTCTTTCAAATAGTAATAGATCCCATTATTACTAAATGTTTAGGGGACTGCAAGAGAGAGTGACAATGCACCAAATTAAAAGACTGTTTCTGTAATAACCACTGTGGCTTACATTTCCCAGAAGCCTAGTGTATGCCTTTAGTTAAGATTTACATTACCGGCTGGGCACAGTGGCTAACGCCTGTAATCTCAGCACTTTGGGAGGCCGAGGCAGGTGGATCACAAAGTCAAGAGATCGAGACCATCCTGGCCAACATGGTCAAACCCTGTCTCTACTAAAAATACAATAATTAGCTAGGCATGATGTTGCATGCCTGTAGTCCCAGCTACTTGGGAGGTTGCAGTGAGCGGAGATTGCAGTGAGCTGAGATTTTGCCACTGCACTCCAGCCAGGTAACACAGTGAAACTCCATTGCAAGAAAAAGAGAAAAAGATTTACATTGCCCACTTACGGGCAGTGTGATTAGAAGTGCCTACAACTATAATAGTTGCATTTATTTCTGATGGCGATTCAAGATTTCAGTCTGAAATATTATTTTCTCAGTATTGTGTCACATCTAAACTGTTTTCTTCCTCTTTTAAATTTTAACAATTTGAGACAAGTTTTGTAAATTAAGAGATGAAAGGAGTTATGTTTATTTGATCTGAAACTATTCAAATACTAATTTTTACTCATCAGTTACTGAGAGAAGATTTTCTAAATCTCCAACTATGATTGCAACTTTTTCTTTCACATCCTATCAGTTTTTGCTTCTGTTACTGGAGCTCTATTACTAGGTGTGTAACATTTATAGTATTTTGTCTTCTCGATAAATTGACTCATTTATCATTATCTAATGTCACTTTTTCTCCTGATGCTATTTCTTGTTTTTACATCTACTTGTCTGATATTAATATAGCCAGTCCAAGTTTTTTTAAATTGATGTTTTCACAGTATATCTTTTTCAATCTTTTATTTTTGACCTATCTGTGTCTTTATATTTAAAGTGGTTTTCTGGTAGTTATTATGTCATTGGGTGTTGATTTTTAAACATCTAATTGATAATCTCTGCCTTTTAATTTGTGTGTTTAAGCCATTTACATTTGATATAATTATCAATATAGTTGGGCTTGAATTTACCATCTTGATATTACTTGTCTCATCTGGTTTTTTTTTCCTTTTTTTCTTCTTTTCCTGCCTTCTTTTGGATTAATTAAGAATTTTTTTTTTTTTTTTTAAGGATAGGGTTTTATTCTGTCACCCAGGCTAGAGTGCAGTGGCATGATCATAGCTCAGTGTAACCTCAAACTCCTGGACTTAAGCACTCCTCCTGCCTCAGCCTCCCCAGTAGCTAGGACTATGAGCACACACCACTATAGCCTGCTAAATAATAAATAAATAAATAAATAAATAAAACTTCTTAGAAACAAGGGTCTTCCCATGATGCCCAGGCTTAATTAAGAATATTTTTATGATTTCATTTTATCTCCACTATTGATTTATTAACTATACCTCTTTGTTTTCTTTCTTTTGTGGTTGATCTAGGGTTTACAGTATTCATCTTTACCTTTTCTCAGTCTACCTCAACTGATAATATGTTGTTATTTGTATAGAGTAAGACCCTTACAACAGAATACTTCCACTTCCTTCCTCCCATCCTTTAGTGTCAAACATTTCACTTCTACCTTATTATAAGTCCCATAATGCATTGGGAATTTTTTTTTCCTGTAAGCAGTCATTTATCTCTTCAAGAGATTTAAAATGAGAAAAATCATTTTTTATTTACCTATGTGTTTTCCATTTCTGATAATCTTTTTATTTAGATCTCTATTTCTGTCTAAAAAAAAGTCCTTTAACATTTCTTATAGTACAGATCTGCTAGCAATGAATTATTGTGGCTTTTCTTGTTCTAAAAAAAAAAAAGTCCTAACGTTGCCTTAATTTTTGAAAGATATTTTCAGTAGGTATAGAATTCTGGGCTCATACCTTTTTTTCACTACTTTAAAGATGTCATTACATTGTCTTCGGGCCTGCCTAATTTCTGATGTCAATCTGCCATAATTCTTATCTTTACTATTCTCTACGTAATGTGCCTTTTTTCCTTTAGCTGCTTTTTAAGATTTCTCTTTATCACTGGATTTCACCAATTAGATTATTATGTGCTTTGTCACAGTTCTTTGCTTCCTCTGCTGGGTTTTGTTTGTTGTTTTAATTTTTTTTTTTTTTTTAAGACAGTGTTTTTTTTTTTTTGCTCAGGCTGGAGTGCAGTGGTACGAACTCGGCTAACTGCAACCTTCGCCCCCAGGTTCAAGTGATTCTCTTGCCTCAGCCTCCTGAGTACCTGGGATTACAGGCATGCGCCACCATGGACCTGGCTAATTTTGTACTGTTGCTGTTAGCGGAGACAGGCTTTCACCATGTCAGCCAGGCTGGTTTTGAACTCCTGACCTCAGGTGATCCATCCACCTTGACCGCCCAGAGTGCTGGGATTACAGGTGGGAGCCACTGCACCCAGCCTTCTGCTTGGGTTTTATTTACCTTAGATTTATGGGTGTACAGTTTTCAACAAATTTGGGAATTTTTCATCCATTATTTCTTCAAATTGTTTTGGCCTCCCCTTGCCTTTTTCTGGAACACTAATTACATGTTAGACCACTTGATATTGTATCATAGCTCCCTGAGGCTTTTGCTTCTTTTTATTTCTCAGTCTTTCTGCTTAGTATGTTTTGTTTTGATAATTTCTATTGTTACATCTTCAAATTCAGTGATCTTTACTTCTTGAATATCTTTTAATGTGTTGTTAAACCCATTCGATATGTTTTTCATTTCAGATACTGTATTTTTCATTTCTGGAACTTCAATTTTAGTCTTATTTCTTCTCTTTCTCTTCTCATTATGTTCTTGTTTTCTTTTGTATTCTTGACTGTATTGACAATATTTGTAATAGATGTTTTAAAACCCTAGTCTACCAATTCCATTGTCTTTGTTATTTCTGGGTCTGTTTCTATTGATTGGTTATGTATCACATTTTCCTGCCTCTTTGCATGTCTGGTATTTTTTATTGGATGCAGTCATTGTAAATTTTACGTTGTTGAGTGCTAGATTTTTTGTTCTAGTATATAATTAAGTAACTTGAACAGTTTAATCTTTTGGAAGCTTGTTTTTAAGTTTTGGTGTGTGTGGTTTGGTGTTAATAGTCTCTTTTTTCTGGATATTTTAGCCTCACTACTAAGGGACATCCCTTCTAAAGACTCTACCCAATGCCCCTGGTATTACGAAGTCTCAGCACTTTGGCCGTTGCCTTCTGTGAGCTTTGGAAATTATTTGATCTACTCTTTTCTGTTATTTTTTTCCCCTGGCCCCAGATATTTTCTCATACATGCACGTATTGATACTCAGCCAGACACATGAGATATCCGCTTTACAGGTATCTGGATCTCTCTGTCTATGCATTTTATCCTTTCTGGCACTCGGCTTGCAAATTTTAGCCACCTCAGCTTCTAGGAACACCAGCCTCGTCTCCTCAGCTCATCAAGACCACTTAGCTCTGTTTCACTTCCCACTGTTGCACTACAGTTTGGAAACTGCCTCCAGGCAATAAGCTGGAGCCATTTGTTTCTCTTCTCTTAGGGATTAGTGTCCCATGCTGTCTGTTGTCCAATGCTTGAACTGTTCTTTCGTATATTTTTTCCAGTTTTCTGTTGGATATAGTGGAAGGTCAATTCTCGTAGTCATTAGTCCTTCATGAGCAGAAACAGAAGCGTTGTGAATACTAGTTTTTAGACATTTAGAAATCGAGTCAGTATTCAGATGCTTTTTAGGTGTTACCTAAAAAATTGTAGTCTTTATTCATGAATATTGTCAGTAATCTGATCTTTGCTTAAATCTTTTTTCCTAAATAAACCATGTTACTTCCTGCCACAGTAATAATCCCTTTTGTTGACCTATTTTTTCCTTTTTTGAAGTAATATTGTTTTTAATTGACAAATTGTAATTATATGCATGTATGGGGTACAGTGTGATTTGAGATACGTATACCATGTGAAATGATTAAATCAAGCTAATTAACTTATCTGTCACCTCACCTATCATTTTTATGGTGAGACACTTGAAATTTACTCTCTTATTTTAAATTATACAATACAGTCATGTGCTGTATAACTGTTCAAGTCAACAGTGGATCACATATACAATGGTGGTCCAATAAGATTGTAATGGAGCTGAAAAATTTCTGTCACCTAATGATGTAGCCTTCATAACCTCTTAGCACAACATATTACTCGTGGGTTTGTGGTGATGCTGCTATGAACAGACCTGTGCTGCCAGTAGTATAAAAGTATAGCATATACAATTATGTACGGTACAGAATACCTTTTAAAAATTACTTTCCTGTTTCTTTTATTCCCCAACTTTATTTCCCTCTAAGGTGTACGAATTTTTTTGGTATGCTTAATTTTTTTAACTGATACATGATATATGTGTCTATTTCTGGGGTACATGTGATAATTTAATATATTTATATCATTTGGAATACGCAATACTTGATAATAACTGTGTTACTGTTGCTGGTTTGTGTATTTACTAAACTTTTAATCGTTACTTTAGAGTGTACTTTTTCTACTTATTAAAAAAAAAGTTAAGAACCTGAGGCAGGTTCCTCAGGAGATATTCCGGAAAAAGGCGTCGTTGTCACAGGAGACGACAGCCCTGTGTGTGCTGCTGCCCCAGCGCCATGCAGGCCTGGGCTGATGTGTATGTTTGTGTTTTAGTGTTTAACAAAAAAATTTAAAAAGTAAAAAGATAAAAATTTTTAAATAGAAAAAAGCTTATGGAATAAGGATATAAAGAAAGGAAACATTTTTGTACAGCTGTACAGTATGTTTGTGTTTTCACCTAAGTTTTATTACAAGAGTCAAAAAGTTTAAAATTTTTTTTAAGTTTATGTAGGAAAAAAATACAGTAAGGATGATTTATTACTGAAGAAAAAAGTTTTTTAATATAAATTTTGTGTAGCCTAAGTGTACAGTGTTTGTGTAGTATGCAGTCATATTGTAAGCCTTCACATTCTCTCACCACTTACTGGCTGACCCAGAGCAACTTTCAGTCTTGCAAGCTTCATTCATGGTAAGTGCCCTATAGAGGTGTACAGTTTGTTTATACCGTATTTTTGCTGTACGTTTTTATGTTTAGATACATAAATACTTAGCATTCTGTTACAGTTGCTTACACTATTCAGCACGTAACATGTAGTACATGTTTGTAGCCTGGGAGTAATAGGCTATGTCATATAGCCTAGGTGTGTAGTGGGCTGTACTAGTTTAAGTACAGTCTTCGCGTAATGAAATTGCCCAGTGATGCATTTCTCAGAAAGTATCTCTGTCATTAAGCTACGCATGACTATCCATTATTGATTACAGTCACTGCTGTGCAGTAGATCTCAAAACCTGTCCCTTCTGTCTTCTGAAACTTTGTACCCTTTAACCAACAACTCCCCATTCCCTCCCTTCTCAGCTTCACCCAGCCTTAGATACTACATATAAGTGAGGTCATGTAGTATTTGTCTTTCTGTGCCTGGCCTATTTTACTTAGCGTAATGTCCTCCAGATTCACCCATGTTGTCGCAAATGACAGAATTTCCCTTTTAGTTTAAGGCTGAATAGTTTCCCACTCTATATGTGTGCTACATTTTCTTTATCCATTCATCCATCAGTGGACACTTAGGTTGATTCCATATCTTGGCTTTTGCGAATTATGCTGCAGTGAACCCCTTCATCGTACTGATTTTGATTTATTTGGATATATACCCAGAAGTAGGATTGCTGGATCATATGGTAGTTCTATTTTAAGTTTTTTGAGGGACCTCCATTTCATTTCCGTGATGGCTATGGTAATTTACATTCTCACCAACAATGTGCAAGAGTTCGCTTTTCTTTGCATCCTTGCCAGCAGTTAATTTCATCTTTTTAAATTAATTTTGAGTGAAGGGACAGGATCAGAAAGCAGAGAGACTTCTTAGAGATTTTGGTGGAAAGATAAGTATAGAAAATAATATGAGATTATATCTTGATAACAACCATTGCACTTTTTTTTACTTACATCTTGGAGAGCACTTTAAAAAAATTATTTTGGAATAATTTTAGATTTATAGAAAAGTTGCAAAACTAAGAATAATACAAATATATGGGATATATACTCATATTTCCTGTATCCAGATTTAACTGTTGTCAGCAATTTATGCCATTGTTTGATCATTTATGCCATTTTCCCTATCTGTCTATCTACCTACCTACCTGTGTATCTGTGTAATTTTATTTCTGAATCATTGATTATAAGTTATGTTCATCCTGGTCCATTACTCCTGAGTACTTTAGAAGACTGAAACAAGGTAGCTAAGTAATGAAAAAATAAGCCAAACAAAACCAGAAACAATCTAAATGTCTATCAACAGGAAAATGGATAAAATATGATATAGTCATATAATGGTACATTAAACAACTATGAAAATTAATGAACTGCAGCTACAAGCAACATGAATGAACCTAAGAAACATTATATAGAGTGTGAAAGGCAAAGCTCGAGCTAGACACAGTGGCTTGCCTGTATTCTCAGCTACTGGGGAGGCTGACGTGGGAGGATTGCTTGAGCCTTGGGAGGTCAAGGCTGCAGTGAGCTATGATCGTGCCACTGCACTCCAGCCTGGCTGACAGAGCAAGACCCTGTCTCAAATAATAATAATAACTTTAAAAAAGGGCAAAGCTCAGAAAACTACATACTATGGTATAATACCATCTTTTTAAAAGGCAAGTTAACAATGAGCAGAATTCAGTAAACTAGTTACCTCTGGAGTGGGAAACAGAGGGCTGGGATAGGGAAGAAGTACACTGGTAGATACAACAATATTGATAATGTTTTAGTTCTTAAGTCAGGTAATGGATTCATAGGTTTTTATTATTATCATGCTTCATAGCTTATAGATATGTTTTATGTATTCGCTTGTATTTTTCAAAAATTTAAAGACAGCTAAAGGATGTTGTCTAAATAGAATTTATAAAAGAGAGGTGTAAAAGACAGTTTGTCATGCATGGTTTGTTTGTATATGTCTTACATCCCTAACTAAAAGTGTAAATTAATTGAGCATAAAGACCATATTTAGTGCTATTTTGTTATCTGAATTATAGATTCCATAAGACCTACTATAATTTGTATACAAAATAAAGACTCAGTCTGTGTTTATTGATTACATGATTTGAAATAGCTATAAAACAGTAAGTATAAATACTTTATTTTCAGAAAAATTCAAATTGATCTGTTGGGGAGTTTTTCTCACATAGGTAGGAAATTTCCAGAATGCTTCTGATGTATTTATTACACAATATATCAGAAGGCCACTAAATAGTGGCATTTGGTTAAGGGAATTTTAAAGAAAAAAACATTCTATTAAATTTTAGTGGTAAATATATAAGGGATATAACTTCTTGTAAGCAAGGACATTTAAAAATAAAGAGTTACGGGTATGTCAGTATCACTCATGAAAAACTTAGCAGTTCGTATTCTTACCAGTATACTGAAACCAATAGTGAATTACTCAGGCTAGAAAATGTATCTGAGGCTGCATTTATATTTCTTTTAGAATCATACCTCATGTTTGCTAAGGGAAGCCGATAATTTTGTGTGGATTACCTATGATTTTGTTTCCTCCTGGGCCAGTATGCCCCAGTACCCAGCATGCCCGGGGCTTTCTTCACCTCTCCCTCTCAGGAGGAGAGAATGGGAACTTGATTTTACACTAGCCTAAACTAAATTCCGAGTAATGGCCAAGGTAATTCTGCTGCAACACTGATCACATAACCCTGCCAAAATCAAATCGAAATTAATTTTGAGATTATCTACTCTTCTGGATACCGTCTTTTAAACTTCACTACTACAGATATGTGAAATTGGAACCTGGCTATGCAACAATCAGCAGAGTGTTTGAAGAACAGACACATATGAAGGAGGACTCCAGTAGGTTTTTACCAGCTCTGATCCTGGGGCCAAAACAAATTATTGTCTCCTGTTCATTTGGCAAATCCTCATTGGTCACCAGTTCATAATTTTGTATTTGTTCATAAGGTTTGTGTTTGTCTTTGCAAGTTGGCAACATGTTTCTAAAAAGATCTCTTGCTGGCAGTTCAAATGGTTAAAAAAAAAAGAAACTGAAAAGGTCTCATCCTCAGGGCCAAGACTATATTTCACATAAAGCAATATGTTCACCACAAACTCCAAGAATACTAGATTTTGAACATAAAAAAATATTATTTGTTATTGGGCACGGTGGCTCATGCCTGTAATCCCAGCACCTTGGGAGGCTGAGGCAGGAGTATCCCTTTAGTCCAGGAGTTCAAGACCAGCCTGGGCAACGTGGTGAAACTCTGGCTCTACAAAAAATATAGAAGTTAGCCAAGTGTGACAACACCTGCCTGTGGTCCCAGCTACTCAGGAGGCTGAGGCGAGAGGATCACCTGAGTCCAGAAAGTGGAGGCCGCAGTGAGCTGTGATTGAGCCACTGCACTACAGCTTGCGTAAGAGTGAGACCCTGTCTCAAAAAAAAAAAAAAAGTATTTTTTGCTGCTGCATGGTAGGTTTACTGTCATTAAGAAAAGTCGAGCAGATTAAAAATGCAAGGTGGACTGTTTATGCATCATGATACATGTGGAATTCATTTTATTCTTTTTCCATAAATAATTACAGTGCTTTCTCATTACTTCTGATAGTTTTATTCCTTGTTAATTTTCCTTTGCTATGGAGAGTCTTGATATCAGTTTGGATTAACAGGTGCACTTAGCATTACCTTTTTCTCGCTGAATCTTTGCTTCAAAACAACAATAAGAATAAGTAAGGGTGAGGCACTGCACTCTTTTTTTTTTTTTTTTTTTTTTTTTAAATAGCTGAGCAGGAAGTTTGCCTCTGACAGGGTATTGTAATCAGGTTTATCACAGGAGCCTGCTGTTGTGTAACAGAAACTCTAGCCTGTCCTTACCTGTCTTAAAGTATTGCTTCATGAAGGAAAATAAACTCGCTGTAATATTTGTGAAATTCAATAAAATGCTTTCCCAAGCACTCTGTTTTTAATGCATGCTGGAACAATTTGTTATAGCTTTGTGGTCTTTTAAAAAACATATTAAACTTGTGATTTCTTACTATTATAATTAAATGAATCTGTATCATTCTAGAAGCCCTATATGTCACATTTATTATACCTTTTAGACACATCTTCAGCCAAGTGTAGTAAATGTCCACACTCCCTCCCTACTTCCCTCCCTTCCTTCCCTCTTTTTTCAAGAAGAAAAGGTTTGTGGTGCCTTCAGATGACTGTTGATTTAATTGACAGGCAGTTTTTCTTCATTGTGTGCTTTTTGCCTTTGCTCACAAAAGTGCATTCACTGTTCTATAGTATGTTGAAACTTTTAAATGGAAACGGCTTCTCATTAACAAAGGAAGCATTTTCTTCCCCCCTTCCATGCCTTAGCTTTCTCCACTAAGTCTTGGCTTCTTCAGCAGCTGTACCTCCACCAGAAATGACAAAAGGTGCAATTGTGCTAGGAGATGGCAATGGAGATAATGCCAGTGGAGTTTTGTGTGTGGGCTGCTGGGGACTGTTTTTCTTCTGTGTTTGGTTTTGTTTTATTTTTGTTATTCCAGAAAGTTGAGAGCACATCTAAAAACCAAAAAAAAAAAAGGCTTTAAAAATCCTTCTCAAGCTTTTATCCCAGGTGAGCTGTTTCTTTCCATTAAGTTGTTCTGTTAGTATTTCAGTGGGCCCCTCTGTCTTAATAACAACAAATCTGACAAAACTCACTTAAAGCAGAGGGACATGGAATACAGAGAGTGTTGATGTGATTTGTTTTCTTTTTCCAAGCAGGCCGTGAGAGTCTGGGTCTTCCTGCCATTACCCTGACTTAAGAGCAAAGCTCAGGAGAGGAGATAGGTGTGCAAATTAAATTTTAAGTCTTTACAGCCATCTCCTTTTTCTGAGTTGTGATTCCTGAGCCCAAGTAGATAGCCAGTTCCTTTATTTACTTAATTAATTTGGAGTTAACCTTTTTCTCCTGCTTTTTCTGCCTTTGCCTCTTCTGCTGCTTCATTTGTGACACAACTTTCTGGAGTATGGTGCTGACTTGAAGCCCTATTTACTTCTAGCAAAAACCTTTCAGGTTACCTGGTGGAATCAACTGCAAATCTGGTCTGTTTCAGGGGTTACCATCTCATCACAGCATACCAAATAACCAGATCGTTGAACGAACCAAAGTATTGGGTCTCAATATATTTGTCTGTATTAGATACAATTTATTCTGTCAGTGACTTACAATAGGGCTACTTCTATCTTTTCAGCCTTGATTTTCTTTATATATTTTACACCTACAGATCAGTTTCTAAATAGATAAAATGTAGCATAGATACTGTTTTACCACAGTCCTTGGCAGTGTTTCTCGATCTCAAGAATTACTCATTTCATCATCCCTCACTAGACTCAGCAAGAAGGGATGAAGAGGAAACTGGAAATTTATTCTGAAGTACACTCCAGTATTTTGAATGTTGATCAGCAGCATTCTGATCTTCTCCCTGAATGAGTAAAAAGAAAAGATGTAATATTAGGTCAGCCAAACCCACTGTGTGGCACTTGGCCAGGATGATTCATTTTGCCTTAGGGCAATCTTACACCCTTTGTGAAACTGGGTTTCTTTTGGTTGAGAGAAGAGAAAGACTCCTCCTGAGCTGTCAGTCACTTCTTAAGCACTTTCAAATGAAGGCCGTAGTGGATTGTTTTGATCTGCCCAGAGTCTTCAAACCTGACTCTAGGTTTGTTCACCTTCTTACTCTGTAGGCCACATGTAGTGCTTGGAATTGTTTGTGCAATCTTTCTTAGAATAAAAATCTGACAGATTTCAAAACTACCTGAGGGAAATTGAGGTGAGCGTAATGATCAGTTTCCCTTCCACTCTTCCTTCCCAGACACCATGAGGGAGAAGCCAGCAAGTGTTTTCTTGTGTTCCTGGCCCACTTCCCCCCCCACCATCATCCCAGCCTCACTGGAATGTTTATGTGTGCCTCTCTTTCCAATTTGGAGAGCAAAGCTGTCTGAGCATTTCCTCCTGTTTACAACAAAAATAGCCTCTGCATTTTATTTTTTGTTTCTTACAACTGGCATATTCTGTTTTTTTTGGGAAACCATAGCAATTTTATTAATCTCTAGAGGCTCTCAGGCTTTGGTATGCATAGGAATATCCTGAGAGCTTGTTTAAACTGCAGATGCTTAGACTCAGTGTCAGACATTGATTCAGTAAGTATAGTGTGGGCTTTAAGAAGATGGTTTTTGTAAGCATCTTGCAAGTGATTCTGATGGAGATTGTGCTTTGAGCAGTGTGTGTAAGCCTTATCTCTACGTCTGTCTGTCTTCTGTTATTCCACCTTGTTCCACAAAAGATTAGAGGTATTAGCAGATAACCAAATGGTCAGTATAAAACAAAATGCTGATATACCTTATTAAGTATGTGTTGTTTTAAACAGAATTCTGTTAAAACTACTTGGGAACTATATCTGTTGAGAAACTGGTCTTTGAGTTTAAAATATATGAAAATAACGAAAATCAAGGCTGAAAAGATAGAAGTATCCTTACTGTCTATAAGTCACTGGCAGAGTACAGTACTAATGGAGAGGATTCTGGCAGGCTTCTTATTCTGGGAAATGCAGACACATATCTATCTCGGTGTGATATTTTTAATAATTATAGTTTAATAACTCCATATTTCCCCCCAAAATGTATTTCTATTCATAAGAGGTTTTATGTAAGATAAAAGTAGATATTTGTAAGTGGTATAGTTTTTGAATGTCTGTATTCCATATATGCTAAATTTTTTTTTAATGCTGAATTTTTAAAATCTTGGCTTTATTACTCTTCTAATTATGACCTCTTAAACATGTTTTTTTTTTCTTTAGACAGACATTACTTAGATTCCTTTTTTCTTTTTTTTTTCTGCCACCTTGTCTGAGAACTTTGCAGCCTCCCAAGTAGCTGGGATTACAGGCATGTGCCACCACACCCAGCTAATTTTGTATTTTTAGTAGAGGCAGGGTTTCTCCGTGTTGGTCAGGCTGGTCTCAAACTCCCGACCTCAGGTGATCTGCCCGCCTCAGCCTCCCAAAGTGCTGGGATTACAGACGTGAGCCACCATGCCCGGCCATTTTAGCCATTTTTAAGTGTACAGCTCAGTGGCATTAAGTGTATTTACATTTTTGTGCATCCATCACCAACATCCATCTCAAATTTTTTCATCTTCCCACAGTGAAACTCATACCTGTTAAACACCAACTTTCCATTCCCCACTTGTTCTAGCTCCTGGTAACCACCATTTTACTTTCTGTCTCTAGGAGTTTGACTTCTCTAGGTATCTCATATATGTGGAATCATAAAATATTGTCCTTTTGTGTCTGGTGTCTGGCTTATTTCACTTAGCAAAATATCTTTAAGGATCACCTACATTGTTGCTCGTTTCAGAATTTCATTCCTTTTCAGGCTGGATAATACTCTATTATATATATATATATATATATATATATATATATATATATAAACATTCAAAATCTATACTACTTGTTACTATCTTATATGAAATATATATACACTTACGTACTTACATGCCATGTTTTGTTCATCCATTCATTGGTGTACGTTTGGGTTGTTTCCATCTTTTGGCTATTGTGAACAATGCCAGTAGGAACATTGCGCTACAAATATTTGTTCACGTCCCTGCTTCTAATTACTAAAGTGCAATTATTGGATCATATAGAAAGTCTATGTTTAATTTTTTAGACAATCTGATTGCTCATGAATGCCATTAACATTTGCTATTTTTGATTGTCTTGTTTAATGTGCATAAACATATTTGCAAAATTAGGATTGAAGCATATATACAAATTTGTCTCCTGTATTTAAAAAATTCAGTATTGTACTATGAATATTTTCCTAAGTCATGGAACAACCCATCAAAGCATGTTTTCTTAGCTGCTTAATGTGAGGCATTTATATCTAACATCAATATCCAATAATAAGGAAATGATGGATTCATGAAGAGGAACATTTTCCAGTCACTCAAAATGACGTTCTCACAGGCTATCTCATGATGTTAGAAAATAATCACAAAACATAATGTTAGGTCAAAATTCAGGAGACGAAACTATATTCCTTATCCGTTTTGTACAAAAGCTCTCAGACAGGCAGGAGCTTAGCCTAAGAGCAATGTAAACTATTAGAGAGGGATTTTAGTAGGGGAGTAACATGAGATTTGCATTTTATAATCTTACCCTGGCTGGAAGCAGTGGTTCATGCCTGTAATCTCAACACTTGGGAGGCCAAGGCAGGCAGATTGCATGAGCCTAGGAGTTCGAGACCAGCCTGGGCAACATGACGAAACTCCGTCTCCACAAAAAATTAGCCGAGTGTGGTGGCACATGCCTATAGTTCCAGCCTACCCAGGAGGCTGAGGCGGGAGGATCACTTGAGCCCAGGAGGTTGAGGCTGTAGTGAGCTGTGATCATGCCACTGCACTCCAGCCTGGGCAACAGAGTGAGACCCTGTCTCAAATAATAATAATAATAATAATAATAATAATAAATTAAATTAAATTTTATCCTGGCTACCAGTTGCAAAGAGGTAGAAGCAGATACAGGACTGTCAGAAGGTTTGTGATAGCCTGGGTCTGGGGTAGAGTTGTTCAAGTGAGGAGAAGGACTATTATTGAAGAACAGGCTTGGAGGTGGAGTAAACAACCTGTGGAATGGAATGAATGTGGTGTGTGAGGAAAGGGAGGTGTCAAGGATGTTCCAAAATGTTTGCTTTTTGTGACTGAGTAAGGAACACTGTTGGAGGGATTAAAGTTTAGGGATGTGGAGAGAGATATCCAGATAGAGATGTCAAATAGGCTATTGGATTTAAATCCCAGTGTTATAAATGTGGATGTGCCTAAAAGTACTGAGAGAAAAGGCCACCAAGATCCTAACACAGGGTTTCTGTAAGCTGTCAGTGATCTTTATTACCTTTTAGTATAGAGTTTTATATTTCCTATATTTTTTGTAATGTTCATGTGTTATTTTTATAATCAATTTTAAATGTTGCTAACATATAGTCATCACGTCATTTTTTATATTGGTTTAAAAATGGGAAACAACCTAAAATGCCTAACAGTGAGAGAAGACCGGTTCAAAGGGTGGTTAAAGGGTTTTCAGTCCCTTTAAAAAAATATTTTGAGTGTTATTCAAAAAGGAAAAGTTAGTTCTGTTTAAAAATAAAAAAGATTTTTAAAAAGTGAAGCCTGTAATACTGAATTGATTGTAGCAGAATCTGGAATCTAATCTGGAATTGAATCTAGCAGAATCTGGAATCTAATCTATAGTATAAATAGGTAGATATGCACAATTAATAATTATTTTCTCTTCAATTCATATTTGAAAGAATGGTGGCCTATTTGTCACCAGATGTTGAGTTTGATGCATCAGCTTTTAATGTGGAAGTTTTGAAAATAGGCTAAATCCTTTTAGCCTACTAAATTGCTTTTCATTAATGACCTTACACATACTTGTCATGAATTTATCATCCATCAAATCATTTTTTTGAGATGATTTTTTTCTTTCTTTTTTTTTTTTTTTTTTTTTTTTTTTTTTTTTTTTTTTTTTTTTTTTTGAGATAGAGTCTCGCTCTGTCGCCAGGCTGGAGTGCAGTGGCACAATCTCAGCTCACTGCAACCTTCGCTGCCAGGGTTGAAGCAATTCTCCTGCCTCAGCCTCCCGAGTAGCTGGGACTACAGGCGCATGCCACCACGCCCAGCTAATTTTTGTATTTTTAGTAGAGACGGGGTTTCACCATGTTGGCCAGGACGGTCTCGATCTCTTGACCTCGTGATCCGCCCACCTCGGCCTCCCAAAGTGCTGGGATTACAGGCATGAGCCACCATGCCTGGCCTGAGATGATTTTTTTCTAAGGGGGTCATTTGCTGTTCTAGTGTTTTGTTTGCAGATAAACATACTTAATTACATCTCTTACCTGCATTATTTAAAGGATTAAGATTGCCATAAATCTTATTGGTAATGTTAAATTGTCTCAGCTTGAAAAGATGCTTCAAATTCTGTGCAGAATGAAGCAGAGGTCTAAATTTTATAAATAAAAAGGAAGACACTTTCTTTTCAAAGGTCACTGAGAACTTATGTTTTTCTTTTCTCTCTTTAAAATTCACAGATTAAAATACAATTAATATTATTTTAGTGTACAAGTAGAATTACTCTATCCCAACATTTTTTGAAAAAACTTAAAATGCTACATTGCTACTTTGGGTTAACAGAAATTTACTTTGTATTCTTCAGCTACAGATGAATCATATGTTGATTATATAACATAAACTGAAGACGTTTTTTCCTAAGGAAATGTAAGGGTTTAGATATTAAAATAGTTGTACCAAAATAAATATAATCCAGAGAAGATTGTAGCTTCAGGCAAAGTAAAATCAAGCATAGTTAAAGATTCTAAAAATTAACAGTATAATTGTTTCTGTATAAGCATTATACAGAAACGTTAAGGTCTTTCCAGCTTTGTATTTGAGCAATGATTTCTCCCACAAAGGTGATGTATGAAGCATTTTTTTTCACTTATTTCTCCCACAAAGGTGATGTATGAAACATTTTTTTTCACTTTTTATTGAGGTAAAATAGACATAGAGAAACACATACACATCATAAATGTATGTACAGTGTGATGAATTTTCACAACCTGAACACAGTCACATCCCCAGGACCCAGCTTCGTGGAGAAGCATTCCTAGTGCCCGAGGAGCTCTGCTGTGTGCTCCCTTGTAGTCATGTCCTGCCCCACCCCCAGAGTAGTCAGACTCTGACTTCTAACAGTACAGAAGTTGGGGACAGAGTTAATCAGTTTTGTACTTTATACAAATGGAATCATTCTCTTTTGCATCTGGCTTTTTACTTTGAACATTATGTTTTGAAGATTGATTCATTGTTGCATGCAGCACATTCACTTGCTGAGTAATGTTCCATTGTGAGATTATATCACAATTTACTTATCTATTCTAGATAAGTAATTTATGGACATTTGAGTAATTTCTAGCTTAGAGCTTTCACAAATAGTGTTGTTATGAATGAACATCCTAGTGCGTGTCTTTTATGGATATGCGTGCACGTTTCTACTGGGTATACATAGCTAGGAGTAGAATTGCGTTGACCTAGGAGGTACATATGCTCAACTTTAATAGATATTGCAAAATAGATTTTCAAAATTTTTGTATTTAGGCTCAATTTTAATAGTGTTCTACCATATCAGAAATGTTAGTTTTCTGAAATCCCACAAGCCTTTTGCTTATTTCTTACTCATGGTACCTGATAACTTTCTATTTTGTACTATAGTTATTTATCCATACCTTATCTCCTTTCTAGATTGTCAGCTCCTTACGGAGATTGTCTTATTCATCTTTTTATTTCTGAGATTGTCTTATTTAAGTTTTTATTTCCCAAAGTACCTTGCACAATTCCTTGCATAGAATAGGCTCTAAATTAAATATTTTTATGTGAATAGATGAGTAAATGAAAAATTACATGCAGTATTAATATTAGGAAAGTTTATAAATTGCAAAAATACAAATGGTATATGCAAAAAACTTCAAGAGATCTTTAAGTGCTAGACAGAATTAATATATTAATATTTGTTCATAGCTTTTCTGAACTTTGTAAGAGAATCTTATATACTTTTGTATGAGCCAGTTTAGTGTAAAGTTGAATTGTGGATTTTTAACTACTAAACTTAAAGCCTGGCGTTACTCCCATATACAAGCATGTGAATGTTATGTAACAGTGAGCTACATTTGTTAGCTATGAATTTGAAGGGTAATGAGAGAGTGCACGTGAGAAAGGTGAGGGGGAAATTGTGTATCAGAGCAGTCATGACAACATTATAACTCTGATTGGGTTGTAGCTTTCTTCGTTTCTCCAGATTCTTCGAAGGCAAGAAGTAGTGATTTTACCATATCATGGGAAAAGCCAGTAAGAGTTTTGTGCACCAAGTAGAATTTTAGTGGCTTTTAAAGTTTCGTATTTATTATTTAAAATTGCTGAGTTAAAATATTAAGGGTTTATAGAGGTTTTCTCTCTTCATACTTGTCTCCAAATTCCAAATTGTATTCAATAAATGCGTTATTAGTTGTGTCTGCTTCTTTTTCTTTTCTTTTTTAAGCATTCCAAATACTCTGTCTTGGAACATATTACTTTCTAAATCAGAAATTTTTTCTCTTTCCAACTTTGATTTTAGGTTCAAGGGGTACATGTGCAGGTTTGTCGTATGGGTAAATAGTATGTCGTGGGGGTTTGGTGTTTGGTGTACAGATTGTCACCCAGGTAATAAGCACAGTAAAGGTAGTTTTTTGCTCCTCACCCTCCAGCCTCAAGTAGGCCCTGGTGTCTGTTGTTCCCTTCTTTGTGTCCATGTGTACTCAGTGTTTAGCTCCCACTTATAAGTGAGAAATGCAGTATTTAGGTTTTTGTTACTGTATTAATTTGCTTAGGATAATGGCCTCCTGCTCCATCCATGTCGCTGCAAAGTACGTGATCTTGTTCTTAGGGTGTGTAGTATTCCATGATGTATATGTACCACATTTTCTTAATCTAGTCCACTGTTGGTGGGCATTTAGGTTGATTCCATGTCTTTGGTATTGTAAATAGTGCTGCGATGAACACACACATGCATGTGTCAATGACTTATGTTCCTTTGGTTATATATCCAGTAATGGGATTGCTGGCTTGAATGGTAGCTCTGTTTTAAGTTCTTTGAGAAATCTCATGGTACCTGATAACTTTCTATTTTGTACTATAGTTATTTATCCACACCTTATTTCCTTTCTAGAGTGCTTTCTACAGTGGCTAAACTAATTTACATTCCCGTCAGCAGTGCATAAACATTCCTTCTTCTGCTCAACCTCACCAGCATCTGTTATTTTTTGACTTTTTAATAATAACCATTCTAAATCAGAACATATTTTTAAAAATAATTTTGTTGTAAAAATTGCAACTATGATGGTCTCTCTTTTATTTCAGTCTTGGCCTAACTACGATGATATCTATAAAAAAACAATTGAAGTTGCCACATTTTTAGATTTGCCTCGTTTTCCAGAGATAACTGAAGACTGCTATCTTCATCCCAACATATTGTGTATGAAATACTTGATGGAAGTCAACCTCCCTGGTAAGTGTGTGCCATTTTTGGGGGGGGACACTTTAACTACTAGAATTCTAATAAGCGGAATATAGAATCTTTTTAAATCACAGACTATTAGAACCACCTGAAAAGGTCCATGGTAACAAGAAACTTAATTTCAAAATCCTTTCTTAAAAATAATTCAGACCATTTAAAATAGTTAAAGGGACACTATTCAGAAATAGAGTTTTCAGAAATAGAGTTCTATTTTGGTGTAAGGGATTTATGTTTGAGAGATTACAACATTTGGTACTTTACTTGTAAAGTACCAAATGTTTCAGTATGTGTTTGTAATGATCTGTACCCCATCCCAAAATGACACTTTTTAATTTGCATGAAAAATTATCATTACATAATGAATTCTAGAAACTAATCTGTGGTAGTATTTTTGTTGTTTGATAATGTATCCAGCCCATAAAACAAATGGAGAGCAAAGTCTGGTCAGATCATATTGAACTCTAAGGGAGTGAAGCATAGAATGTAAAAAGAGCCTCACTATACCTGGTTCATAGTATACCAACACACAGGTAACCTCAATGGAATCTGCTGGTGGAATCCAGTCCTGAATTTCTTGTTAGACTAGAAATGTGAGAAATTTTGGACTTATATTCTTAAGAGAAAATACAAACATAGTGTGACTATACCATTGCTGAAGCAATGTAAAAAATGTGATTGAATGTATTGTTAATAGGAGAGTAAAATACATGTGTTATGTGAAAAAAGCAATATACAAAATTGTATGTACGGTAAGTATAAATATGAATATAAATATATAGTAACATATAGTATTGTCATAATTAAAAAATATTTTTAAAAACAGAAACCAAAATAATTTAAACTGTTCAAATGTAACATTTCTAAAGCCAAGGAATATGGCTCCTATTGAGATTCCAGAAATCAGTAGTAATTATTTGATTAAGATTCCAGAATTTGGAAGATCTCATTTCAGCATTTGGACATGTTATATAGATCAGAATTACTGCTTCTTTGATAGGTCTCTCAAGTACAGAAAGTTCCTGTATGCTATCTTATATTCTAAATTCTGAGTTTATAGAGAGAATACTGGGTTATGGAAGGAGTACCAGGGATTAGCAAAATATAACTGATGCAGCCTGGTTAATAGCAAGCAAGCATCTACCTCACGTGTTTGTTATTGGACAGAGAGGGGATAATGGGTTTTCTGGTGAATACGTATAGTTTAACAGCATTTCTTGCCTAACATTTCCAGAGAGTGAGGAGTAGAAATAAATCCATTAGAATATGCAGAGAGATATTATTGTCATTTGATATTTATTAAGTGATTTTTTGGAGGCAGTATTATAAAAAATGAAGGTAGAAAAATTTCACTTCTCACAGTCTGTTCAATAGAAATAATTTGAAATATAGAAAAAATTTACACATAAATGTTATTAGTCTCTTTATAATATTGAAAAATCAGAAGCAACTTAAATATCCAAAAGAAAGGGAAGAGTTATGTAAACAGTGGTGTGTATGTTTAGTGGAACATTTTGTATGTATCTTTTAAAATAATGTTTATGAAGAGTTCATAAAAGCATGGAAAATGTTTATGTTGTAATAAAAAGGCAAACCAAATCACAAAATTATATATAACCTAACCACAGCTACGTCAAATGCAGACATTCATGAAAAGATTAGAAGTAAATATACCAAAATGTTAAAGTGGCTATTTCTAAGTTAGGGTAACACATGTTATTTTTTCCTTCTCCTACCTTTATGTATCTTACAAATATCCTGTATTGAGTTTTATTACTTAACAGTGGGCATGGGGAGAGCAGTATGCTTTTTCTTTTTTTTTAAAGATAGGGTCTTATTCTGTTGACCAGGCTGAAGTGCAGTGGTGTGATCATAGCTTATTACAACCTCAAACTATTGGACTCCAGTGATCCTTCCACCTCAGCCTCTCTAGTAGCTGAGGCTACAGGCATGCTCCACCATACCTGGGTCTATTTTTTAAAAATTATTATTACTTTTAGTAGAGATGAGGTCTCACCATGTTGCTCGGGCTGGTCTTAAACCTCTGGGCTCAAGCCATCTTCCTGCCTTGACCTCCCAAAGTGCTGGGATTACATGCGTGAGCCACCAAGCCTGGCTTATTTTTTTAAACAAAATACATCTACAAATGAAGTTATGATAGTTCCTGTACCTTAGGATTTAGATTCTAAAATGTTTACAGTTGGTTTGCAAACCACCTATGCATAAGATTGTAAGAGTATTCCCAGAACATGCCACTTGTAATATTTACAAATATTGCTCTCAGTAATGCCATCAGTTTTACGGTGCCATTGATCAAAAAGAAGAGATCTATGTATGTGGTACTTTTTACAAAGAGAGGGTTTAGGGTTCCCAGAAAGCTAAAAGTGGTTTTAAACATGCTGGGGCAATAGCCGCCCCTCCTCAATGCCTTTAAAGGTGACCATGTATCCTCTGGAGCTCGGGGAAAGGCTTCAGCAAGTGTGTCACACACACCCTGCCTGAGTCAGCGCTGCCCCTTTGATGGCCGTGGATGAGCTTAGTTGCACCCTCTACCCTCTAGTATGATTCCTCCCATTGTCATCCACGAGCCTGCTGGGTAGGGTTTCTGACGGTGTTTGTGATCATTTATGTAATTTCTATTTCATGTATGTAATTTCTGAAGTTTCCAAAGTGCCCATATATAAATTCTCTCCTGTGTGAAGGTAGCAAGGGAGGGCAAGCAGGCTTCCCCTTGACAGAGGAGACTTAGGGTGGTTCAGGGACACCCAGGTGGTAGGTACACCCAGGAGTAGATTCCCACAGCCCCGTACATCCCCTTTCGAGGCCTTTGCACTTCCCACGCTGTACTCCCTTTCGAGACCCTATACTGTCCTTGCTACCATTCTCATAATTTCTTCCACTTGCTTTTTTATTAGTCTGTACTTCTGGCATAAGAGAAGCAGTTCAACATCTTAAATTTTTTTTTTTTTTTTTTTTTTT
>NW_016107316.1:1730313-1748835 GCF_001604975.1 Cebus imitator
AGGGTGGTCTTGAACTCCTGACCTCAGGTGATCTGCCCACCTCAGCCTCCTAAAGTGCTGGGATTACAGGCATGAGCCACTGCGCCCAGCCAAGATGCTAATTTTAAAAGAAGAGAAATATTTCAAGAAATGTCCTTTTTTAGAATAACAATACTGATATGGTTTTGATTTTTAAATTATCTGAGAAGAGACTATAGCTTCTACAGCCCAATATAGATAATGGTTAAAATTTTTGTGACTGTATTTTTAAATTAATTTTTTCCATGTTTGAATTGTATGTGTTTGAGGGCAGGAGTCCTATCACTCATTTCTCTAGCTTCCTCCATTATGTTAGTGCACAATGTCTTGTACCTAGTAGACACTCAGTAAATGCTTGTTGAATTGTTAATTTTCTGTCTCCTAATCTTTTTGCATCTGAATGAAGCCCAGGAGTAAATTCAGGTAAAACCTGTAAATCAAAATTATCTTAACAGTACAATAGTGCAAATTCTCTGCCTCACAAACACCTGCACTGTCTGGCCCTGCCAGACTCTTCACATTCAACACTAAAGCCTTGTTGGACTATCTGCATTTCCTGAAAACACCATCCCATCTTTGTCATAGCCTGTACCATATTGCATTCTCATTACTTACATGTTACTAAACATTTAGCTCCTTGAGGAAAAGGACTGTATAAATGTTTGGTGGAAGAATAAAAGCCAAGTGAAAACTTTAGCAAAGCTATCAGAATCTGGTAGACATAAAAACTTTGATGCCATATTTTGAATTATCATTGTTATATGTATTTTATTTGTATGTTAACAAAGCATTTTTTACTCAGTGAAAATTTTTTACTTAAATGTTTCAAGAAAGACATGAATTTTGTATTTTATTTATTCCTTATCATAAACATGTAATTAGTACCAATTATGTGTAGGTTGTAGCAGTTAGGAAGACAAAGCAAGATTGAGTCAACCTCAAGTTTAAGAGGGAAACATAGGCCGGGCGGTGGCTCATGCCTGTAATCCCAACACTTTGGAAGCCTGAGGCGAGAGGATCATGAGGCCAGGAGATTGAGACCATTCTGGCCAACATGGTGAAACCTCGTCTCTACTAAAACTACAAAAAATTAGCTGGGCATGGTGGTGCGTGCCTGTAATTACAGCTACTCAGGAGACTGAGGCAGGAGAACCACTTGAACCTGGGAGGCAGAAGTTGCAGTAAGCCAAGATCACACCATTGCACTCCAGCATAGAGCAAGACTCCGTCTCAAAAAAAAAAAAAAAAAGAGGGAAACGAAACAATAAACCCTTCATGTGTGCAGTAGAAGGGTAAATGCCAGGAGACCTTCTTTAGCACTCAGAAGAGGGCCAGTCAAAGGAGACTGTGGTCTCATATGTCTGTTCTTAGAGGAAGTCACTGATGTAACCAAGTTCTGTAAGATGAGTGAGCCTCAGCCAGGCAAAGCCTGAGATGAGGAGTGGGGAAAAGAAACTGGCTTTCTAGGCAAAGGGGAAATTAGAATATGGCTTGTTTGGGGGAACTCTGGAGATTAGGCTGGGAGCTAAAAGTGTTAATGAGTTCATGAGAGCAGGGAAATAGATGATTGGCCCACAGGGGAGTAAAACTAGGGAAAGGGAGAGCAGTTGGAGTGTGACCTAAGGAGCAACAGTGGACGGGAAGAAAGGGGATGGATTGGAAGCAGTCAGCACTGAGCCAAGTGCTCTAGGTGTATTCATTAATGCAGTCTTCACAATAGCTATGAGGCAGGTACTATTCTTAATCCTATTTTAGATAGATGTTTTAAAAACTGAGGCACAGAAAGGTTATATAGCATATCCCAGGTCACAGAGCTCGTCAGTGATGGAGCGGGGACTCTAGTCCAGGCAGTTTGGTTCCGTAGTCTGTTCTTAACCATGGTACTATATGCCACATTGAGAGAATGGAGTTAACAGGACATAGTGACTGAATGTATGTAGGAGATTCAGTTCAATTCCATGCAAGTTCATTATCTCTTATAAATAATGGCTATCATACTTGAAATTGATTAGAGTAGGGTGTGGTCACATCTTAGATACTTGGATTGGGAAGTAGAGAAATTTGTTTAGTAACTTAAAGAGTTTTCAAAGTCTTTTCACTTGAGGATAATCTCAGTTTATTGTCTTTATAACCCATTTTACAAGTGAAGAAACTGAGGCTAAGTGACTGTAATCCAAGAGTCACAAAGCTAATAATTGGAAAGCTTAAATACAGGTCCTAGGTTTTCTGGTTCCAAGTCCCACATTATTCAGTCTTGAGTAATAGGAATAGTCTGTGCTGAACATATAATGTCTTTAGGAAAGCAGTATATCTAGTTAAACACATGTTGAGGGCTTACAGTGTGCTAGCCAGGATGCCAGCCAGTGCATGTACATTCCTAGAGAAGCTTTTGGTCTTATAAGGGAGTTAGTTTTAGGTGAGCACACAGTGCTATAGAAACAACTGGTATGTGTCTGTCTGCCTGGTGCCAGGATGTGTCCTATAAATAGTAGATATTTTAGGAAGTCAGAAGAGGGAATGATACACTGTTTTAAGATTCTGCCATTCATTTTTCTCTATGGATGTCATGTTTTGGTGTTTTATTCACAAAATGTGCGTCTCTGAGTTCTAGCATAGTATCATGTTTTAAGATAAAGGTTATTTCATGGATATATACACTGGAATGGTCTAGTTAGCCAAAGAATTTAATTTACATTTTACTGTTTTGTTCTTCAACAGATGAAATGCATAGCTTAACTTGCCACGTGGTAAAAATGACTGGAATGGGAGAAGTGGATTTTCTGACATTTGATCCTATAGCTAAAATGGCAAAAACTGTTAAGTATGATGTACAAGCTGTAGCCATCATTGTGGTGGTACTGAAACTGCTCTTCCTATTGGATGACAATTTAGAGTGGTAAGTGTATGTCAATTTTATGACAAGTAACATAGTTACTTAGTTTTTTCAGAAAGCTTTGAATGTCATGAAGACACTTTAGAAAAAAGAGCTAAAGAAAAAATTTGTACTGTATTTACCTAACTGTATGTTATCTCAATAAAAAATGGAGACTCTCAGTCGTTACAGAACATTGACTAGTAGTCACAATTATTTCTTACACAGTACTTTGACTCAGCTGTTTGTCAGTTGTTTGATCATGTTTTATTCCTCTTATTCTTTAGGTAGCAATGTTCCTTGTTGCTCCACTGATTTCCTTGTTTTAAAGTATCTTCATAAATCCTGAAGAGTAGTTTAGCATTTTATCTATATCCCGTTAGGCTCCTGGCACTATATGTTCTCAAAGGTTATTTTAGAAAGTAAAGGAATCTTAATATGTCACCCCTTCCAGATGCCAACAAAGAGTGACAGTATAGTGTCTCCTCCTCTGTTTCAGTGATTGCTTCTCCGTTACTCTTGGTACCAATTAAAATACTGTTCTGTACTTTTCTCTCAGAAGAATTCAGAATTTAACTTTCCAAATACATGCCTTTAAATAAATTGATTTGTTTATTGTTATCTCCAGGTCTTTGTCTAATCTTGCTGAAAAACATAATGAAAAGAACAAAAAAGGTATTTTAATTTTTTATCAATCAAATTCAAAGTGGCCATAGATGATAGATTAAAAGACAGAATAAATGTAGGCAAACAACTTTGAAAAATACACACACGTATATACGCATGTATACAAATTGTATATTGTACCAGTATTGTTTTTTCATTTAATTACCTACTTGTATCTCTAGGCTACTAAAAAATATCAGTGAGTTCCTATTACATGGAAGACCAGCCTGCCTTGTATTCCCACCTTCTACTCACCAGCCGTGTTAGATCATGAATTCACAGGCAGCTTTGTGACCGTCCTGTCTATTCTGATGCCTTCAGCCTTTGCTCTTATTGGTCCCTTTATCTGAAATGCTCTTTCCTTCTTACCCCCAGCTCCCATTCAGTCCTGGTAAATCCCTCTTTATTATTCAAGGTGCAGCATAAATACCAGTCTTCTGTCTGTTCTTCACACCTGTCCACTTTAAAATGCTTCACCTCTTCCCAGATCAGCACTAATAACTCCTGCCACAGTCATTCCTATTCAGACTTCTGCTAGATGTTTAGTACGTTGAAGTCTAACTAGTGGCCTAAGTATATCTGTCCCTATTAGATTGCCAATATTTGTAAAGTGCTTAGAGGAGTATCTGTACTTTATAAGTGGTAGGCAGATAGACAGGTGGAGTGTCAGCTTCTGGAGAGAGGGATCATATTTTTTTTTTCTTTTAATGTATCTTTAGTGCCTAACATAGTGACTAGCCTAAGAGCAACTCAGTGAAGTATGGTGAATATGTGAATTATTAAATTCAATTTCAGTTTCTTAATGTTCTCATTAGGATTTAAGTTCATAGGTTTTAGAGGCTTGAATTTATTGGTAGCAATCAGTTTGTGTGTTTTTTCTGGAAAATGTGCAGAATAAAATACTACTTTCTGCACATTGCTCATGTTGGCTTCTATGTAGCTATCTTCTAATACCCCCTCTAATGCTAAAAGGTGATAATTTACTGTGTAGACATGTAGAATAAACAGAGCACTTTGACCTGTCTCCCTTGTAAGCCTCAAAATAAATCCGTGTTGTCAGCAGGGCAAGGATCACTGTCCCCATTCTCTGCTCCATCTGCTAATCGCCATCCCGCACCCCCAGCATTATTGACAGGGAGATTGAGGTTTAGAAAAGTTGTGATTTACTCCAGGTCAAAGAACCGTGAGTTCTATTGATTACTATAGTTTTCCTCTATTCTTATAATTCTTTTGGTAGTTTCCTCTCCTCTGTGGCTGTGTGGTTTACAAGGTCATATTAGATTAAACAATTATTATATTGGCCAGTTGAAGAGATTTTTAGTGAGACATGGAGAGAGACTACCTTCACCAGAGAATAATGGAGAATAATCCCTATGTGGAGTGAATAAAAGAGTGAGGAGTGAGTTTTTATACTTTGCTGCATTCAATTCTATTGTCTCTCTAACCTCTACCTCTTGAACACACACTTGCACCAACTGTCCAGTGCAGTCCATTTTCTTACTTGTCTCTAGATTCTTTGAATTAGGATTAGGAAGACTGGGAATAGGAGTCTGGGTTCAGGTACCGTAGAACCATTTTACACATTTATCAACCATTTATTTGTTCCTTAATACATATTCATCATATTGGAGCACCACCATGTGCAGGCACAGTGCTGAGTGTTGGGTTTGAGAGGAGGAGCAGGCCTTCTTTGTAGTGGCAGATAAAATATGTGTTCTGTTCTCAAGGAGGTAATAGTCAAGTCTAGGAGAAGCAGACATGTAAAAAGGTCATTTCAGTATAATTTAGTTGGGGCCACAATATAGGTAGGAACTTAGAGGAGGGAGTGACAGATTGCTCAGGAGAGTCCTGTTAGAGAGACAGTGACTCCATCCATAGATTCCAAGAGCTAGTATGTAAATGTTTAGCTATGTTAATGAATGAAGACTCAGATGAACAATGTATATTATTGTAGTGTGATTTATTTGGTTAATAATCTTGGATTTTATTTCTTTCAGATAAGCCATGGTTTGATTTCAGAAAGTGGTACCAAATTATGAAGAAAGCTTTTGATGAGAAAAAACAAAACTGGGAAGAAGCAAGGGCCAAGTATGTTCTCTTTCCTGGTTTAGATGCACTTGCTTTACTTCTGTGTCTGCTACTTTACATTTGAAAGCTGAAGCTTTATCAGTATAGATTGATCTGTATTGTGACTTTTTTTCTGGAAATACTAGCCCTAAACTCGAATTAACTTTTCTCTTTTTTATACTACTATTAGCCAAATTTAGATTTGATGTGGATTTCACCAGTGTTTTTATTAATGTCCTCTTTCTGTTCCATGATCCAGTGCAGTGTACCAGTGTATTTAGCAACTAACTTTTTATAATTTGCATGAGACTCACCTATATTTCTAATACTCCTCCCTCTTCCCCTTTCTCATATTTAGTCATTTCTCATCTATTCTTCTCAATACTAAAAAGGTTGCAATTGTTACTCTGCAACACATGTAATTGAAATGTTCCTTGAAAATAACAGTCCCTGTGAAAATTAAAACAAAGGAAAGCAGATAGCAAATCCATTTGATTCAGCCAGTGTCACTGACTTTCTTTGAACTGTCATTCTGATATATGCTCATTGTGGTAGAGTGGAAAGACAGCACTAGGTTTGAATCCTGGCTGCATTACACACTAGCTGTATGGCCATGGACCAGTTACTTAACCTTTTGTTGAGTCTGAGTCTCTATGAGGATTTGAAGAAAAAGGTAACATCTCTGTATTTAAGGTAAATTTACAGTAGTACTAATTCAACTCAGTATTTTTATATCCTTTGAGAAAAATCAAGGTTCCTCAAATTAGTTGAAATGAGAATTAGTTCAGCTCCTATTTCTTCATCAGTAAAATAGACTTAATAAACCACTTATAGACTGTAATTAAGATCCCATTTTCCAGTATCAGAGTAGAACTAGATTATTTTTCCTCTAAATTTCAGAGAGCTTTTAAATAGAAGCATAGATTCTTGACTCTTGGGGTAGAAAAGGCACTGTGGAGATGAGGATCCATTCCACAGCAGGGAAGAGTGACAGGTTCCCTCTCACTAGGCAGGATTGATGCACAATGAAGAAGAGCGGTGGAGGTGAATTTATTCCAACAGCCCGTGGATCCCATGAAACTGGGCCCTACTTCTCCCTCATCAGAGACAGAATGGCTCTTCAGTCAGTGGGCACAAGAACAGCAGCAGAAACAAGAGTTTGTTCTGTGTCTTAGGTCATCCTGGAGAGTCAGCCTTCCTTTCTGTGGTGCTAGCTGGGGTTAGTCCTGACGGATCTGGAGGACCAGGTGCTTAGGGGCCATTCCATCCAGGCATCTCAGTGGTGACAGGGCTTTCCTTACCCCAAGCCAGACACCAGCTTACACTTTAAATACAGCTCTTGGGAGGCCCAGTTCATTATTGCAGTGTTATGTCAGTTGCACATTTAATACTTACCGACTTTTAGCTACTTTAGGGAATAATTTATCATCCAAAATATGTAAGTCTGGTTATGAAATGGCACTGTCCAGGGAGGTACCAGGCCCCAAGGTAGGGGCTGTCAAGGGGATCCCTTTCCAAGGGCCTTCTTGCCAGAGCATGTGCTGAGGGCTGACACACACGTGCACTGTGAATCACTACTGAGTAATGTGCGAAGCAGTACCAACTGCTGCTCAGGCACAGAGCTCTGGGGCGTGACGGTCATCTGTCGGGTTCACCCTTCCCCACCCCCATTTTGACATAAATTTCTAATTTTTCTCTTTGTTTCTCTGAATATTGTCATCCATGTTGTCAAATGAAAATTATTAAAACATTTTATGAAAAACACTAATAAACCATAGTTAAAAACCTAAAACAGCATAAGAGGCTGTTTTGATGACTTCTAGTTGTGATAGAAGATGTTGAGAAGAACATGGAGAAAAATTAAGCCTATGCAGAAAATCTCTATGCCCTATTTGGTGTATAGTGATATCTCATTGTGGTTTTAATTTGCGTTCACCTGCTAATTTTTGCCTTCCCTTTTGGTCAGGCAGAAATTTCTTAGATATGACACCAAAAGCATGATCTGTAAAAGAAAAAATTTTGGTAAATTGAACTTCATCAGAAGTAAGAACTTCTGCTCCACAAAAGACACTTAATAAGAAGCTACAGACTAGGAGAAATTAAATGCAAATCACATATCCAATATAGAGAATTCTTACGCAATAAAATAAAAACCATTTTTTTAAGTGGACAAAAGATTTGAAAAGACATTTTACCACAGATGACATCAAGATGACATGTGAAAAGATGTTTAACATCATTAATAGGGAAATTCAAATTAAAACCACAATGACATATCGTTATACACCAATTAGAATGGTTCAAAATGGTACAGCCATTTGGCAGTTTCTCAAAGTTAAACATACTTTTATTATGTTATCTAGTATTTTTCACTCCTAGATATTTACCCTAGTGAAATGAAAATGAGCTCACACAAAAATCTGCATAGGAATGTTTCTAATGGTTTCATTCATAATTGCTAAAAACTGGGAACAACCCACATGTTCTTCAGCTGGTGACTGGATAAACTGTGTTATATCCATACAGTGGGTAGCAATACAGACTTCTGATGCATCCAGCAATCTGAGTGAATCTTAAATGCGTTATGCTACATGAAAGACTCAAAAGGTTACCTATGCTATGATTCCATTTATATGACATTCTGGAAAAGGCTAAACTATAGGGACAGAAAAACAGGCCAGTAGTTGCCTGAGGTCAAGAGTTGACTGTCAGGGGGTGTGGGAGATATTTTGGAGTAGTGGAACTGTTCTGCACTGTACTTGTGAATACACAACTGTATGTGTTTGTCAATGCTAGCAGAACTACACTGAAAAGAGGACATTTTAGGCTGGCGTAGTGGCTCACGCCTGTAATCCCAGCACTTTGGGAGGCCAAGGTGGGTGAATCATGAGGTTAGGAGTTTGAGAGCAGCCTAGTCAACATGGTGAAACCCCGACTCTACTAAAGATAAAAAAAATTAGCTGGGTGTAGTGGTGGGCACCTGTAATCCCAGCTACTTGAGAGGCTGAGGCCGGAGAATTGCTTGAACCCAGGAGGCGGAGATTGCAGTGAGCTGAGATCATGGCACTCCAGCCAGAGTGACAGTGAGACTCCATCAAAAAAGAAAAAAAGAGTAAATTTTACTGAATGTAAATTATACCTTAATTTTTTTAAATGGGAAAACAAATGATATGCAGACAGGAAAGAAGCATATGGATAACATCTAGCTGGAAAACATGAGGTCTTTGTGTTGTGTCTCTTTTTGTAGCTTCATGTAATGGGAAGAGGCAGGCAAGGTTAAGTCGATTTTGGAAGAAGCTTTGGCTTCAGGTCTCTCAACACATAGAGTGTTTTAATTCTAGATCACCTTTCCCATTCTTTGGGCATATGACCCCAAGGACATAGCAATGCTTTCTTGATTTATGCCATGACTGCCACCTATATACGCATTTACTATAAATACATAAGAAACATTCACAAGGAATGTTTAACAGTGAGTGTGCCCAGGGATTGGGATTCGACTGGTTAGTTTAGGCAACTTCTTTGTCCTTTGAGATTTTATTATTTAGGAAAATTAATAGGCCAGACGCTGTGGCTCACGCCTGTAATCCCAGCACTTTAGGAGGCCAAGGTGGGCGGATTATGAGGTCAGGAGTTCAAGACCATCCTGACCAACATGGCAAAACCCCATCTCTGCTAAAAATACAAAAAGTAGTTGGGTGTGGTGGTGGGCACTACTCAGGAGGCTAAGGCAGGAGAATTGCTTGAACCCAGGAGGCAGAGGTTCCAGTGAGCCAAGATCATGCCATTGCACTCCAGCCTGGGCAACAGAGCGAGAATCCATCTCAAAAAGAAAAGAAAAGAAAAGAAAATTAATAACAAAAAATATATTTTAAAGAATCACTGACTCATTTACCATAGAGTTAAATGACAACCTCTGTGATATATGTGGTATGGTTCACTGAAGTTTAGCTTCACATAATTTTCAGGAAGACCATCTCCTGTATAACATTACTTACATTTCTACTGCTAACTCATGATTAGAAAAATGTCCTTTCTGTTCTTAACATTTAAAATCACTGCAGAAATTTAAAATAAAAAGTCAACATCTATTTTATGTATAGTCATGATTTTGCTGACTTGCTCAAGTATTTTTTAAAATCCTTGAAAAAAAATCAGTTCTTAAATTGGTTAAAATGATGATTTGCTAAATGATATTACTAAAATATTGTTAAAATGTGTGCTTTTGGCTGGGCGTGGTGGTGGCTCACGCCTGTAATCTCAGCACTTTGGGAGGCCAAGGTGGGTGGATCACTAGGTCGGGAGATCAAGACCATCCTGGCCAACACGGTGAAACTCCTTCTCTACTAAAAAAAAAAAAAAAAAAAAATACAAAAAACTAGCTGGGCATGGTGGTGCCTACCTGTAATCTCAGCTATTCAGGAGGCTGAGGCAGGAGAATCACTTGAACCAGGGAGTCGAAGGTTGCAGTGAGCCTAGAACATGCCCCTGCACTCCAGCCTGGTGACAGAGAGACTCTGTCTTAAAAATAAAATAAAATAAAATTTTTTAAAAAGTGTACTTTTATATACGTATTACTTCCTAGCATTAAAAATAAATGAGTAATTATTATAAATACTACAGATTTTAAAAATACTTGCATTTCTGGCTTCCTGTTTTTAATATTCTTTTGGAAAAAGTTCACAGATATTTCATGAGTATCTACGAGCCAGGCACTTTGTCAAGCACTAAATAATAATTCTAATTATTGTATAGGATTTAAAGAACCCATATATACATTATCTTAGTTATTCCTCAGAACAACCCTGTGAAAGTAGAGGATAAGTTTAGAGATGCTAAATTTATTTCTTTGTTCATTTATTCACCCAATTCTTCAAATGTTTAAATGAGTTTCTACTATCTACCATTCCCTGACAACACTAGGGACATAAGGATGGCTGAGACAGTCTCTGCCTTTGAGAATCTCCATAATTTGTCATTCAAGGTCATGCCACTAGAAGTGGTGCAGCCAGATCTTCTGATTCAGTACTCTTTCTTGTTGCCACAGTATCTTTCAAAATAAGAAAATGGCATAGGATCAAAAAGAAGGTGAATTTTTTTTTTTTTTTTAGATGGGAGTTTTTGCCCTTGTTGCCCAGGCTGGAGTGCAATGGTGCCATCTCGGTTCACTGCAACCACTACCTCCCAGGTTCAAGCGATTCTCCTGCCTCAGCCTCCCGAGTAGCTGGGATTACAGGCATGTGCCACCACACCTGGCTAATTTTGTATTTTTAGCAGAGACGAGGTTTCTCCATGTTGGTTAAACTGGTCTCAAACTCCCAACTTTGCCTGCCTCAGCCTCCCAAAGTGCTGGGATTACAGGCGTGAGCCACTGTATGTGGCAATTTTTTTATTACAAACTGTGAAACTCCTCTGCTCTAGGGAACACAGAAATAATGAAAATGAGACTTAAAAATGAACATTGTTATCTTTGTTCCTGAACAGCAATGTCTGCTTGGCAAAGTTTAGCAACAGCCACTAGAACCAGAAATAGAATATGTCACTTCCTTTTGGCCTGAGTCTAGGACTGATCACCCTAATCTGTAGGAACCTTAGATGGCTCTTAGTGTTTGTCCTGGAGGGAACCCCAAGAACCAGAACCATCTAGGATCCCCGTTTTACAATGGAAACTTCCTGGCTGCCCTTCCTTTGGCAAGAATAAGCTGAGTCAGGGCAGGGACTGTTGGGACTGTGTCATCGTGGAATTCAGTCTTTTCCTCTCCTTACACCAGGAATAGAAAATATTTCCTGGCATCAGGTGCCAGAGAGACATATTTACTGTTCACTCTGTGTAAGTTATCGGAATCAGAAGTACCACTAACTTAACTCTTGCCCAAACGGCATTGGAGGAAAGGCAAGGAGGAATAGTTGTTTCTGAGGTGGCTTCACTTTATGAGAATGAGCAGTAAGGGAAATTTATGATGAAGGAAACTATTTCTGTGTTTGTTCTGTAATTAATAACTTCTTCGGATCTCACGGCATCTGGGCAGCTTTTGGGAGAAGCACACTATTCTCTTGGCCCGGACTCTCAGTCAGTGCTTCCTTGTAGGGCCCAAGTTCAATAGACGATATAGACATGTGCCAATAGGCTATTCTAAGCCAGAACTATACCTGAAGATCAGGAATCTCAGAGTGCTTCAGACAAACAGCTCTCTGAAATGTGTTTAGGTCTGTTTCATCTCCATCCTGCTCCAGCTGTTTCTTTACCTTGTACAGGTACCTGTGGAAAAGTGAAAAGCCACTCTACTACTCATATGTCGACAAACCAGTGGCATATAAAAAAAGAGGTGAGTCATATTTTGTCTTGTTAATACCAAGTATCAACACAGTTGTAGAAAAATTAAATATCTGGACTTGAAATGTGAATGCTTAAGCTTTTTACTTTTTTAAGACAAATGTTTCAGGGCATGTATACATCCAAAGGAGCACCATGCTCTGCAAGAAATCTCTGCAGGAATCTATTTCAGGGACACGCTGTGCTTCAAAACACAGCCTCAGTTCCTGACAAAAATCTCAAATCCTAAATCGCTATGACTTTGCGAATCGTTTGCTTATAGAATTCCATTTAGATTGTACATTATTTTTAATTGAGTAAATTATACATGATATAGAAAAACCATTTTTTAAGTAGCTTCCCCCATGTACCTCATGCAGTTTCATTGTCCCTTGATGGTATCCCATCACATTACCATGGTACATTGCCAAAACTAAGGAACCAGTATCAGTACATTCCTATCAAGTAAACTCCAGGCTTTGTGATCTGTTTCCTTTTTTTCTCCATTTCCAGAAATGGTGGTGAATTTACAGAAACAGTTTAGTACACTAGTTGATTCAACACCAACTGCTGGAAAAAAAAGCCCTTCAAGTTTTCAGTTCAACTGGACTGGAGAAGACACTGAGAGAACTTGTTTCCATGGACACAGCCTCCAGGGAGTCCTGAAAGAGAAAGGCCAATCACTGCTGACTAAGAATTCATTATATTGGCTTAGTACACAGAAATTCTGCAGATGGTAATCAATGCTTTTAGAAAAAGTCGCATATAATTGAAGTAATTGAGTGCCAGATAGGTTTTTTGTTGGAATTAGAAGCTGGTGAGCTTAGTCACAAAAATCAGAATTATACATTGAGTCTTGAGTAAGCATTCTAGGAAATCTGGTAAAAATCAGGAAAGAGGATACAGGGCAGTTAGCACAAACTGTTCACCGTAGCTAAATTAACCAGCACTGTGGCAGGCCGGCAGTAGAAGTGGCCATGAATGCTGATCAGGAGAATACGCTATATTTTTTAGTTAACACTTCTCTGAGTCAGTTACCTTTCTCATGTCTTTCGACCTCTTAATACTTCCTTAAGCACTTCCTAAAAATAAGGATATTCTCTTAAGTGACCACAGCAATCAAACTCAGGAAACTTAATACTGATACTATACGTTTATCTCACCATATTCCAATTTTGCCAGCAGTCCCCCCGTGTCCTTTTATAGCAGGATCAAGTTCAGGAGTAGGTATGGCATTGATTGATTCTATCTCTTTAGTCTCCTTTCGTCTGATTGTCCCTCAGCCTTTCTTTGTCTTTCATGACAGTGGCCTGTAGTTTTCAGAATGTCAGTGATGTCAGAGCATGTTTCTCAGTGGTGGTTCCTCGTGTTTGGATTCAGGTTCTGCATCCCTGGCCAAAACAAGAGCTGTGTCCTCCTCAGGGTATCACTTTTCAGGGTATGGCATCTAGAGACGGGGATGCATTTGCCCCTCACGTGTTAATAGTGATCACCCAGTCCAGGTGGTGTGTGGGATTTCCACAGTGTAGTTACTATGTTTCCCCTTACAACTAATAATAAATCTGCAGGGAGATACGTGGCCAGTCAAATACCTTGATCCTCATTAAACTTTGTTCCCCTGATTCCATGTATTATGTTCTGTCCTCATATCTGTTGGGTGTGGGTATGTGAAGTCTAGAAAACAACACGTGCTTTTATGATTATTGAGTCTGGATAAAGTAGGATTAAAGATGGGAAGCTGCATCAAGGAGAGGAATCTATATAGAACATAGTGGAAAACCTGTATGTCTAAATAGTAAGACACACAGGCTTTTGACTTTCATCAGTTTTAATTAATTATCAGGTCTTTGGCACACTGGCTCTCAGACTTCTGGCTTAGTAATAGGCTGCCTCATTTTTGCTTTACTTTTTCTGAAGAGTTTTATATTCCGCATAAAATGTAGATATTGGAATAATACAGTATAAATTATTGTTTAGGTCATTTATTTTATTTCTTTTTTTTCTTTTTTTTTTTTTGAGACAGGGTCTTGCTGTGTCACCCTGGCTGGAGTGCAGTGGCACGATAATGGCTCAGTGTAGCCTCAACTTCCTGGGTTTAATCAGTCCTCCCACCTCAGCCTCCCAAGTAGCTGGAACTACAGGTGTGCACTACCACACCCAGCTAAGTTTTTATCTTTTGCAGAGATGAGGGTCTCCCTGTGTTGCCCAGGTTGGTCTCAAATGCCTGGACTCAAGCAGTCCTTCTGCCTCAGCCTCCCAGAGTGCTGGGATTACAGGTGTGAGCCACTGCGCCCAGCCATTTATTTTTATATGACTCAGAAAATTTCCTCAGGCAGTAGGTAGTGAAGAACATATTACTCCCCAGAGCACATTTGTTTTTTCTTTAATTGTACTGAAAATCAACTCAAAAAGTATTTTTTGGGTACTTGAGAAAAATAGGTCATTATCCTGAGTTGTAGGTAGATAAAAAGGTAATTCAGGAAGTATGTTTTCCAAGGCCACTTGAAGAGAAGATTCTTTTTTAATGAGAGTGTGTTTTCCCCACTTGTCTTCTGTAGTGTTTTAATAGCTGTAGAGAGGAGTATATGGATTAAAAATTACAGAGATAATCAGTGGGGTATATAGGTGTTTACTGTAAAATTCTTTCAACTTTGCGGTATGTTTGAAATTTTTTATAATAAATATTGAAGGGAAAAACTAAATAGATTCTGGCTATGCCATAAAATTTTTTCCTCCTTGCCTATTTTAAGTTTTAGTTCAGTTTTATATAATAATAGCAGAAAGGCCATTCAATAAAACAGTTTTGTGACTCTGAAGTTACTTTATCTTTCAGTGTCTTCCTGTTAAAAGTAAAAGGACTAGACTAATATTTCCTGACTAAAGTTCTCAGTAACTAACTGTGAAAAATAAAAGCATAAAGGCTTTTCTCATTGAGACTATTTTTAAAGTACTCTCATCCCCATATTGACATAGAAATTTCCTAAGAGGACATTTCCTGGTAGCTAAGAGAACTTGCTATAGAATCGGGCCATTTCCATCCCAGCTCTACCACTTGCTCATTATAGGAAGGCTATTCACCATCTCTACAGCTGCGCAGACCCAGTTGTAAACGTGGGGATAATACCGATCTCCTCCTCTTAAAACCTCCAGTGACTCCCATCTAACTGAAAGAAAGATCCAAAAACACTGTGGAGCCGACATGGCCATCTTGACCTGCCCTCTGCAGTCCCCTGACCTCCCTGCTGTCACCCTCTGTTCACAGTGACCTCCTAGCTGCTCCTCAAACTTACCAGACACTCCCCACATGGGGCTTCGTACCTGCTGTGCTTCCTGCCTAGAATGCTCTTTCCTACATATATTCACATGGGCTCACTTCTTTCAGGTTTTTGCTCAAATTTCACTTCCTTGGAGAGGTTTTTCTTAGCCATCCTGCCTAAAATAGCTCCAGTCCTTCCCCCAACACCCCTCATCATTTTGTCCCCTAGTCTATTTCATTTTCCTTTGTAGTTTTCGTCACTATTGAATAGAGTATATTATTATGTATTTATTTTGCTTATTCCTCCATCTCCTCACACTAGAATGTAAGGGCTTTGTGAATATAAGGACTACTAGAATGTAAGGACTGTTTTAAAGAAAGATACCTGCTTCAAGTTTCCATAGATAGCAAAAAAAAAAAAAAAAAAAAAGATCCCAGCGGCTAGACCACTGCCTAGCACAGAGTAGGTACCCACCGAGTATTTATTGAATGTATGAATGGAAAATAGGGCCAGCCTCGGGTTCTTGTGAGAATTGAATGAGATATTTGATGTGTGTCACACAGTAAGTACTCAATAAAAGATAACTATGACCATTATTATTTTAAACAAAACTAATTTTCTGTTAAAGAATTTTATTTCCTGTTCTGGGTGTGGTGGCTTCGCCTGTAATCCCAGCACTTTGGGAGGCCGAGGCGAGCAGATCACTTGAGTCCAGGAGTTTGAGACCAGCCTAGCCAACATGGCAAAACTCTGTCTCTACTAAAAATGCAAAAATTAGCCAGGCGTGGTGGTGCACATCTGTAATCCCAGCTACTGGGGAGGCTGAGGCATGAGAATCACTTGAACCAGGAGGCAGTGGTTACAGTGACACAAGATGACACCACTACACTCCAGCCTGGGCAACAGAACAAGACTCCCTCTCAAAAAAAAGAGAACTTTATTTCCTAAGTTGTTATCAATAAAAGATCATTGAGCTATAATAAATACAGTAAAACTCTTGTCTCAAAAAAAAAAGAAAATATAGTAGGAGATGATAGAATTAAGTTGTCTATATTAAGATTTGCTGCTTAAAAAAAAAAAGTTGAGCTGCATCTACAATGATTAAAGAGTAGAACTGTCTTAACAGCAGCGACAGGGAAAGGCCAGAACCCCAACCCAGGGTCAGCTCTATGTCTGAGATCATCGATTCCTTTGAATTGGTCATGGCAATCAGTTTCAGATTTTATCCTAAAGAGGAAAACGGTTGTAGTCCTGGCCAATGAAGAGCGCTTGCCTCGACCCCAAGTGAAGACACGGTGTGCCACACTCCCTGCTCTTCCAGCTGCAGAGTTGATCCTGAGCAGCTTATGCCATGATCACTACCTTTGTGGTTTTTCATGGGGCACGAGGGTGGATTGTGGATGATTTCAGACTTAATACTGCAGTATAATGCAGTGAGTTATACATAGAGCTTAGTGTAGTCAGTGATGAAACTACTGAGGTTTTTTCTCTGCATGAACTAGAGAACTAAATTCAAACTGTATGAAGTTTCAGTGATACTATGACTTTAGGCACCAAACTTATCTGTTAACCTTACCTCTTCTAGACCAGAGCCTAGAACTGCAGAGTAAGCAAAAGAGGCTTCAGCTAGGCGGTAAAAATGTCACAGAGACCGTGACTAAAACTCGGCCTCTTTTCTCAGAGAGCTCCTTAGACTCTCACTCAGAACCCCCGATTCTGCCCTTAGGCTGAGTTGTCTGATTTCCAAACTCCCCATCATCAAAGAAACAGAAAAGGAGGGCTCCAAGAGGTGCTCTGCTGATAGACATCTTGACGGCAAGCATAAATGACACCCTTTGACAACAACAGAGGAGCCAGCATCTGAATCCAAAGCAGACAGAGCTCCAGTCACAGAGGCTCAGGTTCATGGCTCCATGCCACTAAATAAGGGGCTGCATCCCTGCTTCAAAGCACAGTGCATGACCCAAGATGCTGCGTGCCTTCGCAGTGGGCTTCTTTTCATTAGCATGTTTTCTAATGCTTCTACAATAAAAGCAGGCAACTGCAGTAATACCATTGTAAAGGCTAAAATATGCCGACTATGCTCTGTTTAAGACAACCATCGAAAATGGTTAAAATGAAGAGTGATGCTATGAGAGCAGATCTCTGGCTATGTAGAGAATTTTGTTAGGCAGAAGGACTCATTTCTGAGGGCTCAGAAGAAACAAAACATTTACTATAAAATTATGAAAACTCTCAGAGCTTGGGAACTAAGCAGAAAAGGCCACAAGAGTACTTCAGGTATGGGAGGCTGTTTATTCTTCCTAGCTAAGGCAGAGTTAACAATTTCAATGAGTCGAAATGCCCTTACTATTCCTCCAATTGTTTTAACAGTTGGCTAGGTCAGAAGACCTGACTTGTAGGTGATGGCTGTGACCTCCCTGGGAGAGCCACAGAGGAAGCAGAGCAGTGGTCTCTAGTTGTATTCCACAGGAAATGGAGGTGCTTTGGCTCCCCACCAAAAATTTGATTTGAATTTTAAAATATATATATATATTTTTAACTATTTTTTAAACTATGGTAAAAAAAAAACAACAGTACTCAAATATGTCATATGCTTAGCATAGCCAGGTGTGGTGACACATGACTGTAGTCCCAGTGACTTGAAAGGCTGAGGTGGGAGAATCACTTGAGGACAGGAGTTTAAGGCTGTGATGTGCCATGATCCTGACTGTGTGTAGCCACTGCACTCCAGCCTGGACATAGTGAGACCCTGCCTCTGAAAAATGGCTTTCTCTAAGCCAGGTGTGGTGGCTCACACCTATAATCCCAGCACTTTGGGAGGCCACAGCGGGCAGATCATTTGAGGTCAGGAGTTCGAGACCAGCCTGGCCAACATGGTGAATTGCCATCTCTACTAAAAATACAAAAATTAGCCAGGTGTGGTAGTGCGTGCCTGTAATCCCAGCTACTTGGGAGATTGAGGCACAAGAATTGCTTGAACCTGGGAGACGGAAATTGCAATGAACTGATATCATACCACTGCACTCCACCTGGGTGACAGAGTGAGAAAAAAATATGTATATAAATGTATATATGAAGAAAAGCACTGGCCACCATTTTGTGAGAATTACTGTAAATGGCTTATTTTTTACCTTTATTAAACAAATCAATGAACAAATATTTGAGGCTTTTATATTTCCTGCTGGTGAACATAATGGAGCATTGGCTTTATTATATAGTATTAAAATAGCCTTAAGATTTTAAGTGAATACAAAAAAAAATTAAAGGACTGTAGAGGAAATGAACATTTTTGAGCCCTTGCTATGTGCTAAGAATTGGGTTAAGTG
>NW_016107316.1:1748878-1750274 GCF_001604975.1 Cebus imitator
TTTTTTGAGATAGAGTCTCACACTGTCACCCAGGCTGGAGTGCAGTGGCACAATCTTTGCTCACTGCAACCTCCGCCTCCCAGGTTCAAGTGATTCTTGTATCTCAGCCTTCCACGTGACTGGGACTGCAGACGTGTTCCACCACACCTGGCTAATCGTTTGTATTTTTACTGGAGATGAGGTTTCGTCTTGTGAGCCAGGCTAGTCTCAAACTCCTGGTCTCAAGTGATCAGCCTGCCTCAGCCTCCCGAAGTGCTGAGATTATAGGCATGAGCCATTGTGCCCAGCCAAGTGGCAGAGTTTTATGATGCAAACATAGACATTCAGGAATTTAGGACCATACATGTTTTCTAAGTCATAATATCTTAAAGTTTATGGCTTCTATATGTTATTTGTTTACTTGCCTTTTAAACTTGATAATGGACAGTTTCTGGTATACTCAGAAGTAGAGTAGTGTGAAGAACCCCCCATCTCTGTCACCTAACCTCAGCAGCTGTGACATGGGAAGACTTGCTTCACCCAGGCTCCAGCTCACTCTACTCCACTGCCCCTATTATTTGAAAGCAGACCTCAAACATCATATTTTTAAAAGTAAAACTGTAATACCATTAATCAGATTAAAAAGTAGTAATTTCTTAATATTATCAAACATGCAGTCAATGGTTAGATTTTCCCAATTGCCATATAATTTTTTAAATGAATTTAACTCAGAATCCAAATCAGGCTCATATATTGCAGGTGGTTGACATGGCCTGTAAGAGTTTCAGTTCGTGAGACCCTCCCCCCGCTTTATCCCTCTCTCTCTTTCCTTCTACAGTGTACTTATTGAGTAATCCTGGTCATGTGTCCCACACAGTTTCTCATAGTCTGGATTTTGCTTATGACAGTGCCATACAATACCATTTAACCTCTTCCTCTGTCCCTGGATACCCTACATTTGGTGTAGTTAGAGTTTGAGATTGGCAGTTATGGCAGGTGCAGTGGCTCATGCCTGTAATCTCAACACTTTGGGAGGCTGAGATGGGTGGATCACCTGAGGTCAGGAGTTCAAGACCAGATTGGCCAACCCCCTCTCTACTAAAAATATAAAAATTAGCTGGGCATGGAGCTGCACACCTGTAGTCCCAGCTATTTGGGAGGCTGAAGCGGGAGAATCACTTGAACCCAGGAGGCGGAGGTTGCAGTTAGCCGAGATCCCACCACTGCACTCCAGCCTGGCAGACAGAGCCAGACTCCATCTTTAAAAAAAAAAAAAATGGTAGGCACTGTGGCTCACACCTGTAATCCCAGCACTTTGGGAGGCTGAGGCAGGCAGAAGTCTCCCTTGAACCTGGGTGGTGGAGGTTCCAGTGAGCTGAGATAGTGGCCACTGCACTCCATGGGCAAAACTCTGTCT
>NW_016107316.1:1750489-1774335 GCF_001604975.1 Cebus imitator
AAAAAAAAAAAAAAAAAAGAGGGGCAGTTAGCATTAGTTAGAGATTTGATCAGATTTGGGTTTTACTATTTTAAAATAAGGGAAATTGCTTGGTAAACTCTTCTATCGCAATACATATAGTACTGCAAGCTACGTTATAGTCTGGCCTCTTATTTTGGGTGGCAGTTGGGGATTATTTGTTTTCTTTAGTTCGTTTTAGAATCTCTCCCTGTTTGCTTTTGTTTGCCTTGACCATGGTAAGAGGGTGGAGTGGTGACCCATCTGGAGCGAAGAAACTTTGAGCAAAGAGTTGAAAGAGCAGTTTCTAGAACCACCTGTGGCCCTTGTGTGGTGGCCATGCACAGTGTGAAAATGTTTTCCTTTGTGCAGCTAAGGAGTTACCAAATTGTTCCGAGTTTCCTTCTAGCTCAGGGTACTGTTTTAAGCCTAACCATATATATTTGCTGAGTTATTTGGGGGGAGGTTCAGGGATTAATATGTGCATTTCTCAGTTACTAGCTCAAGAGAAATTCTTTTTTTCTTTTTCTCTTCTAGCTATTGTACACACGTGACAACCTACGAGGAATCAAATTATTCTCTGAGTTATCAGTTTATACTAAATCTCTTCTCCTTCCTGCTCAGAATAAAGACTTCCCTTCTCCATGAAGAAGTGAGCTTAGTTGAAAAGGAACTTTTTAAGAAAAAATACAGTGTAACAAAAAAGAAATCAAAATCCAAGAAAGTGAGACGATATTGAGAAAAATGAATCTTTTTTGGAAAAATATCTTAATAGTGATAGTAACATCAGATTTTAATATAACATTCCAGAGAATTATGGAAAATACTGCATATCTATGTATACACTCTGACACATATTTACATATGTATCAAGTGTGCTTAGAAAAATGTATATTGTAAAGCAGGTAAGCTTTGTTTGATTTTATTTTTCAGAGTATGAATATTCTAAGAGAAAGTTAAAACAATAAATTGTACAATTGTTCTGGAAATGTGTATTTGTTGTCTTTTAAAGCTAAATTTATTTTTTAAACTAGATCCCTTCCATATGTTTTATGCCCCAGAGTAAATCCCAGATGGATCAGAGATCTAAACGTAATCTTTCATATTTAAAAATATAAAAGTATTAGCAGAAAATAAATATGAATGCTTTGATGATCTTGGAATGGCAAAGTCAATTTTTGCAGCATACAATGGACAAAGGAATAATTTCTTTTTTTTTATTTTTGAGACGGAGTCTCGCTCTGTCTCCCAGGCTGGAGTGCAGTGGCGCACCCTCGGGCTCACTGCAACCTTCACCTCCCAGTTTCAAGCAATTCTCCTGCCTCAGCCCCCTGAGTAGCTGGGACTACAGGTGCGTGCCACCACGCCCGACTAATTTTTGTATTTTTAGTAGAGACGGGGTTTCACTGTGTTAGCCAGGTTGGTGTCGATCCACCCGCCTCGGCCTCCCAAAGTGCTGGGATTACAGGCATGTGCCACCGCACCCGGCCTAAGGAGTAATTTCTTTAATGTATCAGTAGCTCTTGCAAAGCAAAAGGAAAAAGACAAGCTGAGTAAGGGATATGAAAACATAGTTTTCTGAAGGCCAAGCCAAAAAGCATGGTAGAATACTTGACCTCACTCATATTCAAGACGTACAAATTGAAATAAATACTGTTTCCCACATGTTGGATTGACAAAGATTATAAAGATGTATAATAGCTGGTAAGGACATTGGAAAAGCAGGGATTCTTGTTCTGAATTCGTGTATGCATGCTACCAATTCATGGTAGCAACTCCTGTGTTCCAGGCACGTTCTAAGCACTGGGAATACAGCACTGAACAAGACCCCACTTTTAAGGATCTTAGATTCCAACTGGGTGGAAGCTGATGGTGAAAATATATATATTGTTTTGGGGAATTAAGTACAATGAAGAAAAAGCAAGAAATGAGATAAATGATAGGTAGGCCATTTTATAAAGGGTGGCTGAGGGAGGATCCCCTGAGGCAGTGGCATTCGCAGAGACCAACTTGCGTGGAGCACAGTAGCACGAGCGGCCACGAGGCCATCCAGGGGTAGATCAGCCCAGGCAGAGGACAGACGTGCAGAGGCTCTGAGCAGGCACGTGCTGGCTGCGGTCCAGGACTAGCAAGCTGTCCACAGTGGCTGGAGTGCTGTGGTTGAAGGGGAGAGGGAGAGCAGAGGGGATGCTACAGGTTACTTTCAGGTCACGGTAAGGACTTTGGCCTTTATCTCAAGTGTCGCAGGAAGCCTTTGGAAATTTTTAAATAAAAGAATGATGTGATCCCATCTATGTTATAAAAGTACCACTCTGACTGCTCTCGTGAGCACACTGTTGTGGGGACGTGGGCAGTGGTTAATGAGTTCATTTTGAGCTGAACATATTTTGTTACTCTCTTTACCTGTTTCACTTATTGTATGTAAGGTTTTCCCTTTTTTTGAGACAGGCTCTTGCTGTGTTACCCAGGGTGGAGTGCAGTGGTGTGACCTTGGCTCACTGCAGCCTTGACTCCCCAGCTCAAGTGCTCCTCCTGAGCCTGAGGAGTTGAGACCACAGGCATGTGCCACCATATCCAGCTATTTTTTTAAATTTTTTGTAGAGGCAGAGGTCTCATTATGTTGCCTAGGCTGGTCTTCAACTCCTGGGCTCAGCTGATCTTCTCGCCTCAGCCTCCCAAAGTGCTGGGATTATAGGTATGAGCCACCATGCCTGGCTAAGACTTTTAATATTTTTTTATTTTTGCAACTTTTTGTAACAGGAGTTATACAATGATTTGAATGATATGCATGTAGAATTTTGATCTAAAAATTTAAAGAATAAATAGTTCAAGGTTTTACAAAAGCAAAACAATAAAACTCTTCCCCTTTTATATACATGAAGAAAAAACTTTCTGGAATGATCTATTTTACAATAGTGGTAATTTCTGGTTGGTATATAATAACTAGTGATTTTATTTTCTTGGTGACTCTGCATTTTATAGTTGTATATTAAGAGTTGTATTAATAATTATTTTTTGAGGCAGTCTTTATCACTCAGGCTGGAGTGCAGTGGCGCAATTGTGGCTTGCTGCAACCTCCACCTCCTGGGCTCAAGTGATTCTCCTACCTCAGCCTCCATAGTAGCTGGGACTACAGGCTCATGCCACCATGCCTGGCTAATTTTTTATTTTTTTTTTGTAAAGGTGACGCGGTCTTGCTTTGTTGCTCAGGCTAGTCTTGAACTCCTGGCCTCAAGCAGTCATCCTACCTCTGTCTCTCAAAGTGCTGGAATTAACAGATGTGAGCCACTGTGCCCAGCCTGATTTGATAATTTCTTAAAAGTGAAAACTATACCTACCATGTGATCCAGCCATTCCACTACTAGGTATCTACCCAAGAAAAATAAAAGCATGTTTCCACACAAAGATTTGTATTCAAATATTCATAGCAACTTTGTTTGGAATAGCTGAGAAAAGGAAAGCAACCCAAATAGCCACCAACAAGTGAATGGATAAACGCGTGGTGGTATGTACGTACAATGAAACACTACTTAGCTGTAAAAAAAGGAACAAGCTATTGAGGCAACAATAGCCCTGCTCAGGAGCAGGATTTGGAGCAGAATGTAAGAAGCCTATCTTTCATAATTTAAAAGCCTGCTTTCTAAGATTTGAGCTGAAAAATCTTTTTTGAAGATGAATCTCATGGAGCTGACATGATTTGAAGTGCTGTGGCACTTCATTTGAATAAAAAGTCGAAGTTGCTAACAAGTTCCATGTGCTTACAAATATTGGGACAGAGAGCTCAAAGCTAGGAAGTTTTGGGCCACCCATGAATATGAAGTAGGATTATGAGGGGAGGAGAAGGGCCAGGAGAAGGACCTGTAATCCCAGCACTTTAGGAGGCCGAGGCGGGTGGATCACAAGATCGGGAGTTTGAGACCATCCTGGCCAAGATGGTGAAACCCCATCTCTACTGAAAATACAAAAAAATTAGCCAGGCGTGGTGGCAGGCGCCTGTAATCCCAGCTACTCTGGAGGCTGAGGCAGAGAATTGCTTGAACCCAGGAGGCGGAGGTTGCAGTGAGCCAAGATGGCGCCACTGCACTCCAGCCTGGGCGACAGAGTGAGACTGTCTCAAAAAAAAAGGAGAAGGAAATGAAAAATATGGCTTTCCATACATTTCAAATTTTATGAATTACCATTGAAGCCTAATGATGAAATGCTACTCTCTGGAAGTCAGTGTTTTCACATCTAAAAATAGTATCATAGAAAAAGCTTATCTGTCTACTGCCAAAAAGGGAAGATGGACTTAGTGGGCTAGTAATAGCACATATTGAGCACCTACTATATACACATATGAGGTGCTGCCATACAAAATTCAGTCTCCGCTGCTCTGTGAGGGCCATGCAGTCATCCTTATACAATAGGTGAGGAGCTAGGGGTTCCGCTGTGAAGTAGCCTTCCCAGGGTGCTCAGCTGTGCTGAGATTTGGGCCCAGGTCTCAGACTCCAGCTTCCAAACCACATTAAAAAAAACTCACCTGCAGACTGCCTATAGCTTTAGCAGTCACTATGTCACCATTTCATTTGCATCCTTCGGGTGGAGAAAGGTTTGTGAATATTTTAGTAAATTTGATTCAATAGACATTTCTTGATTATTTATCACATTGGTTTTCAAAGTGTGGTCCCTGGACCAGCGACATCAGCATTACCTCGGCACTCATTAGAAATGCACATTCTCAGGCCTACTTCTGACTCCCAATCGAGAAATGCAGCGTGGGTCCAACAATCTGTTTTAACAAGCCCTCTGGTTCGCTCCAGGCTCCAAGGTGGGACAGTCACTGGTGCTCCTGGCGACTGGGACAACAGACCTGCTGTGGAAGCTGCAGCCCGTGACCACCTCCCCATGGCTCCTCTCAGTTCCCATGCTTCTGAAAGTTCTCCATCCCCTGCAGGGCTGCCCCACAGTGGCCTTCCACATCCTCCTGGAGCAGGGGTCCCTGCCACCACCAGGGCTGCCCCTGTAGCTGTGCCACAGCTCTTCTGCCCAGGCACCCGCAATGGCACAAGGCACCCTGTAGGTCATCTGCTTGAGGCCTCTACCTAAATGCTTGCCTCAGCTGTTTCTAAACTACAAAAGCACACAATCATGAAATGAGGTGGAGGTGGGCTGAGTGCCACAATGGATGCCAAGAGGAAGAGGGAGGGACATGGCACTGGGAGGCTCTGGGCGCCACTGGAGGGAGGCGCTCAGTTTCCAGGCTGCCCCGGCCAGGAGAGGAGTCGTCGAGTCTTGATCTCCTTTCAGGGAACGAAATAAACTACTTTGCCACTAGAGTGACTTATATGTGATTTAGGTGGAATCTCTTTCATGAAAAATTTTATGTTTTTTTAAAAAAATGGATTATTCCGGCCGGGCGCGGTGGCTCAAGCCTGTAATCCCAGCACTTTGGGAGGCCAAGGCGGGTGGATCACGAGGTCAAGAGATCGAGACCATCCTAGTCAACATAGTGAAACCCCGTCTCTACTAAAACTACAAAAAATTAGCTGGGCATGGTGGTGTGTGCCTGTAATCCCAGCTACTCAGGAGGCTGAGGCAGGAGAATTGCCTGAACCCAGGAGGCGGAGGTTGCGGTGAGCCGAGATCGCGCCATTGCACTCCAGCCTGGGTAACATGAGTGAAACTCTGTCTCAAAAAACAAAAAAACAAACAAACAAACAAAAAAATGGATTATTCCTTGGCCAGCTACAGGGTGGCTTACGTCTATAATCTCAGCACTTTGGGAGGCCAAGGCGGGTGGATCACTTGAGGTCAGGAGTTTGAGACCAGCCTGGCCAACATGATGACACCCCGTCTCTACTAAAAATACAAAAATTAGCTGGGTGTTGTGGCAAGTGCCTATAATCCCAGCTACTTGGGAGGCTGAGGCAGGAGAATCAGAGGTGGAGGTTGCAGGGAGCCAAGATCACACCAGTGCACTCCAGCCTAAGTGACAGAATGAGACTCTGTCTCATAAATAAATAAATAAATAAGTTGGATTTCTTAACCACTACAGTGAAGCATCATTTTATGATTTAGGCAACCACCCTAAAGGAAGATAAAACCAAGTGAGATTCCACATGGTCTCAGATTTAGTAACTACTGCAATACAAAATCACTACAGGTATTGATTTTGGGAGTGAAAATAGAATGCAGCAGATACCTGTGGAAAAGAGGACTTCAATTGTCTTATGTTTACAAGCAGCCTAAGCCCAGAGCCATGCAAATACATAGCATACATGTGCTGAAACTAAGTTACATTTCTTGTTTTTAGTGGTCTTAAGTATCAAACTTGGATCATCAGAGCATGTTGGAAAAACACAGCTGTGAGGGCCACTTACTAAGCACCTGTGCTGTATCGAACATTTTATATTTGTTCATTTAACATATCCAGATACATCTACTCATTTATGGCTATACTGATTCAAGATTTGGTCACGGCAGATTAAAACAAAATCTTTAAGTTAAAAGTAATGTTAAAATCAGTCAATATATTAATACTATGAGAGTCTTTGCCTATGAGAATACAGAACATCGGCCCAAATATTTCATTAATCTACAGGGTTATCTTATACATTGGGAGCACAGTCTTGTTGTTTGTGTGTTTGTTTTTAATCCTCTTCCCCAAAATGGGTTTCTTTAGGCAGCTTGAGACGTCTATGTTAGACTTGAAAGGAAAAGGACTGGGTATCTCTCGCCTAAGACCAGTGGACATTATTATGGGAATCTACCAATGGTGGCAGGTTGATGACCCTATTCTCCCTGCAGGTAGCATTTCTTTCTGGGTTCTCAGCAGGTCTGCCTGTCATTGCCACCCAGAGGTGAAGCCAGCTTCTGAAATGCAAACCTAGGAGTGAGAAGCCAGGGCCCTCACGCACCCCGCAGCAGGAGGCCGGGAGTTCACCTGGTTCTTTGTAATCTTTTCTTTTTCCCTCCATTGGCACAAAGCCACCTAGCAAAAAAAAAAAAAAAAAAGTCTTAATTCAACCCTATATTCACACGGAAAGACATGTTGTTTAAAAAAGCAAAGAGCATAATTTCCCAAATCTTCAGCAAGACCTTGAATAGAGTTTCCAAAGTATGCAGGCCATCAAAATTTGGTGGATTATTATAAACTGCAGATTGTTAAGAGTGTGTGTTTTTATCTCGAGTATGTAGCTGTTGACTTTTTAAAAAATTTTAAATGCCTCTGTGTTGCTGAAAGCTGAGTGAATTCACACACTATTAAGTCTCTCACAAAACGAATGCAAGAAGCTCTAAGTGTATGTTCCCTTGTTTTGTGCCCTTGTGAAGTATGTAAGCATAAAGGGCTTTAGTACCAGACTCACCTGACAACATGCTATGCCTTGAGAAGAGCTTACAAAAGAGTGCTTTTATTGACTTTATAAATGAAGAGCTTGGTATTTCAGCTCGCTTGGCCTTCTGCCCTTCTGAAACAATCATTCCCTTCTGGGACAATTAGTACATGTTTTATGGATATTTGCGCTGAACTGGGTGACTTGCAGACACTCCCAAAGGGATTTTTAGTTAGAATACCACTTAAACGCAGCTGCCTTTTGTCACCGTTGCTGTCCACATTAATTTAAATTAGTAAGTTAAACATTACCTACAATGCAAAAGGTGGTCTCTGAATTTTAAAACTCCCTGCAAGTTTTAAAGTAGGAAAAAATGTGTTCTTTGCCAAGTTTGAGGATAAGAAAATGTTGTAAAACATGATTACTTGTTTTTACCTTTCTCTCCTTAGCAATTGCCACCAGAATAAAAATCTCCCCAGAAAGGTCCCTCCAGTCCCAAGCGGTCATCCTGCTTGGGCCCCAGACCCCCCAGGGGTAGAGAGGTGGGCTCTGGCCCTCTTCCCCGCCACTGTCCATCCTGCCTCAGCAGTTTGCAGGGTCAGCTCCTCCACTCCAAAGCTGGTTTTGTTGCGGTTGCTCCGTGCTCTCTGAGTGCAGCCCATGGCCTCACGTGGAATGGGAATCACAGGTAGTAAAGTCAGGAATGTTGGTCTCGCCTGCTGCTCCTCACCACAGCCCAAGGGTCAGAGCTGTGGGATGGCCTCTGAGAACCCAGCTCTATCACACCCTCCCATCTCCTGCTGCTGCCCAGGAGGGGTAGGGACCCAGGCTTCCCAGCCTATCTGCTCATTCTGTGTCTCCACTCTTTCTTCAATTCCTCTGCACCTACAACACAGCCTATTTTTGACATTATCGTCGCCTACTTATGTGTGTCCTGGTTTACTAACTAGACAGGCTTTCACAAGACACAGCTCCTACAGAACCCTAGATCCAGCAGATGTTCAGTAAATGCCTTGAAGAAAGTAGAGACGAGAAAGGGGAAAATTACAAAGAACTTCCCACTTTCTGATCAGATGCTGCTGTGCCGTTTTCACTATTCAGTGATTTCACCATTCCGTGAATGGGCTCAGTTATCTAGCTGTCTGCCTACGAATGTTGGTTTTGAGTCAAATCGAAGTTCTTTGACGGCAGAAGGGGGAAATGGGCCTAGGTTTTGCCCCTGGCACTCCTGTGGCCATATCAAATATTGATATAGTGCTTAGAGTGGGCCAGGCACTTCACATGTATGGACTCTTTTATCCATACTTTCAGCAGCCCTGCGGTACTGTCATGTTGTACAAAGGAGGAATGGAGACACAGAGAGGTCAATTACTTGCCCAGGGCCACGTGGTAAGCATGTAGCCCGGCTCTGATCCCAGGCTGTTTGGCTGAAGTATGTGGGCTTGGCCAGCCCACCATGCAGCCTCACCAAGACTCAACCCCCGATGATGTCAGTTTGGAATCTAAGGAGCTCAAAAGCTGCTCAGGAGAAAACTGGAGCATTTACAGCTAGCATATATCCTCACCACCCCTCCTCCACCCCAAACCTGTTCTTCCTCTCCCTTTCTTGACTCTCAGTGACAGCCCCATTCACCTAATTGCACCAAGTCATAAATCTCCAACCCCTCCCTCCCTGTCACCTCCAAATCTCATCCTCACTTCACTGACTTTCTACCACCAAGCGCCTCTGGACTCCGCCCTCCTTCCACAGTCACTGCCCAGCTCTAACGCGCCCCACGTTCTCCTTGGGGCTGCAAAGCTCTCTCCTGTCCAACATGCATTGCCTCTTTACCAGTTATTTTCCCAAATTGGATCTAAAAACCGTTGGTGATGCAGCATCCTTCCGCGGCTCCTATTGCCTAGAGGCCAGTGTGTTCTCAGTGGGCCATCAGAGCTTCAGAGCTTGGCCCCAACACTTTTCCTGTCCCCTGCCCCACCCACCTTGTGCCCACGATCTCAGGCAATCAATCCATGGTCTTTCACACCCTGTGTTCTTTGCCTGTGCTGTACGCTCTATCAGAAATGTCCTTCTTCCTTTAGGGCCCTTGCTCAAATGCCACCTCCATTCAACCTTCCCCTCTCTCCTCCCCAGGCAGAGTTCATGGTTTCCGAGCACAGAGCTCACACCTCCGTTAGCTCATGCACCATCTGTGCCACATGCCTGGATCTCTAGATGGGGCCTCCTTGTGCTGGCCCATGAGCTTGCTCTGCACACAGACGCCAGTTTCCACAGCGTAGGTAGGCACTGGGGTCAGCACTCCCTCCCCAACCCGAGGGCTTGGTAGAGTTTAACATTAAGAAACTTGAGATCTTATGGGAAAAACATCACAAGGATAATATAGGCCACATGCCAAAGAAGCATATCTAGGAAATGTTACACATCTAGTATGTAATCACAAGTTTTATGCAATTAATTTCCACCTACCAGCTCATCAGAAACCTTGCAGGTTTGCTCTTCTCTGCATTTTCAATGCGATGACCACATTTATTTAGCTTTATTAAGAATCCTATGCATACTAAGATTTGGCCTTTGCATTTTGCCTGGTCCTCCATCTACATGCACAGCCCTCTAATTTCATGTCAGTTAGTGTCTGCCCTGTGCTTACTTACCCCCATAATGGCCCCAGAGCAGAGTAACTTGAGGTTTATGATGCCTTGGGAAACTTTTATTAAAAGGGCTGAGGGAATGTGTTCTCTTTCCGGGTCCATGAGGGGGCGCAGTTTTAAGGGCAAGAATTTCCCAGCACTATACCCCTCTTCCATCTCTCTCCATCCGGGAGATTTAACGGTTTATGTCTGAATTTCGCAGGTGCGGGAAGAAACTAAAAGTTAATCACTTCAGCGGAAGTTTTAGGGAACTCCTTTCATTGGCCCAGGGTCTTGGGAAGGTGGGAATGTCTCCCAGGATAAATTCCCCTGCTCCTTCACCCACGCCGGATTTCCATCTCTCTGGAATCCCCTCCCACATAGTGGGAGCTCTCTTTCCCTTCTGGAATCTCCTTCCACACTCTTTGTGGAAGTCTTTCTCTTCTTTTCCTTTTCTTCTCTTTCCTCTACCTAAATAAAATCACCTTTCTGCAGGACTTCTTGGGTCCGATATTTACTTTTACAAGCATATGGTGCACCTGCAGTGGTCTCATTGTTTATTCTTTAAGAGATTGGAGGCCAAGAACCCACAGCATTCTCTTGGGGGAGGTGTGCCTCACCAGCACCCAAGAAAAAACCCGGTTACAGGACCACAATACCTAAGTAAAAATGCTCAAGGAGCTCCCCAATTCCAAACCAGGAGAGCGTGGTTGTGTCCGTGATCATTTCAGACCAAACACACACAGGTCTCTGCCATTCCTGAAGAGCAATCCTGAAACTTCAAAACCTTCCCTTCTTCTCCCTCACCTGATGCTTATTGCAAAATTCTCCCGCTTTTTCCCTTCACCTTTTTTCAACCTCTAGCTCTTTTTCTAATGATCACCAACAGCGATACCCACTTATTTAAAAGCTCCTGTGCTGTATTGAACATTTTACATTTGTTCATTTAACATATCTAGATAAATCTTATTTATAGCTATAGTGATTCAAGATGTGGTCAGAGCAGATTAAAACAAAACCTTTAAGTTAAAATTAATGTTAAAATCAACAACTATATTAATACTATGGAAATCAGCTCAAAAGTACAGATACTGAAATCAATAGCGTCATGGTTCAGAAAAGATATAGCAACATGGGTTGCAAAAGACTCAGATTTCAAGTAAGGGAACTGGCAGGGATTACGGTAAAAACCTAGTTAATGAAATGTCAATTTTGGGCAGATGACTTAATCCCTCTTTGCTTTTTCCCAACCTATAAAGCAAAGATATATCTGTCTTGTACTGAAACGTAGTAAGATGCTCCAAAAATTTTTTTTTAAGATGGAGTTTCGCTCTTGTTTCCCAGGCTGAAGTTCAATAGCACGGTCTTGGCTCACTGCAATCTCCGCTTCCCAGGTTCAAATGATTATCCTGCCTCATCCTCCCAAGTAGCTGGTATTACAGGCATGTGCCACCACGCCTGGCTAATTTTTGTATTTTTAATAGAGATGGGGTTTCACATGTTGATCAGGCTGGATGGTCTTGAACTCCTGACCTCAGGTGATCCACCTACCTCAGCCTCCCAAAGTGCTGGGATTACAGGCATAAGCCACCATGACCAGCTGCTCCAACAATTTTAAATGGACATTATTTTACAATCAAGATGTTTGATCAGTAATAGCCCTTTCTTCAAAGAGTAAAATATGCACCTGTGAGCAGCAAGCCTCACCACGGCCCCTCAGCTTCCCTGTCTCAGAGGTTTGCTTGAAATACCATTGAGCCTAATGGCTCCGCCCCTCTCAGTGTCAGTCAAAGGCAAGAGAATTCACTGGAGATTAAGGCCAGGGTGCTTGAGCCCAGGGCTTTTTGGTAAATGTGTTGCAACTATTGAGCCTTCCTTGGAATGGTCAGTGAAGCCACAGGAAAATAACGTGAGTAATCTAGGTTCTTCTAGTTGCCAACAAGTGGATGACACCCAACATGACATAGCTGCTTCTGCCTCCATCCCGAAATGGGAGAGGTGGCTACTGGCTTCTTGGCGACTAGGTCTGGGTCAAGTCCCAAGTATTTGACAAGATTCACCTGAGACTCCAGTCATCCTGACAGTGGCAGGCAGGTATGGTGGGGATGAGTGTCAAATCTTCATAAGCAAGCATGCTCAAGACAGTGTTTCTGAAGACACAGGAAAACAGAGCCTGTGTACACCCAACAACCGAGAGATAATCCACAAAGTCGATGTGTTCTCTTAGTTTGAGAATCAACTTAGGAAGCAATCAAACGCCATCTTCCAGGCCAGACACTGTCACTAGGAAGTACTTGCCATGGCTGCCACATGTGTCCAGGTGCTCTGTAATGAGTGCTGTGGGCTGAACCCAAAATCTCATGCAGAAACTCCCACCCACTGGCAGTACCACCACTAGAAGGAAAATACGGGATTTGGAAACAAGATGTCCGGGTTCTAGTCCTAAACTGATTGACAAGGGAGACTTAAATATCTGATCTCTCTGGACCCATTTCCCCATCTGCAAAATGGGTATAACCTGTCTACTTCCAAGGGTTGTTTTGAGAATCAAATGAGCTCAGATATGTGATCACATTGAACACTGAATTCTGCCAAAAGAAGGTACATGTCCTTATCATCCTGAATAACAACGGAAATTGTTGATCATCTACCATATGCTTGTCTCTATGTCAGATGATGAGGACATTTTTAAAAATATGAGATATAGTTTTTGTCCCTTAAGCAGCTTATGCTACAGTGAGGAAAAATGGGGAGGTGGAAAGTCTAATATCAGTTGAGTTCCTGAAATATGCCTGGCATTGTTTGAGATACTTTCGTTAAACAAAACAAACACAACTTTGGTGATAGGAATGATGATCCCATATCCCACAGCTGAGGAAAGTGAGGCTCAGAGGGTAAGAAACTTTCCTTGTCACAGAGCTGGTGGTGAGGGTGGAGATTTTACACTCCCTGCCTCCCACACCAGTTTCTTCAGAGTGGAAAGACTTTCATCTCACACTGGCTTGACCATGAGACACAGAGTTCTGGTGAACTGGGGGGACAGGCGTTTGGACGTCGGGGCGAAGGCTCTGCCATCATCTTTCAGCCCCCTGAGATGTCCCTTCAGTATGGACTGTTTCATCAGGGCTAAAGTCCCTGAATGTGGAGAATCCCACAAGTGGGTTAGGTAACATGTCCAACCAACAAGGATGTGGAGGAATTGGACTGGATTCCTGCCGCATAGTCTTTCAAAAAGATGGACACCATCTATCCAGTGTCACTCTGCCAGGCATTGTGTAGAGTCTAAGTAATTTATTCCTAGTTAACCTCACCCCTCTTGATGTATTTTCCATGTTTTACAGATGAGAAAAGCAAGGACTGGCAGCAAAGTAGACTAAAGATAAAAATCAGAGGCATCCCTGGTATCTGAATCTCTGTCTGCCTCAGAATCATGGGGAACTGAGTCAAGTAAAGGCAGAGCCACTTGTGATGAGTGGTTTCATGAAGGACAGTGAAGGTGCTTAGGGAGTCCTCCTACCGGGATGGGGAGGGTCCTTAGGAGAGCTGGCATTTAAAGTGGGCCACTAAAGATGTAACTAGGGTGGCAAGGGAGAGAGGAAAAGCACAGGCAATGCCAGGGGTCTGAGACTCAGGACGTGCTCAGAGAACACTGTGATGGGGCACAGTGACTGGACCGAGATCACCATGATGGTCAGTAGAAGAATCTGGAGTAGAACCCAGGTCCTGTGACTCTCAATCTAACCTGACCCCCTAAATGCACCCGTGAGCCTGTTAGTACTGTACCATATGGTCTCCAATGGGAGGGGTCCCAAATTAATTCTCTACTCTGAAACCCATGACTTGGGAAGGTACCTTCAAAGATCCACTTTCTTTGAAAAAACACTACTTCTGAGCTTAAAAGATTATTGCCAAACAAATAAAAAAATGAAAAAACCATTAAAAAAAAAGAAGGCAAATCAAAGCAACAAGATGCCATTTTTCATCTAATAGACTAGCCAAACAAAATTCCACGGTGCCCATGGCTGTCTAGGGTGTTGCCTGGTAGGCAGTCTGCTCTTCCGTGGTAGGAGTCTAAATGGGGGAAGCCTTTTGGAAAACAATCTGGCAAGAGCCATAAAAATGGCAGTTGTAGGCCGGGCGAAGTGGCTCATGCCTGTAATCCCAGCATTTTGGGAGGCAGAGGTGGGTGGATCACTCGAGGTCAGGAGTGCGAGACCAGCCTGGCCAACATGGTGAAACCCTATCTGTACTAAAAATACAAAAATTAGTCGGGCGTCATGGCAGGTGCTTGTAATCTCAGCTACTCGGGAGGCCGAGGCCAGAGGATCACTTGAACCTGAGAGGCAGAGGTTGCGGTGAACCAAGATGGCGCCACTGCACTCCAGCCTGGGCAACAAGAGCAAAACTCCATCTCAAAAAAACAAACAAACAAACAAAAACTAATGGCAGTCATACCTCCCTTTTCTCAGTAACGCCGACTCTAGGAATTTATCCTATGGCTATACCTGATCAAGTGTGCAAAAATGTAGTTAGAGGAATGTGTTATTGTGAATGTTTGTAATTAAGAAAAGCTAAGGAATAAAACCTAATTGCTCACCGATACATTCTAGATATCATATATTCATTCAAAGAAATACTATGCAGCCATTTTTTTTTTTTTTTTTTTTTGAGATGGAGTTTCGCTCTTGTTACCCAGGCTGGAGTGCAATGGCGCGATCTCGGCTCACCGCAACCTCCGCCTCCCAGGTTCAGGCAATTCTCCTGCCTCAGCCTCCTGAGTCGCTGGGATTACAGGCACCTGCCACCATGCCCAGCTAATTTTTTGTAGTTTTAGTAGAGACGGGGTTTCACCATGTTGACCAGGATGGTCTCGATCTCTTGACCTCGTGATCCACCCGCCTCGGCCTCCCAAAGTGCTGGGATTACAGGCTTGAGCCACTGCGCCCGGCCAGCCATTTTTTAAAGTGTAGTAGATTTCTATGTGCTGATGTGGAAAATGTTTAAACCACAGGAAAGGAAAACAAGCAACTTGTGGAAGATTATATCTGAATCCCATTTGTCTAAGAAAATAAAGCATGTGAGTGCTTATGCAGACAGAAGATATCTGGAAAGATAAACACAAATGGTTCGTAGTGGTTATCTTGAGGGGCTGGGGATGGAGGTGGCCGGGGACTCTATTCTGTATCCTTCAGCAGAGCTTCAATTTTTTCCTTTCTTACTTTCTTTGTCCCTTTCCTAATCCCTTTCTATCTTTTTTCTTTTTTTCCTTTTGAGATGGAGTCTCATTCTATTGTCCAGGCAGGAGTGCAGTGGTGTTATCTTGACTCACTGCAACCTCTACCTCCTGGGTTCAAGCGATTCTCCTGCCTCAGCCTCCTGAGTAGTTGGGACTACAGGCCCCCACCACTATGCCCGGCTAATTTTTGTATTTGTGGTAGAGATGGGGTTTCACGATGTTGGTCAGGCTAGTCTTGAACCCCTGACCTCAGGTGATCCACCAGCCTCAGCCTCCCAAAGCTCTGGGATTACAGGCATGAGCTACCATGCCTGGCCTTTTTTTTTTTTTTTTTTCTCCTTAAAAAACTATGTACACATATTACTTTTATAATTTAAACAAATAGTAAAAAACTTAAAAATGTAAAAATGAAGAGGGTAGGCCAGGCATGGTGGCTCACACCTGTAATTCCAGCACTTTTGGGGGGCTGAGGTGGGAGGATCATTTGGGCCCAGGAGTTGGAGACCAGCCCGGGCAATATGGCGAGACCCTGTCTCTACAAAACACACACACACACACACACACACGCACACAAGCTGGGTGTGGTGGCATATACCTGTAGCCCCACCTATTCAGGAGGCTAAGGTGGGAGGATCGCTTGACCCTGGGAAGTCAAGGCTGCAGTGAGCTGTGATGGTGCCACTGTACTCCAGCCTAGGCAACAGGGCGAGATCCTGTCTCAGATAAAATACAGCCAGTGCTTGACTTACGACCACGGCCGGGACTGCGGATCGGTCGTAACACGATTTGGTCGTAAGTTGAGTAGGCTATATGTACAGTTGAAATGGTGCATGTGGAGATGGCAGTGCTGCCAGAAGCTGGTCCGCACTGTCGTACGCCCAGCTGGGCAATGTTTTGCGCTGCCAGATGCGGAGCAGTCGTGGCTAGCGATTGCGGTCGTAAAGTCGAATGGTCGTAAGTTGCATAGGTGGTAAGTCGATCAATACCTGTAAAATGAAATAAACAGAGTTACTGGCAATAGCTCAGATACAGATTTTCACTTCTGTTTTAAAGAGCTATTAGAGACAACCTAAACAATCCCATATTCAAATTAACAAAATAGACCCAATGTTTTTAATTACTACATCTATGGTCTAATAACCTCAGGCCCTTCCTGTTCTTATTTTTGGCTTTATGATTTGATATTTCTTCATTCATCCTCTATTTATTTTGTGCCTACTATGTATTAGGCTCAAGGGCTTCCATCTTCTGCAACAGGAGGGTCATATAAAAGAGCCCCAGCTATGCCGCAGAAGGGAGGAGACTGAGGACAGATGCATGTCTGCAAAGAACTGGATCCAGTCAGTAGACATCTGCTGGATATTTTCTATGAATATACCTGGCACCAGGAATGTAAAAGTGAAAGTGGTATAATCCCTGCCCTCTCTGAAAAAGCTCACACTTGGTGGAGACCGACACAAACAGGAAGGCCCATGTGGCAATCGTGGTGATGGGCAATGCAGAAGGCGCTGTGGATCCCACAGGACACTCTGCCCAGCCTAGAGGGTTGGGAATGCCACCTGGGGGAAATCTGCCAGTCTGGAAGTCAAGTGGAGTCCCAAGCATGGAGGGGAGGAGTAGGGAATGGGGGGATGGTGCATGAGAGCAGCATACAGGGAAGCGCTGCATGGCCAAGGGGACGCTGAGCTCAGGAGTGTGGGCTTTACAGTGAGTGTAACCGAGTGACAAGAAATCTCTGTTTTATAAAGGTCACTCCAGCCACAGTGTGGAGCTGGATCAGAGGAAAAAGAGGAAAAGCAGGTAGAGGGACGCTTTTCCGAAGTCAGTCACTTTGGCACCACCCTGATGATTTGCGCCCTATCTAGGGACCATCTGTGCTCTTACTGACTTAGTATTTTTCTTAAATTAGCTTGCTTAGAAAATATAATTGATTTGGCCGGGTGCAGTGGCTCATGCCTGTAATCCCAGCACTTTGAGAGGCCAAAGTAGGCGGATCATCTGAGGTCAGGAGTTCGAGACAACCCTGGACAACATGGTGAAACCTTGTCTCTACTAAAAATAAAAAATTACCTGGGCGTGATGGTGGCTGCCTGTGATCCCAGTTACTTGGAAGGCTGAGGCAGGAGAATCGCTTGAACCCAGGAGGCGGAGGTTGCAGTGAGCCCAGATAGTGCCACTGCACTCCAGCCTGGGCAACAGAGGGAGGCTCCAACTCAAAAAAGAAAGAATAGAATATAATTGATTTAAACAGGAAACTAGTGATAAGAACAAACAACAGGCTGCATGGCTCCAATGCTGGGCCCAGGGTCAGAGTCAGAGGACAGAAACTGCGAAGGGCAGTCTCAAGTGAGGCTGCGGATTCAGGTCCCTGAAGGCCTAGGACCAGGGCACAGAGGGGCCGCTGGCTGCAGGAGGGCCCTGTGACTTCATGCTGCTCCTCACTTCACTTCCTTCCGTTGGCTTCCACGCTTCCATTGCTTCCGACCTCGGTGTCCCCGTCTTCTGTCTCCTCCACTGGCTCTTCTTCCCAGCCTTTCTGTGTCGGAGGCTCCAGGATCCAGCATTGGGTCCCATCCTCTTTCCTCCCTTACAGTCTTCTCATGGCTGTAAATGGCCTCTAGACGTGGGCGGCGCCCAGATGTGAGCTTCAGCCCACATTTCTACTCCAGCCTCGTACCCAGCAGCCCACCTGATTCGTGGATTTCGATCTCCCATACAACTTGAGCTTAGCACGTCCAAAACCCACTCCTGCTCTCCCCCAAATCTTCTATGCCTCAGATCTTCCGTATCCCAGGGGATGGCAAATCATTCCTCCAGATGCCCAGCTGGAAACCCTGTGGTCATCCTGGATTCCATATTTCTCTCACACCTCATCCGATTTTCAGACAATCCTGTTGGTCCCACCTTCAGAGCATGTCCAGAATCCGGCCGCTTCCCACCCCGTCACTCCACTGCCCTCGGCCTGCTCATGGCAATGGCTCCTACCTGGTCCCCACCACGCAACAGCAGGGAACTATTTTAAAATGTGAGATCCTGTCACTGCCCTGCTCTAAGCCTCCGCAATGCGTCCCCACCTCGCCCAGAGGAAAAGCCACAGTCCTTACGGACACCGGCAAGGCCCTGCTCAATCTGCGCACGTGCGCCCACTACCTCTGACCGCGGCCCCGGCGCCCGGTGCCCCTCCAGCCACCCCGGTCCCCTCACGGTTCCCTGAACACACCAAGGTCCCTGCCTCAGGCACAGTCCCACCTTCGTGACCCCTCATCTCTTCCCCGCCTCCCCACGGCCTTCCTGTTTTACCTTCCAACGAGCCACACCATTTACTTATTTTTTTATTGCCCGCTACCCCAACCAGGATGCTCGAGGAAGGCGAGGGGTTGTGTCTGTTCTATTGACTCCCCTGTCCCCGGCGTGTGGGGCCGCGCCCGGCGTAGGGTCACGTCCGTCGCTGGGCTTGTGGGGACACAGTGACCAGACCCTGGAAAAGGCGGCAGCTCGGGAAGGACAGGGGGCCGTCGCGGTGGAGGGGCGCCCGACTGCAAGGCCAGCGTGGGGCGGCCGCGCGGGGAAGCGACGCTCGAGAGACTGCGGGGCACTGGCGCGGACGGAGGCCGTCGCGGAGCCCCAGGGACTGCCACTGAGGGGACCGCGGGAGCCGCGAGGGCAGAAAATCCTAAAAGCACGCGGCCGCAGTGGGCCAGGAGAAGGGACATTCCGGAGACGGCTCTCGGGGAAGCCACGGGACTCGGGCGTGACCGCCTTCGAGAGCCGGGAGGTGAGACGTGCAACCGGGTGCGACTGGCGGAGGCGCCCCGGCCGAGAGAGCGTAGTGGCAGCGCGGGGGGCTGGGGCCGGAACAGCGGGCGATGCGGGCGTGGGACGCGGAAGCCTGAGTGAGCGAAGAAGGAGGCGGCTCCCCTGCCGGGGCGGGTAGCTGAGGGGATGACCTCGGGCAGCGGCGGCGTGGCGGCAGCGGGGGCGCTCTCCGTGTGCGCGGAGGTTGGCGGGTGCGCGCCGCAACCGCGGCGCCCCCTCTCCAGTCAGGACAGGCGCGGACGCCCGCGAGTTGGGCGCGCGGTCCTAGGCGCAACCTCGCGGAGCGCGCGGCCCCCGCCCCCAGCCCGCGCCGCTCGACCCCGTCAGCCTCGCCCCAGCGCTTCTCTCGCTGACCAATCAGGAGGCGCAATCGGCCTCCCGGCCCCCGAGTCCCCGCCCCCAGCCGGCTCCGCGCCAGCCAATGAGCGGCCGAGTCCGGCGCCCAGTGCGCGCAGCCCGCGCGGAGCCGGCTCAGAGCGAGAAAAGCGAACCCAACCCGTCGGGGCCGCCGCTCCGGACCCGCAGCCACCGCCGCCTCCTCCCCCCGGATCGGGTGTACTGTCCCAACCCGAAAGTCCAGTTCTGCGGCCCGGCAGCGGCGAGCGGGCGCGATGACACAGGAGTACGACAAGTGAGTGAGGCGCGGGAGTCCGGCCGCCGCGGGGGGGCCGCGCTGAGGGGCCGCACCTGCCGCAAGCGAGCCCGGCGCCGACCCGGAGGCCGCGCGGGCGGGCGGGCGGGCGGGCACGGGGCGCAGGCCCGGGGCTGCTGTCCGCTGTCCACTGTCCACGCCGCCGCGGCCTCCGCCCCGCAGCCCTGCCCGGCTCTTTGTTCGGTCGGAGGCTTGGGAGGAGACCCCTGCTTCGGGGAAACGCGACACCGGAGGGGCAGTCCTCCTTCCCTCCTTCTCGGCCAGATGGGCCCCCCTCGGGCGCGCACGTCGGGGTCGGGTTCCCCGGCGTGGCCGAGTGCGACGCCAGGTCGGGGCGCCGCCAACGCCCCCGGGCCTCCCAGCTCCTGCCCGGTCGGCCTCGGGAGCCCGGTGGGGCGCGCGCCGGGGCGGGACAGGTGGACTTCTCCAGGTAATCTGTGGTCGCAGGCTCGTCACTCGGCGACCTGCTGTAACTTCCAGAACAGAAATGTAGGGGAAGGTTGAAGTGCCCCGATGTCCGGGCGTTTTCTTTTCACTGGCTGGCGGTGTGAGTGGGAAAACGGCTGTAGGAGTTATTTTGCCACTTGCATCATTGATGATAATTACAGATTACCGTGGTTTTAGTGCTTGGGACAATCAAGGGGATGAAACTTTGAAATGCGGGTGTTAAACGAGAGTACCGTACAAGCTAATATGCCTTTTGGAGTTTGTGATTTAAAAGCGTATTTCGACAAATGTAAGGTGGTAATGTAAGGCATGGGGGATTAACTGGGCGAGGGACATGTCTGTATTTTCTTTGCAGCTTTTCTGAAAATGTAAAATTGTTCTAAAATTTAAAAAAACTTATTAAAGGGAAGTGGCACCAGGCCAGTCAGTATATTTCGTTAAGCTCAGTAAATTTAAGGCAAATAGGTACCCCTCCCAGTTTCTTAGTTATTTGTGAAAGATCGGTTTTTGTCCATGTGTTCTTTTTCTGGATGAGATCGATATTTTGTATGGAGTATCTTAAATGGATTACGCTTGTGTTGTGGAATATGCAGTTAAATTATTGCTTAAAACATATTTCAGAAGTCTGGGAGATCGTGGACGAAGGGTTTAAGGCTCACCTGAAAGTGATGATGAGCCTTCAGCGACTGAAGCCTACTTCCTGTCATGAGGAAGTAGACTAAGAAAGGCAACTGGTTTTGTGTTTATTTCTTGACGTATAGTTTAGATAAGGCAAAATTTCCAAAGCTACCATTTTGGCCTTAGGCAGGCTTTGGAAATATTAAAAACGTTGAGGCTGATTCCAAACATAAAGCCATTTCTCTATTTTCTATTGCTTGTACAAATTTGGGATGTGGGTAGGAGAAGAAGGGAAGCTGAAAACTAACATTAAGGAATTGAACAAGCCAAGCGGTGTCATAGTCTGGAAGCAGCTATTACGCTATTAATTATAGCTTAGCAATGCACCGGTAAATCAGTCCATGGTACCACCCATTCAGTAGTTGTCCTACTCTGGTCCTGATGGCTCAGGGAATGCCACGTTGTATATTAATTTTCTTAAAGTTGAGATTTGTGTAAGCAAGCAGTCTTCTCCATTTTTAGACAAACGATCTGCTCACTTTGAACAGCCTTTTATGTTTGTTTTGTGTTAAAATAGTATACCACCTCAGGACTTCCTTACCAAATTAAGATTTATGCCTGGACATGAGTAAAAACATCGGCTTTCAAATAACACTTCATTTTGACAGAGGATACATTGTTGGATTTTTTTCCCCCTTTTTCCAAGATGTTCTCCTTTTTCTAAGTCTGTCTGTTTTTAAAGGCCCTCGGTGACTCCCAAGCCCTAACCTTTGTTGATTACTTGAAAAGATAATCCGTCTTTCTACATTCACTTTTAAAATAGGTAGGTCACCTTTAGGCCATTTACATATTTCATTTGTGTGTTGCAATGAAAACCAATCCTTCAGTTTGCTTGTTAGAATAGTGATAATTCAGAGGCGTTCCAAACATTTAAAATTTATTTTTCTCCTTGAAAATAAACTGCTTTGTTTTTTGCTAGAGTCATTGTTCCACTTTTTTCTCTTTATTGACTTATTAAATAGTACCAAGTGAACAGTTGTTGAGACTGTTTACATTTCAAGTTTTGGAATCAGTAATGTTTGCTTTAATCTCTTAAATTAAATATTCCATAAGGTTTCACTAAGATCACCGTTGATTTTTTAATTTTTTAAATTTTTCCCACCAATCTACAGTGTTAAAATGAAACAGTTCTTGTGTGGTGTGGAAAACTAGTAAAGATTTTTTAGAAGCCGGATTTTCCCACATATTTTTTTGAAAACTTTTTGTTCAGTGGCTTCATTTATTGTTGTAGATTCTTAAGTGTTTGTCTCTAGGATAAACAGTCAACTCCCATGCCAGAAAATTATGCCTCTTTATTGATTTACAGTCCCCTTTGGCCACATTCCATGCTCAATCTGCTGGTAATCAGTAGAATATTCTAACTTTCTCATATACCCCCGAGGATTATGTGAAGTATCCCTTTTTCCTTCTGCTGCTCCTTCCCTCCCTGCTGTGTTCAGGTAGGAATTTTTAAGACATGTCACCCACCTTAGAAAGAGGGGAATAACATGTAGCAGTATGATGAAACGGCATATGCTCTTCTCAAGAGTGGACAGTCCTGACAGTGTGTTGGAAGAGAACAAATATTCTCTTTTCCTTACTGTGTCCTTGTGTTTGTTTATGGAAAGTATTTGAATAGCCTGGCATTTTCTCGAGGGTGGTTTTGTTTCGCTTTTTTGCCAAACATTATATCCTGGGTTCCATGTGTAGGTGAACTGCCAGCTCTCTGGGTGCCTAGTGAGTTTATGTCTTTTTGTGGAACCCATTGGTCTGCACTTCAGTGGTTTGTGTTTTGGTCTTGTATTTTTTTGATCTCAAACTGGTCTTGTCTTAATATGACCTTCTAGAGGCATTGATGAAACAATAGGCTATTTTATAGGAATGTCAAGGAATTGGTAGCTTATGATGCCTTACAGTAGAGAAGTATGTGCTTTTTTTTTCTTTTAATTTCTCTGAAGCAAACGGCCAGTGTTAGTTCTTCAGAATGAAGCACTTTATCCACAACGGCGGTCCTACACTAGTGAGGATGAGGCCTGGAAATCCTTCTTGGAAAACCCTCTCACTGCAGCGACCAAAGCGATGATGAGCATCAATGGAGACGAAGATAGCGCAGCTGCACTGGGCCTGCTCTATGACTACTACAAGGTTGGTTTGCCTGCTTTTAAAACCCTTAACAGCAGTCTCTGATGCACTTGATTCAGCAGCATGTAAAACAGTCGTTTGGTGGTTGAATGCCATGCAAGTTGCTTCTGTAGTGACTATAAATAGTTTAATGAGTACTCTGACTGACTGTGGTTCAAAGCTAAAAATCTGATTGTAGAATCAAAGGGTTGTTTTTAAATCATGCAAAGCAGCTAGCTGCTGTGTCTCTATCCAGAAGGTGAAGCTACCATAAAAGAAGATGCTAGATGTGCCTTCTTGGGTTTGAACATCTCACTGAAGGTAGTTCTTAGTGCCATGGAAAGTGGGCAGGGCTCACTTACCTTTTGCCTTTATTCCTGTGTAGTCAGGATGATTTCCTTTTCCCTAAATGATACTACAGAGCCTTTGAAAGCATCTTCTCTAGTCTAGGACTGTCTAGTTCTGAGATCAGGATATGTTTTGCTGCCTGTTTTCTAAAGATTTGGAGTAGTTTTAATTAAATATAACCTATACGCTGCATGGAGTTTTACAAGGTTTTCATTATCTGGAAAGGACACTACTGATCTGTCTCATCATCATCATTGTCCTAATAACACTAGCTGCCACTATTATGCTAGACATGTTACCAGCCTGTGTGTGACTTCTTACTCTCAGGTCACAGCTAGATGTGTGCAGCTGAGGCCCTGTCTGGTCCATGCCCTAGGCTGCTGTCTTTCCAATGCAGTGTGCAGTCTGCTCTGTCTCTGGATTCACCTTGGCATTCTTCCGTCTGACCAGGAACACACATTTGAGGGTGGCTAAGTCTTTAGGGTACTACTTAAAACAGTAGACTGAGTTGAAGCACAGCTTTGCCATGGGGCCTTTGTCTCATTGTCACTGTATGTGACTATCTTGTGTAATCATTGTGTTGTCATCACTGCCTCCAAGATCTGTTCAGGATTACCAGAAGCTGCTTTTTTTT
>NW_016107316.1:1774940-1788192 GCF_001604975.1 Cebus imitator
AAAAAAAAGGGTGATTATTTCCTAGTATGAGGCCATGTGTCTAAGTTGGGGCTGAGGGATTGAGGTAAGCTTTTTTTTCTTTGAATATGAACAGAAACTTGTGTAATAACTAATAATGCCGGAAGAAACCCTTACCAGGGAAACACAGCCATGAAGAGTTCCTTTGAGGTGGAAATTATTATATATCTGTTCTTATAGCTCATTTTATTGACTTAGTATAGATTAAGTTCCTAAAATATTAATTATTCATTTACATATTTTTAACTGAAACTGTTGAGAATGGGAGAAACTTGTTGGTACAAGTTTCATGCCAGAAAGACCAGTGTAATAACACTGGATGTAGTACCCCTGTATGTGTTTTTAAAATAAAGTATTCTAAAAGTATTATACCTCACAAGGATATAAATCCTCATGTCTGTTGGTGAAGGGTGACAATTTTATTGGTACTTACTTGTCAGACTTCTTGTGATAGGTGTAAATGTATTTTCTTCTTCTTCTTCTTCTTTTTTTTTTTTTTAGAAGCAGAGTCTCACTCTTGCCCGGGCTTGAGTTCAGTGTCGCAGTTATAGCTCACTACAACCTCAGCCTCCGGGAGTTGAGTGATTCTCCTGCCTCAGTCTCCTGAGTAGCTAGGACTACAGTTCATGCCTGGCTAATTGTAAAATTTTTTTTGTAGAGAATGAGTCTCACTATGTTTTCCAGGCTGGTCCCTAATTCCTGTCCTCAGGCAGTCTTCCTTCCTTAGCCTCCCAGAGTGTTAGGATTACAGGTGCCAGCCACTATGCCTGGCCTATTTTCTTTTTTAAATAAACTGAATGATTTGTTTCAGGTCTTTGGTTGTAAGCATCAGTCATTATTCCATAATAATTTTGATAATGTTTGAAAGCATATTTTTAATACATGAAGCACTGTTTTTTTCTTCAGTGGTGAAACAAGAATGTCGGAATAGAATTTTCACATTGAAAACAATTTTTAAGCATCTTAGCCAATTTGGAGTGTGCAGTGGGGTTAAGTCTCAGTTGAGTTATGTCTACGGGACATTCACTAATGTTTGCGTACTTTTCATTTCCCTTGCCGAGAAAAGAACCAAAAAAGGAATAGAACAAACTGAGTTAGACTTGTCCTTTGGGTGGTGGACGTACAGATCCCAGTGTATCTAAAGACACTGATCATATGAATCCCTCATTTGGATCTTGGAAGAAATGAACAGTTAATGTGGCTGTTCCTTCTGCTTTTGCATTTGATGAGAAAGGAGAGTAAGTAAGAGCACTGAGAAAGTTGAAAGAGCTCTGTTGTGTTTTCAATAGCTTCTTTTCTAATATTGTGTAGATAAACGAGTAAAACCAGGGCAGAGGTATTTCTTTTTTTCTTTTTTTTTTGAGTCAGGAAGAGTCTTGCTCTGTCACCCAGGCTGGAGTGCAGTGGCGCAATCTCTGCTCATTGTAACCTCTGCCTCCCGGGCTGAAGCTATCTTCTCACCGCAGTCACTCTTGTGTAGCTGAGACTACAGGCACATGCTATCACGCGTGGCTAATTGAAACTTTTTTTGTAGAAATGAGGTTCACTGTATTGTCCAAGGCTGGTCTCGAACAGTCCTCCCACTTTGGCCTTCTGAAGTGTCTGGGATTTACAGACATGAGCCGCCAGCTTTGGCCATCAGAGGTATTTCTTTTAAGAGATGAGACCCAAACTCTAGGGCAAAGTAAATTTATCATGCCCTGAGTTTATTTGGCAACTCAATAACAGTTGCTTTTTACATATCAACCAGATGGGTGACTAGATTTCAAGCTCATTGAGGGCAGATACTGTCTTAATCTTTGTGTGTCCCCATAGGCTGGTGTTTGGTAGGCAACCAGTAGATAAATGAATGATTGAATTTACTGAAAAATAAAAGGCTATATCTTTGGGTGAACTGAACTTCACTGGATAAGAGCTAAATTCTTTTCATGTGTGTTAATATCAGGTTCCAAGAGAGAGAAGGTCGTCAACAGCAAAGCCAGAGGTGGAGCACCCCGAGCCAGATCACAGCAAAAGGTATCGCTCAGTGCATAACAGCATAAATAGTGCAGGGGGAAATGCCACATTTCTGTAACAGCAAAATGGGAGTTTGTTTAAATGAACAAGCACTAGTAGAAGAGAGAGGTAAGTTGGACTCAATATCTCAATTCAGATTTCATCACTGATTTGCCTCTGTTGCTCTGAAAAGTTTCTTTTCTTTGGGCATAGTAGCCTTTTCTAGAATGAAAGTACTAACTTTCTCCTCCTCCAAAGGGCTATTTTTAGTAATAACTTAAGGGAAGTATTTGCTTATTTGTTTTTGAGGTTTTCTAAATTAGGGGGATGTGGCAGTGGTCCATTAAAAAAAGTTAAGTACCAGTGACTCTTGAATAACTGCCTGAGTAAAATTGAAAAAAGCAAGTTAAATTGTATTCAAATTTCTGTTGAAATTATTTGTGAAATATTTTAGATTAAAACTTTCAGAAAATTTAATTAAGGTTTAACTTTATAGCCATGACAAACTTTAAAAAGACACCTTTTAAATTGCCCTGTGTGTTATTATTAATCAAGGAATAAAACATATTTAAAGGAAGAAGGATCATCATCCAGTATCCCATTATGCTGATGATTGGTTTATTCATTGTTTGGGTATACATGCAAATTTTATGTAACTATAGTTGTGTTCACAGATAGGATTTGGTAGTATACTTTCTTCTATTTAGTTTGTTTCATACACATTTTCTGTGTGTTTTAATATTCATAATTATCCTTTGGAAGAGGACTTGTGGCTTTTATCTTTTACTTTTCATTATGGGCATTTTCAAACATAATGAAAATAGAGAAATAGTATAAGCCCACATGTATCCATGACCAGCCTCAGCCGTTATCAACACAGTTCCTCTTGTTTGATCTGTTCTTCCCTCTTTTTCAACTTTGAGATTAATTCATGTTTCTATTTTATTTATTTTTGCTGGAACATTCTGAAACAAACTCTAAATATCCTTATCATTGCCGCTATATCTAGTTTTCACTATTATGAAGCCCTAAGGGACAACTTTCTAGATTTTATTTCCATTTTAGGATAAATTCCTGGGAGTGAATTTATGGTTCAGGATTCAAACAGTTTTATTGATCTTGAAATGTACAGAATTTCCAGTTTCCCTGTTTCTTAAAGCTTCAGCCTATATGATTTTTGGGGGCGAGTTTTTGTATTTTTAGTAGAGACTGGGTTTCACCATGTTGGCCAGGCTAATCTCAAACTCCTGACCTCAAGTGATCCACCCACCTCAGCCTCCCAAAGTGCTGGGTGGGGCATGGTGGCAGGCGCCTGGAATCCCAGCTACTTGGGAGGCCAAGGCAGGAGAATCGGTTGAACCCAAGAGGCAGAGGTTGCAGTGAGCCAAGATTGCACCATTGCACACCAGCCTGGGCGACAAGAGTGAGACTTTATTTCCAAAAAAAAAAAAAAACAAAGAGTGAGAGAGACAAAGCCAAATAGCATAGGTGTTAGGAAAAGTGGTGACCAAGTAATAATAGCTCATAGTTCTTGAAGACTGTGTGTCAGGCATTATTATGCATACTTTAGTGCATCATCTCATCTCAGCCTTAGGAGAATGGATGCCATTACTGTCCCCATTTTACAGATGAGGATTCAGTTACTAAGAGATGAAGTAACTTGCTCAGGTGACACAAAACTTGAATCCAGGCAGTTTGACCCTGGAATCTATGCTGTAAGCCCAATTGATAGGTCACATAGCTTCAGGTTTCTAGTAAAATATATTAATTGGTTTAGGATTATGGAAAGCAAAGCTTATTAGAGGAGAGCTCTGAGTCCTTAGTATTTCACATGAAATTTTCCTTAATATGTTTGGATTTTATTTGACCTATAACCAGAAGGCCTTTTTCCCTTTATCTAGTAGTGGTAGTTTTGATGTTTTCTGTTTATTTGTTCTCTGTCAAGTATATTGTTATTGCACGGGACTCAACAGCCCAATGCCATTAGGAAAATAAAAATTGCCAAAGAACTACATCAGCGTCGAGTTTGAAAGCAGTTTTCTTTTTTTAAAGAAACAGCATACCAATTGTGACGGAGCAGCCCCTCATTTCTGCTGGAGAAAACAGAGTGCAAGTACTGAAAAATGTGCCATTTAATATTGTCCTTCCCCATGGCAACCAGCTGGGTATTGATAAGAGAGGCCATCTGACAGCTCCAGATACGACAGTCACTGTCTCCATAGCAACCATGCCTACCCACTCCATCAAGACAGAAACCCAGCCACATGGCTTTGCTGTGGGAATCCCCCCAACAGTGTATCATCCTGAGCCAGCTGAGCGGGTGGTGGTTTTCGACCGGAATCTCAATACTGACCAGTTCAGCTCTGGTGCTCAAGCCCCAAATGCTCAGAGGCGAACTCCAGACTCGACCTTCTCAGAGACCTTCAAGGAAGGCATTCAGGAGGTACAGGGAACAAAAACATCTTCCTAAGATGCCTGTGTGTTTGTATAAGTATTGGGTTCCACCTTTTCCTTGTTATGTAAGTGTGAAACTCAGCCTGAAATGAATGGATTAGGAATAAAAGATTTTTTAAGAGAAAAGGCCCATGGGTATAATTTGTAAACTAAACCTATAAAACCAGAAGTTATTATCAGGGGTGCATGGCTAATCTTACCAGCAGCTGATTTAACAATTATGATTTCAGCTAAGTGATTTGCTAGAGAAAGAGAAAGAGAACCCCATACATAATCTTCTATTGACCACAGGTAGATTCTCATAGTCTGTTTTCAGCATTTGTCCTAGTGCCAAACCAGCTCCCTGGACCTGGTCTTAATATGAAATGAGTTATTATGTCTTTGCTTGGTGTTTCTTGGTTGCTAATATAGTCAGGGAGATCACAAATGCACTGTGTGAAGTTTACAAATTAATTCCAAATAGTTCTAAGAGTTTATGGTGATGAATACCTCACTCAGCTAAAAGTTAGGGACAAAATGTACTAGAAATTGTATTTAATGACTTGGTGGGGGCAAAGAGCATCCATCTCTGCGTATGGAGTTCGGGGCAGAATGTTAGCCTTTCCTGAGAAAATGCACCACAATTCTTCAGTTGTGGTTTGAACTTGATACTGTGTCTTAACTAGGTACAATGATAGGGTGACTCTTAAAAGCCGTGAAATGTTGGTTGCAGATCCTAGTGTTTGAGCAGAGTTGGGATGTGGGAGTGCCTACACAGCTTGTTGTAATTTACTTGAGTGGCATATAAAAGTGGACATTTTCTCTTTTTTAATTTTTTTTTTTTTTTGAGACAGAGTCTCGCTCCGTCGCCCAGGCTGGAGGGCAGTGGCACAATCTTGGCACACTGCAACCTCCGCTTCCCAGGTTCAAGCGATTCTCCTGCCTCGGACTACAGGCGTGTGCTGCCATGCTCAGCTAATTTTTGTATTTTTACTAGAGACGGGGTTTCACTATGTTGGCCAGGATGGTGTCGATCTCTTGACCTCGTGATCCACCCGCGTCGGCCTCCCAGAGTGCTGGGATTACAGGCGTGAGCCACAGTGCCTGGCCCTCTTTTTAAGTTTTTAAAATATTTGTAGATTTAAAATTTTTATTTAAAAATAAATATGGAAAGGATAGTGGGTTGCTGTAAGCCACATACTTTTATGCGGTACCAGAGCTTGGTCTTTAGTAACCATGATAACCAGTTAAATAGTTGTGGCTTATCACATTGATATTTCAGGTTTTCTTCCCCTCGGATCTCAGTCTGCGGATGCCTGGCATGAATTCAGAGGACTATGTTTTTGACAGTGTTTCTGGGTAATAGATGTCTTTTAATTTGATTTTTAATTTGCAGCTTTTATAATTTATTCCTTTCTTGTTAACTTGATAAATCAAAGGTGGCTTTTGCCGGCTTTTTCCTTATCTTACTACATTTACTGTGGCACAATCTTGGGTAGAGGACATCTGCTTCAGTGCTTTTAATTTTGAACTCTTTGAACTATGTTTCAAGTTTCCTGAATTCTTGGTGTTGGTACTTTTTCTTTCTTTTGGTTACTTTATGTGATGGTAGTAGAATGAAATCTAACAGGAGAGATGAGAGGATTAAATTAGATGTCTGAGGTCCTTTCTGTTGCCAAAAATACATAATTAGGTGAGAATTTAGGAGTAATGTCAAGTGGATAAAAGCTTTTATTTTTTTTATTAGCTTCACTAATGATAAAATGAAGTCAACTTTTTTCTGAACTGACAACTTCCTTTTGACCTCACAAAATTGTATCTCACTCTGGGAATATGAATATTTTCCAAGTTAATTAGGAACTCATATTTTGTTTTATGTGTTTTTCACATGTGTTATATTGTGCAGTTTTTAAAAAGTCTAGGATTTCATGGGAATTGAGACTTCCCTTAGAGATCTGCCTCAAGATGCAGGAGTCACAAACAGGAATGCCTTTAGGGTTTAGGATAGGGGTCAGCTAACTTTTTCTGTAAAGACTCAGAGAGTACATATTTCAGGCTTTGTAGGCCATACAACCTCTGTATGTTTTTGCAACTACCCCAGTCTGCCGTTGTGCAAAAGCAGCTGTAGATAATATGTAAACAAATGGTGTGGCCATGTGCTAATAAAACTTTAGTTACAAAAATAGGTGTAATCTGCTGAGCCCTGGCCTGGGAAGGTTATTAAATACCTTTAGGGGCATATATGAGTGGTAATGTTAGGTAATAGTTGTAATGTCGAGAATTGTGGCGTGCTTATTAAAGACATTTAAATTACAAGTAGAAATAACAAAAAAGTGCTATTCAGTCCAAAATGAATTTAGTCAGAGGACTGCTATCCACCTGGCTGAAACCTTTGCTGGATAAATACCAAATTGGCAGTGTGTCTTGTGAGAAGTTCCTTCCAAAGTCCTTTCCACCTATTAGTATCTTTCACATTCTGATCCCTCAAACTCAGGATGTCCAATCACTAACATCCGTCACATCATAGAATTTTTAATAGGCATTTTGTACTTCTACATCTGAGAGACTTAAGAATTTCTAGCTGCTGAGTACTTTCATTTCAGATTTTATGAAAAAGATAGCAAATGATATTTATAATATGATGTATAGCAAGCTTTGACAAGAGTGGATTTAGAGACCTGTGACTTCTTTTGTCCTTTAGGAACAACTTTGAATATACCCTAGAAGCTTCAAAATCACTTCGACAGAAGCCGGGAGACAGCACCATGACATACCTGAACAAAGGCCAGTTCTATCCCATCACCTTAAAGGAGGTGAGCAGCAATGAAGGAATCCATCACCCCATCAGCAAAGTTCGAGTAAGTTCTGCTCTTAGTCCTGTTCTCTAGGAATGCTAGTCAGAGCCTAACATTTCCAGGTCTGAAGCAGTTCTGAATGACGGCCTAAAATTGCAGCTTTAAGCCTTCACTGTAAAATATAATACTAAATACGTTTTCCAAAACATACTCACCCTTTAGTGTCTTTATGCTGTAATGCATTCTTTTTCGTAGAGTGTGATCATGGTGGTTTTTGCTGAAGACAAAAGCAGAGAAGATCAGTTAAGGCATTGGAAGTACTGGCACTCCCGGCAGCACACTGCTAAACAAAGATGCATTGACATAGGTAAGCAGCTCAAGAGCCTGCTTTTATTCCCAGAGGTGCAGCCATCCAGTTTTCTAAATCCAATTATTTTTGGCAGTGATTAGCTTCCTGCCAAAAGCATTTGAATTTTTATGCCAGCTACTGATGTGTTCCAAACACTGTCCTCAGCCTCCTGGAACCAGTGTTCTCACCATTCCTCCCATGCAGTAATGGGACATGTGCCCTGTAGTGGCTTTCCACAGGACACTGGGGCCAGAAGCCATGTAGCTGGCTAAGCTGAGAGAGTCCCCAGTTTTTAGTGTGCAATTGCTTTAAGGGGTAATATCTTCTTTAAGAGATTCTGATTATTATTTGGAGATGACGAGGTAGAGAAAAAAACAAGTAAAAGAAAATAAGTAAAAAAAGATAACTGCTGCTGAACAGTTACCTAACAATCTTCCCTAGTCATGTGCTGAACTGTGTAACTAACCTCTCCTGTCTGTGTGAGCTGTAGTGGCAAACCTGTGCAAATCCATATTTACTGAAGTAGCTTTACACAGACCTCTGTTCTTGTCATATATGTAATTTCATGTAAAACCATTGTCTGTATCACAGATGGCTGTTAATATTAGTGTTACTTTTTTCCTTTATCTTTTGTAATGCTCATGTTGCCTTTTCAAGAAATGAGAACTCAGTTCTAGTCTTGTTTCTACGGAGTAGTTTTGTGACCTTGGGACTGTTATTTAAACTCTTTGGACCTAAATTTCTTAATTGTAACATAATGAGATTGAATTAAATATGTCCAAGCTTGCCTCTATTAAAAAAACTCTGTGATTCTTTTTCTTCATATTTTGAACTTCTTCTAATCCAACAAAATGTTAATTTAAGTTGTCCAGAGGTGATGATGTTAAAAACTAGATCTTATTTTGAACTGCTGGGATCCCATGTTGAAACTAAAACTCATGAGTTTTTGTTTTCTCTTCCACTGCTTCCTGTAGCTGACTATAAAGAAAGCTTCAACACTATCAGTAACATCGAGGAGATTGCGTATAATGCCATTTCCTTCACGTGGGACATCAATGATGAAGCAAAGGTGGGTGGCGAGATCTGGGTGCCTTATGTCTGGCCATTTGAGAAATGGGAGGAGTTTAAGGATTTGACAACTGATGATTTTTTTTTTCACAGTTTTATATATTTTCATTTTCAGATGTTATGAAACTTTCCTCTCTCTTTCTATTCTTCCCTCCTCCAAAACAGATCATTTTTGTTGCCATACTTTGCGCAGAGTGCAGTGTGTGAAACATTGGGATTAAGTTGCACTCTGCTGCTCCTGCCTGACTTTGAGTCTGACTCCTCATTCACTTTGCCTCATTTCCTCATTTGCACAGTGGAGGTGATACCTCTCTCCTTACTCCATTCGAGGAGGTGTAAGGAGTAACAAAACAATGACCATCAAACAGTTGGAGTGTCTTCAAGAAAGGCTCTTAAATACAAATGATTATTAGTAGTACTCTGTTTCATATCATTACCTTGTAAATATGACTCGGTGTTAAGATTCTTCTGTCTCGGGCTTTTACAATTGAAGAACTGCCTCTAATTCAGATGGAGTAACTCTAATTGGCTAGAGTAACTCCATCTGGGTGACTCTAATTGGAGTTTTTGGGCCCTTTAAGAAAAATTCAGCATATTCTTAAGTCCTTTCTACCTTTCCCATGCCTTATTCCCTTAGTGTGATCCATCTCTGCACTAAATTATTAGAGTTCCTATATTTCTTTCTTTCTTTGGATTATTTTAAAAACTAGGTGCTCAAAAAACTGAATAGCGGCTGGGCATGGTGGCTCACACCAGCACATTGGGAAACTGAGGTGGGTGGATCACTTGAGGCCAGGAGTTTGAGACCAGCCTGGCCAACATGTTGAAACCCTGTCTTTACTAAAAATACAAAAAATAGCCTGGCATGATGGCATGGGCCTGTAATCTCCATTACTTGGGAGGTTGAGCCAGGAGAATCTCTTGAATCCGGGAGGTGGGGTAACAGTGAGCCGAGATCACACCACTGTACTCTAGCCTGGACGACAGAGTAAGACCCTTTCTCAAAAAAAAAAAAAAAAAAAAAAAGAAGCTCGATAGAAACAGGTCATTTTTTAGACATTTGTCAACAGAAGGCTGATCTTTAATTTTTGTTACATTATTAGGAATAGTGTTCTCTCAGGGACCTGGTACAAAGAAGTGATGTGCATCTTCTTGTCCTTTTTCAGTCTCTGTTTTTCACTTTTTATTTATTCAATAAGAATTTTAGTAACTTTTAGAATAAGACACTGTATTAGGTGCTGTTAGGGTTTCATTTCATACTGACCAAGAGAGCTTTTGAAAATCATGTGACTGGGTCTTGAGAGCCATGTTAAGCTTGTATTATAATTGCTTTTCTTTCTTATCATTGTCATCATGTCCAAGACAAACATGTGCCTTTCAGACTGCAGACTCTAGGCAGCTGGGCCCACCAGGCAGTACGGAAGTTTAGGTGATTGTAGCTTAGACGGGTTTTCCTGCCAACCACCTCAGTCATACACAATTATCAGGTAGATGCATAGTCCAGAGTTTGTTGCTTGGTTAAGCAATAAATAGATAAACTTTCCATTTTATATAATTGTTGTTAACAGTTGTTTTGAAATTAAATATCATAATAAGACAGTCTACTGGCTACAAAGAACAGCTTATAAAACGTGTTGGCCTTGTGCCCCAGGATGCTTTTATTCTTTTTTTTTTTCAATTCCTGAAGAATTGCCATAAGAGATGAAGATGCTTTTATTCTTAAAGCAAACTGGAGTGTTACTTGCTATTTGCCATTGGGGCCTCACTGAGAAATTGTGGAGAAGGTGGTAAAGAGCCCATAAGTCCTGAGTTCCCTTTTCCAACTTATCCATGACCTTGGGTTAGTCCCTCAGTTCACTAGTTCAGTCTTTTCTCCTTGATCCCGTAGGAAAGTCACAAGGTTAGAGTGGCCAACTCTTTTTTGTTGGGTGTTGTCAGGATTAATAAGCACTTGTCAGAGGCTTGGAGATCCTGGCTGAAAGGCCCAGCGCATGGGCAGGGCACTTTGTTTGTTTGATGTGTCACTCTTTGGGGTGGGAGTAATGAAAGCCAAGATGACGGGTAGGGATAATGGCTTGTTTTATTCTGAAGGCCTGCAGCATATTTGTATTAGAAATATTGTTGGAGGAGTGGCTTAAGTAGCCTTAATAGCATTGCTAATTGATGTAGGTAAACTCAGTTTCATTTCCCCTTTCAGACCCCCAGCACTGACGTGATTTTAAGCCTTTGCCTGCTGCCAGAAGGGTGTTGTGCCATTTTTTTAATGAGGCTGCTGCCTTTTGAAGCTGATATCAGACATCAACTTCAAGCGTGTGTTCTAATTAAGTATCGAGGTTTTTTGCTTTCCTGGCCAAGTTGATGTTTTCTGTTTTATTCTTAAAGTAATTAATGCCTCAGGGCAGCAAGAGTGAACAAGTGTACATGCAGAATCCTGTATAGTTGGGTTTTTTTTTTAAACTATTGTCTGAAAATACCTATTTTCTTTGCCCACTTTCTGGTTCTCATTTAGGATGCATTTGTTAATTTCATTTTTTAAATTTAAGATTTATATTTGGCACATAATAATTGTACGTATTTCAAAAATTAGCTGAGTGTGGTGGCGCACGCCTGTACTTGGGAGGCTGAGGCAGGAGAATTGCTTAAACCTGGGAGGCAGAGGTTACAATGAGCTGAGATTGCGCCACTACACTCCAGCCTGGTGACAGAGCAAGACTCCCATCTCAAAGAAAAAAATATTTGTATGTATTTATGTGGTATTTGTTAATGTGACTTAAAGTTCTTGCTCCCCAACAAACATAAGGGTTTATTGGAGTTATGTGGCTTTTTCTCCCCCCCCCCCCCTTGTAATGATCTCTAATATACCCTTTGGCCATGCCAGGATGAGTAAAACCGGAAGTCTGGCCCAGTGTAAACATCTGAATCTTACCTGTAGCTTCTGCTTCTCAGTTTGGAAGTGATGATAGTTTGAGGATGTTTTAGGTTGAATCTTGAAAGTTTTGGCTTACATTCCACTTTGGAGAAAACACTGACGAAGCTAGGACCCATCTTACACTGGCCCTGTGTGCACTCCGTTCATCACCATAAACTTATGTCTGCCGTCATCATGGAAACTTTTGGAGTTCTGGAACTTGTGAAGATTTGTTAGTTTTCAAAGTGGTGGAGGAAAAGGAAGTTGCTTTTTGGAAAGCAGAAATGGCTTAGAAACAAGCCCCTAGGGTATGTATTTCCTTCATTTTATTGTACTCCCACAAAATTAGATTTGTTTGGGTAGTTAAGAGTGAGAGGTCTCTGGACAGGTTAAAGGTCATCAGACGTTCACATTTCATTGTGAAATAATCAGTTTTCTTCCTTCCTGATGCGTAGCTGAGATTAGCTGCTTGAGGTAATTTCTGCAGGGAGAAGAAGCAGTTACCTTTGAAGCATTAAAAGATGGAGCTCTGGTAAGGGGCTGAAGTTTAGGATTTGTAGGACAAGATGAGGGCACTGGTCTGCAGAAGAGAGGCCTAGGAGCTGACGGGAGGGGTGCATACAGTGAGGTGGGAGAATGATACACACAAACTCAGCTGGATCAACATTTTCTCTGGAGCCAGCGGTACACCTTTGCAGAAGTTCATAACTGAGCCCAGCACATTTCCGAGTGCCTGCTGTGGACAAGGCGTGGGCTGGATCCAGGCTCCTACCACTAGTTCTGCAGGCCAAGTAGATAGTGGCATAAGTGAGGATTTGTGGGGACAGCCTGAGCTTTTAAATATGACATGTTTTCTTAGGAAAAATGTTTTTATCCCACTTTAAAAATGAACTTTGGGAACACAATTTATAAACTGGGGCTATTTGTTCTGCAACAATTACAGTATTTTCTAAACCAAGCAAGTTTAGAATAGGCTGAACTGAGTGGGCTGTGCGTCTTGGCCTAGAGTGTAATTTCTTGCCTGAGTTGTAAATCTTAAGAGTCTATAACAGCATTGAGATTTGCTAAGTGATAAGAAGCAAGGGCCTCTCGAAGAGTGAAGATCTAAAATAAATAGAGGAAAAAGAAGTTAAGGAGAGAGAATTAACTTCTTTGAGTCCCTCTTATATGCTAGGTGCTGTGCTAAGGTACCTCATCAATATTCATAGTTAGTGAGGCTGCCTGCCCAGCACCCATAGACAGTACCCAGTATTCCACACACTTACATGCTTGCTGCTTGGTTATCCAAATGAAGCCTTCTGAGGAAGATAAACTCTAGACCTTGAAATGGATAGAAAAAGTTCTTGACAGGGATGATTACTTATAAGTGTAGGTATTATTATTAATAGAGCAACATTACAGACTCACTAATATAAATAAGAGCACCTTTGCTAGTAAGAAATAATTTATGAGGCCGGGGGCGGTGGCTCAAGCCTGTAATCCCAGCACTTTGGGAGGCCGAGGTGGGTGGATCACGAGGTCAAGAGATCGAGACCATCCTGGTCAATATGGTGAAACCCCGTCTCTACTAAAAATACAAAAAATTAGCCGGGCATGGTGGCACGTGCCTGTAATCCCGGCTACTCAGGAGGCTGAGGCAGGAGAATTGCCTGAACCCAGGAGGCAGAGGTTGCGGTGAGCCGAGAT